>NW_006205765.1:1706854-1707884 GCF_000334495.1 Tupaia belangeri chinensis
GAGAGATTTTCACTGTAGGGCGCATGTGCTCGCCAGACAGACAGAGAGAGACATAGAGACAAAAAGCGAGAAATCACCCCCCAGGGGGGATGGTCACGCCGCAATCCCTTCTCCACTCTCCCCTCGGGATCTTGGGCACGCACGCACACGCGCCTGGCGTGAGTTTTAAGCCACCGGGTCCGGGACGTGAACCGCGGTCGACTACGTGGGAGTCCAGCGACATAGCCAGGACGCTAACTGCTGGTTCCCTATCCAGCTTTATTAAAGATACTTTTCATAAACAACCACGGCATTTGGGGCAGAAGATGGGCAGACAATCGTTAACAGTATGCAACAACTTTCAAATTCCCTTCTTCAATGGACTACCAAAATCAGAAAACCAACCTAAAATCCAATGAAGTCTTCATCTGATGCACTAAACAGGGCAAGTTTAGAGTGAGGGTTGACATTTCACATTTAGCAGGTTGTTTAACAACTTTTCACAGCCGACCCTGACGTTCGGGAAACAAAAATGGCAGCATTATCAACCTGAAGATCCAACAGTATAGAAAAGGAACTACTGCTCTTTTGAAGGATGCCATCTCAATGTCATTGGAAAGTCCAGATTGCCTGATATCCTGGTATAACCAATTTTCTGTGGTCAGGTCCCCACAGGTCTCTAGATAAAGGGAGTTAAGTCTATGCTGAAGGCAGAGAGGGAGAGGACATAAAAGCAAGTGTTAAGTGTTCCACGCCACAAGGCATCTGCGCCAACGTGGCTGTGTGTCAGGGAATCCCTTCTCTCGGGAGCAAGAAGGGAAAGATGTTGTCCAAATCAATCCAGCTTCAGAGACATTCTAGTAGTGACAAATGCCCCTTCCCCCCAAAACAGCAATGAAGTGTTCTGTGTGCTAACAACATAACTTAAAAAAAAGGTAAAACAAAATCCTGCATTTTTATAAAACTTGATAAAAAATAGTATTTCAAACTGTGCAGTCACCAGAAGTACACAGTTATCAAAAATGCACACACTTCACTCGGCATCTCCAGC
>NW_006205765.1:1707992-1739642 GCF_000334495.1 Tupaia belangeri chinensis
ACCTTCTCTCCCTTCTTTGCAGGGGCCTTTTTAGGCTTGGGCTCTGGCTTTGGAGGAGCAGGTTTTGCAGACAACCTTGCAGATCTTCTCTGTGGTTCGTCCTTCACCTTGGCTTTATCTCCGTTAGCATCCCCTTCGGCCTTTCTCTTGGGCATGGTGGCAACAACACCACGTCCAGCGTCCAGCGGGGGATGCAGCGGCGCAGGCTTGGGTTGGTGGTGGTGGGGGGTGTCACTCTCACCTCTTCTTCACACTGCTCCTTCTCTATAGTTATTTTTTATTTTTTAGAGAGGGTTTTGCTATGGGGCGCATGCGCTCGCCAGACAGAGAGACACATAGAGACAGAAAGCGAGAAATCACCCCCCAGGGGGGATGGTCACGCCGCAATCCCTTCTCCCCCATTCTCCTCTCGGGATCTTGGGCACACACGCACACGTGCCTGGCGTGAGTTTTAAGCCACCGGGTCCGGGACGCGAACCTCGGTCAACTACTCAGGAGTCCAGCGACATACCATTATGCTAACTGCTGGCTCCCAGAATTTTTTTTTTTTTAAGTCTCTGTGGCTTTGCCTTGCCTGGCTCCTGCTTTCTGCTCTTGCCTCATTTCCCAACGCACTCCCTCACACTCTCTCCACTCCAACCACACTGGTAATCTTTTAGTTCCTTGAATGTTGGGTGCTTCCTCTGACCCCAGGGCCTTTGCATGAACTGTTCCTTCTGCCTAAAATGCCCTTCTCCGTCTTCTTGTTAACTCTCACTCATTCTTCAGATGTCAGCCTAAGTGTCATTTCCTTAGGCAGCTCTTCTCGGCTCGCCATTCTAATGTATGCCTCTTCCTTAATCACTCCTATTCACCATGAACATTTTCTTTATAACCTTGAGTTCTGTTGTAATTGTACACCTATTTAATAATGATTTAGCTAATTGCCATCTCCTCGAGGCTGTAAACAAGGCAAGATCGGTTCAGTTTTGCTCACTGTCGTATCTTTATACCTAGCAGAATGCAGGGAACGAATATTCCTTTGTCTTGAAAGAATGGTCAGTGAGAACTTAGAATTGGATGGAACTTCCCGGACAATGTGAGCTATGTGGACACGGTATCAGAATGCATGGCTCGATCTGGAGAGTGCTCAGCTTTGCAGTCACACCATGAGTCTAGTTTATCTGCGTCCTGCTGTGGGCAGGCAGCGGACTGAGCACCACATCATAAAGCTGGATTCCAGCATCTGCTGCATTGCCCTCCTGCTCTCTGACTACAAATACATCCTACCAGGCTTTTAGCTTGCTGCTCTGAATAGGTTGTATTAAAAGGAGAAGCCAGACAGGTTGAATCCTGCCAGATCGCATCTCTACACAGAACCCCCACTGCTATATCACGTGATGGCTGGCTGCTCTGAGGTTCAGAGCTCAGAATCCCTGGAAGGGAGAAGCACTTGGGAACGCCCACGAGAGCTCACATGGGGTAAATTGGAGAAGTTCTGAAGAGGTAACTCCCTCTTCTGCATTATTCTGGGCCCAAATACCAAGATCTTCCCAGACCTTAGAGTTATGTCTGGATGCTTTTCACTGCAACTCACAGAAGACTCCTTCTCAGCAGCAGACGGTAAGAAGGTACTTGTCACACATCACAAGGAGTTCAAACATGCCTTAGAGAACTTGAGTTTACATATATATACACACACAGACACACACACATATACACACACACAGGGCACACGTGCTTGCCAGAGAAAGCACGCCCAATGGAATATGGTCACACCGCACTCCTTTTTCCTCCATTTCTCCATCCCATCAGGATTTGAGGCAAGCACCCACATGCAGCTGGCATGGTTTTCAAGCTGCCCCGGCCAGGAGTTAAGCCACAGTTGGCCACGTAGGATCCAGTTCCCAGGGCACAGCCCTTAACCACCGTGCTATGTGCCCGGCCTATAGTCCCATTTTATGTGAGTGGTTTCACCCCTACTTTTGTCATTCAACAATATATCCTGGAAAGCATGCCTAACGGGACAGAAAAAGCCACTTTATGCTTTGTTTTAATTTTAGACTGAATAATATTCCATTTTCAAAGGATATCAATGCACTTTTTCTTTTATTTAATTTTTTAAAACTTTATTTCACATTCATTCACTGAATGTCACAGCATACAAAATGCAATTTCATATCCAGAATACATTGTATTGTGGCTTAATCATACATATTATCACCAACAAATAATTTCCCTTTTCTTGTATACACACACACACACACACACACACACACACCATTTCTCACCCTCTGCCATTTCCCACCCTCCTCCCACACTGCCCCTGGTATTCGCAGTTGCTTTCCATTCCTTTTTTCCCCCCACATTTTATTGATTCACAAAATATCTTAATCACTACTTTCAATAGCAAGTTCAGCTGATACATACATATCTGTGAGCACGTGTCTGACTTTAGGCATGAAACTCTGAGTAGAATGAACATAGTATAAAGTAGCACCTAGCTGAGGCGCTCACCCCTGCCATTTCCTACCCTCCTCCCACACTGTCTCTGGTGTCCGCAGTTGTTTTCTATGCCTTTATATTGTCTGGTATTTCAGTTTCTACCATGTGGTGCAGACATTCGGTGTATATTAAACGGGGACATATATGAGGACAATGCCTGTCTTTCATATTCTGACTTTCTTCACTTAAATCTTCTGGTGCTGGTAGGTGGAGTGGTGGTTAAAAAGCTGGACTCCCACGTGGCCGACTATGGTTCAAATCCTGAACCTAGTAGCTTACTTTCTTGCTTTCCCTTTGTCTCTCTCTCTCACTGGCCAAATTAAAAAAAAAAAAAAATGGTGACGAATGGAATTAAGTAAATAAATTCTTTAGAAAAGACTAAGAATCCCGTATTTGTCCACTTTTTTTAAATCAAATCAAGGATCTCATTGTTTTTTTATGGCTGAATAGTATTCTGTAGTGTATCTGTGCCACACTTTTTTCAATCCATTCGTCTGTTCGTGGACATTCGGGTGGTCCCATGTCTTAGCAATTGTAAATAATGCTGCAACATGGATGCGCAAGTGTTTTCCCAGTTGAGCATATTCCTATTCTTTGGGTAGCTACCTGGGACTGAAGTGGCTGGATCATATGGTAGTTCTGTTTGTAGGTCTTTGAAGAATCTCCGTATTGTTCTCCACAGTGGCTGTACTAATTTACATTCCTACCAATAGTATAGGAGAGTTCTCTTTTCTTCACAGCCTCACCAGCATTTACCATTCTTAATTTAAAAAAAAAATTATTAAAAAAAAAAACAAACCTGGTGGTCAGGGTGCTGGAATCCCATGTGGCTGGCCACGGTTCAGATTCTAGACTTGGTAACTTGCTTTCTCACTTTCTGTCTCTGTCTCTGACTCTGGTGAGTACAAGTGCCCTATAGCAAATTAAAAAATAATAACAAGGGGCCGTGTGGTGGTACTGTGGTGAGGGGTGTTGGACTCCTACATGGACAACCATAGGTCGAATCCTGGAACTGGCAGCTTATTTTCTGACATTCCCTCTCTCTCTCTCTCTCTCTCTCTGTCCTTCTCTGGTAAAATTAAAATAAAGTTAAATAAAATAATTCTTAAAAAATAATAGTAATTGGGACCAGCAGTTGGTGTAATGGCTATGTCGCTGGACTCCCATGTAGTCGACTATGGTTTGAGTCCCAGACCTGGTGGCTTAACCTCACACTGGGCCTGTGTGTGGAGGAGAAGGGATTGCGGCGTGGCCATCCCTCCTGGCAGGTGATTTCTTGTTTTCAGTCTGTCTGTCTCTCTCTGTCTTTCTGGTGAGTGCACATGCCCTATAGCAAAAAGCTCTCCAAATAAATAAACAACTTTAAAAAAATTAAATAACTCTTTTTTAGAGAAAGGATTCTCTTGAGAGAAGAAGGAAGAAGCACTTCTCAATAAGGTCTCATGCTGTGATCCTTCCCCAGCCTTTCCCAACCATGAGTGCATGCACATGTGCCAGCGAGTACATGTTGACCTAGTAATCCAACCCTAATCTTCCTCGTGGCTTCCAGCATTGCAGAGCATTGCACTAACACTATGCCACCATGGCTGGGCCTGCATTTATAGGTTTTTGCTATAGGGTGCATGTGCTCACCAGAAAGAGAGAGACAGAAAGACAGAAAGTGAGAAATCACCACCCCAGGAGGACGGCCACGCTGCAATCCCTTCTCCTCCATTCTCCTCTCGGGATCTTGGGCACACACGCACATGCACTCAGTGTGAGTTCAAGCCACTGGGTCCAGGACTCGAACCACGGTTGACTGCATGGGAGTCCAGCAACATAGCCATTATGCTAACGGCTGGCCCCTGCATTTGTAATTTTGATAGATGTTGTCAACCTCCCTTACATGGGGGTTTTACCAATTTACATCTCAAATGTGTACAGCAGTGCTTCATGTCTGTGGTTTTAAAAATATATATTTATTTAATCAATTTGCTATAGGGCACGTTTGTTCACCAGAGAGAGAGAAAGAGAGAGAGGAAGAGAGAGAAATCAAGCCGTCAGGTCTGGGGCTCAAACTGTGGTCTGCCATGGGGAGCCCAGCATCTTACCCACCACACCACTTGCTGCCCCCAGCCTCAAGCCATTTTGACACCTTAACTTAAACATAGACTGGAGAAAATATGGTGGATGTCTGGATGATTTCTGCATAGAGAAACAGGTGAATGACTTATCAACTCAGCCATTAACTAATATCAACACAAGCCCAACCCTGTTTCAGCAGGTTCTGAAACCCTGTGCACTGTCACAGTTGTCGGAGGGTGCCAAGCTGTCCAAGTGCCGTCCATATTTCAGAGCTGCAGTTTGGCCGTTCCGTCTACAAACCCTCTTTCCTAGGCGTCTTTACTCCCTGTCTCCACTGGGCAATCTCCTGGTTCTTTCTGAGGCCCAGAAAGCCCCCTCCTCCATTAAAGATTATCTGACAACCCTTGGCAGAATTAGTCATGCGTTTCCGCCCACATGGAACGCTGTTCACACCTCAGTCAGAGCAGAATCACCTGTAACATAAGGATCCACTTATCGGTCTGTCTCCCACACTGACTGCCTTAAGGACAGAAATTTAGTCTTCATCTCTGGACCAGCGCCTGCGCACATGGTGCCTGGCATGCAAACAGTTCACAATAAAGCTTACTGAAGTAAAATTAGGCAAGGGCATGGTATTTGCTGCCTGGTAGCAAAATCAGCAGTGTTTATCTTTTTCTTTATTGGCTGATGTGAGGGTTAAATACATAGATACTTGTCAATATTTTTTATTTCTTTTTGTGGACTTTCTCTTCTCCTGGCATCTGTCCTGTTTTCTGCTGTCTTCAGTGCCTAGAACAGGACTTGGAATTTCATAAATAAGTTTTGAATGAATGGTTAGCCCTGATCAGAGGAGCTCCTACAATGCAATTGGGAGGGGACAGCAAATGGCGTGGTGGTTAAGGCAGCTGGACTCCCACATGGCTGACTGCAGTTTGAGTCCCTGATCTGGTAGCTTTATTTCTCACTTTCCATCTCTCTCTCTCTCTCTGTCTCTTTCTGGTCAACTTCATAAAGTAAAAATAAAATAAAATGACAATGAATGAAAGTAAATAAAATAATTCTTTTTTTAAAATGCAGCTGGGGATTTTTCTTTCTTTCCTTTCTCTTCTTCCTTCCTTTCTGGGACTTGAACCATAGTTGGCCATGTGGGAGTCCAACCACCCTAACCACCACACCACCTGGCGGCCCGAGCCATAGGGTACTTCTAAGTCTTTCCAAAATCTCAAACTTGGTCATTCGTTTGTCAGCTTTGTGTATTTGGTTTTTATCTCACCTCATGTTAATACATGTGTGAGAGAACTTCAAAACACTTGTGGGGAACCAGCAGTTAGCATAATGGCTATGTCGCTGGACTCCCACGTAGTCGACCACGGTTCACGTTCTGGACCCGGTGGCTTAAAACTCATGCCGGGCACGTGTGCATGTGTGCCCAAGATCCCAAGAGGAAAATGGAGGAGAAGGGATTGCGGCGTGACCATCCCCCCAGGGGGTGATTTCCCGCTTTCTGTCTCTATGTCTCTGTCTGTCTGGCGAGCACACATGCCTTATAGCGAAAACCTCTCAAAAAAAAAAAAAAAAAAAAAAAAACAACTTGTGGAAAGTGGAATTAAAGCACATGTTTATTCAAGGGGGCCAGCAGGTGTAGAGAAAAAGAAAAGCCAAAAAGTGGCAAAAGAGTTGTGTTAAAATTGTGGGTAAAGGTAATTGACTAATGACTTCAGAACAATAAAAGTGATATGTTATTAGGCTTCACAATATAATAATATAACTGACAAAGGGACCAACAGATAGTATAATGGTTACATCACTGGGCTCCCATGTAGACCATGGTTCGAGTCCCAGATTCGGTAGCTTAAAACTCATGCTGAGCGCATGTGCATGTATGCCCAAAATCCCATGAAGAGAACGAAGGAGAAGGGATGGCAGTGTGGCCATCCCCCTGGGAAGTTCTTGCTTTCTGTTTCTCTGTCTCTCTGTCGAGCACATGTGCCCTATGGGAAAAATATCTCAAAAAAAAAAAAAATAGAAAAACAACTGTTAAAAAAGCATGAATAATCAGAGAGTGCTAAACTGAATTAAAGTGTTGTAAGGTCCTTGATTTGTCTCAAAAAGGTAAACGTGTTATTTTAAGGAGACTTCATTAAGAATGCATTTTACGATATTTAAGGTAAAATAATAATGGCAATAGTAATAAACAACCTGTAATTATTGGACTGTCGGAAAGTCATGATGTATTTTTCTGTTTTCTATGGAAATGACTTTTCCGACAACCCAGTAATTGTCGAAGAAAAATGAAATAATAATAATAATTTAAAAATCAAGTGATCCAAAAGGCAAAAAAAGAATAAAAGAAACAAACACATAGAGGAGAAAATGGAAAACAAATAGTAAAGTGGTATACGCAAAACTGCAGAGTAGGCCAACCAGTGGCACAGAGGCTAAGGCAGCTGGGCTTGACGGTTCAAACGCCAGACCCAGTGACTTGAAAATCACACTGGGGGGCTAGCAGGTGGCATGACGGTTGAGGGCACTGGACTCTCATGTGGCTGACCACAGTTTGAATCCTGGACCTGGCAGCTTGCTTTCTCATTTTCTCTCTCTTTTTCTCTCCACTCCTCTCTGGTAAAATTAAAATAAACAAATAAATGAATAGAGTTAAATAAAATAATCTTTAAAAAATAAAGAAAAAAAGAAAACTGCACCAGAGATGTGTGCATGTGTGCCCCAAATCCGAAGAGGAGAGTGAAGAAGGGACTACAAGGTACCCCAGGGTGTGATTTCTCACTTTTCCTCTCTCTCTCTCTTCGGTGGCTGCACATGCCCTGTGTCAAACTAAAAAATAATAATAATAAAATAAAAAATTTAAAAACCTTAGAGTATCAATAATTACAATAATATAAATCAAATAAATATTTCAATCAAAAGGCAAAGATTATCCTACTAGGCAAGAAACAAAGTAACTGTATTCTGCTAATAGGAGACATCTTGAATTTGAAAACACAGAAAGGTCGAAAATAAAAGAGATAAAAAAAAAAAAAGCTATGCAACACAAAAAAGAAACCGGAGGGACCGGCAGGTGGCATGATGGTTAAGGTGCTGGACGTCCACATGGTTGACCAGGGTTTGAGTCCCAGACCTGGTGACTTGCTTTCTCTGTCTCTCTATGGTTAAATTAAAGGATAATAATTAAAAATTGAATTAAATAAACAAATTATTATTTTTAGAAAAAAAGCTGTCATATCTGCATTAGTATTGTAGACTTAAATGACAAAGCTATTGCTGGTGATAGAGACATTTCATAATGATGAAAGAAAAACTTAAATATAAAAATACAAAACGTGGGACCAGCAGTTAGCGTAATGGCTATGTCGCTGGATTCCCATGTAGTTGACTGTGGTTCAAGTCCCAGACCCAGTGTCTTAAACTCACACTGGGTGCATGTGTGTGCCCAAGATCCGAGAGGAGAATGGAGGGGAAGGGATTGCGACATGGCCACCACCCCAACCCCGGGGAGTGATTTCTCACTTTCTGTCTCTCTGTCTGTCTCTGTCTTTCTGGCGAGTGCACATGCCCTATAGCAAAAACCTCTTAAAAAAATACAAAATGTTTAACTATATATGCAAGTAAAAACATACAAAGTAAAAACTGACAGAGCCAAAAAGAGAGAAATCCATAATCATAGGGGCTTTTTTTTTTTTTTTTGGTGGGGAGGGGGTTTTTCTTTAAGGGGCGGGACTTCTAGACAGAGAGACAGAAAGGGAGAAATCACCCTCCCCCAGGGGGCTGGCCATGCCGCAATCCCTTCTCCTCCATTCTCCTCATGGGATCTTGGGCACACAGGCCTGGTGTGAGTTTAAGCCACCAGGTCTGGGACTTGAACTGCAGTCGGGGGTCCAGCAACGTAGTCATTATGCTATCTGCTGACCCCAAGGGACTCTCTAACACATCTCTCTCTACTGCTAGATTAAGCAGACTAAAGTCATTAGGATCTAAGGGATTTTTAACAATATGATTAATAAAACTGATCCAAATGACATAGTTAACACACTCAACAGCTGCAGGATCCATATTGTTTTCAAGTGCATATTGAACAGTTATCAAACAGATCATTTAATTGCATCCCATTTTTTGATGTGCCATATTTTTATTATCAACTTTTTGTTTGTTTACTTTAGGAGGGTAAAGGGCATATGCACTCACTAGAGAGAGACAGAGAGCAAAGGATAGGAGAAAACACACCCCGTGGGAATGGTCATACCACAATCAATTCTCCTCCATGCTCCCTCCTTTCAAGATTTTGGGCATGCTTGCACACACGCCTGGTATGTTTCTCAAGCCTCCAGGTCTGGGACTTGAACCACATGGTTGGCCATGTTGGATCCACTGCCTTCACCATCAGGCCGTGGAACCAGCCACTACTTTTTTTTTTTTTTTAGTTTGCTATCGGGTGTAGTTGCTAGCTAGAGAGAAAGAGAGGAAAAGAGAGAAAGGGAAAGTGAGAAAGCACCCTCCAGAGGGTATGGTCATAGTCCCTTCTCCTCCATTCTTCTCTCAGGATTTTGGACACATATGCAGCATGTTTTTCAAGCCACTGATCTGGAACTCAAACTGCACAGTTGGCTATGTGGGATCCAGCTGGCTTAACCACCAAGATACTGGCTGGTCCCTCTATTTATTTTCTTTTAATTACCGACGGCATATGTGCTTGCCAAAGAGAGATCCCAATGGGATGTGGCCATGCCACAAACCTTTTTTCTCCATTTCTCTTTCCCATCAGGATTTTGGGCACACCTGCACACTTGCCCAGGGTGTTTTTCAAGCCACTTGGTGGAGTTCAAGCAATGGTAGGCCATGTGGGATCCAGCTCTCTTAACCACTAAGCCATAGGGCTGGTCCTATTTTTATTATGATCTCATTAAAAATACTGCTTTATGGGGACCAGCAGTTAGCGTAATGGCTATGTCGCTGGACTCCCATGTAGTCGACCGCAGTTCGTGTCACGGACTCGGTGGCTTAAAACTCACACTGGGCGCATGTGCGTGCGTGCCCAAGATCCCAAGAGAAGAACGGAGGAGAACAGATTGCGGCGTGGCCGTCCCCCCTAGGGGGTGATTTCTCGCTTTCTGTCTCTCTCTGTCTGGTAAGCGCACACGCCCTATAGCAAAAACTTCTCCAAATAATAATAAATACTGCTTTATTTTCATCGCATCGTCTTCTTTAATCTATGAGGATTATTTTTATAAGTGAGCTGCTTATTTTCCAAACATTTAATGATTTTCTAGTTGTTTCTTGTTATTAAATTCTGGTCTAATTTGCCAGAAATTTCAATTCTATAAAATTTGTTGAGATTTTCTTGGGACCGGCAGGTGGTGTGGTGGTTAAGAGCGCTGGACTCTTATGGTCCAGTTTAAAACAAAGCTGAAAAGGATAAAATCGTCTTCAAGGGGATTTTATCAAGTCCTTTTTTTTTACCAAGTGGGTGGCATGGTGGTTGGGGTGCTGGACTCCCACATAGCCAACTGTGGTTCAAGTCCTGGACCCAGAGGCTTGCTTTCTCACTTCCTCTCTCTTGCTCTCGCACTCTCTCTTTCACATAACCTATAGCAATTTTTAAAAATAATAAGAGGAGGCCGGCAGATGGCATGGCGGTTAAGGGTACTGGACTCCCACATAGCCGACCACGGTTCAAGTCCCAGACCTAGAATTGACAGATGTTAAGGTTAGCACACAAGGATATTAAATAGTTATTATAATTCTATTCCATATATCTGAAAGTTCAATAGACACATGGAAGAGTATATAAAATTGAAGACCTAAATCAATCATCCAGAGATGAAAACAATACAATGTGTGAGATGCATTTTACACTATGAAGGGTTAGGAGAGTAGACATTGCAAAAAAAATATTAATGAACCTGAAGACATAAACTACTGTACATTTAAGAGATAAGCTATAAAGTAGCTTTATAGCAACCACTAAAATAACAAAGAGTTCTAGATAATAAGTGAACAAAAGAAATGGAGCAAAATAATTTGTATTTATTTATTAATTTTTACATAAAAATTTTATTTATTTATTATATAACAAAACAAAACAAAAGACCCAACTATATAATGCCTAACAGAAATACACTTCAGGGACCAGCAGGTGGTGTGATGGTTGAGGTGCAGGGCTCCCATATAACTGACTGCAATTTGAATCCTGGGCCTAGATGCTTTCTTTCTCACTTTTCCTTCCTCTCTGTCTCTCTCTGGTGAGTGCACATGTCCTATAGCAAATTTTAAAATAAGTAAATAATAACAACACTAAATAAATTTAAATAAATAATTCTTTAAAAATAAAATAAATATAACTTAAATATTTTTTAAAATCATAGATTGAAAGTAGAGGGGGGGCCAGCAGGTGGCATGGTGGTTAGGGGCACTGGACTCCCACATGGCCAACTATGGTTCAAGTCCCAGACCTGGCAACTTGCTTTCTCACTTTCTCTCTCTCTCCCTCTCACTCTGTCCCTCTCTGGTCAAATTAAAATAAATAAATAAAGTTAAATAAAATAATTTTTTTTAAAAAAAGAAAGTAAAGGGAGGAAAAAGAAAGTAAATAAAGGGAGAAAAAAAGACATACTACGTTAACACTGAAAGAAATCCAGAATGTCTATGTCAATATCAGACAACACAGATTTCAGAGAAAAGATAAACCAGAAATAAAGAAGATAATTTTACAACGATAATGGTCAGTTCATCAAAAATACATGACAATCCTCGATGTTTACACACCTAAATCCAATTTCAGGACACATAATGCAAAAAAAAGAATGGCTAGAACTAGAAAAATAGACAAACCCACAATTGTGTTCAGGGATTTCAAGATCCTACTCTCAAAAATTGGCAGAACAGGTAGACAAAAACATATATGGCTATAGGAGATATGGACAACTCTATCAACCAGCTTGACCTCATGGACATTTATGGAATGCCCCTCTCAATAACAACAGCATACACATTTTTTGCAGGTGTACATGGAACAATTACCCAGATAGGCATGTTTGGGCCATTAAATAATGAAAATTATTGTTAAAATTATTCCATGGATATTCTCTGACCTCAATGGAATTAAATTATTAACAGAAAGTTCTCTGAAAAATTCTCAAATTGGAATTTAAGTAGCATACTTATAAATAATTTATGAGTAAAATAAGACTTTTTTCAATAATTATTTAATTTTATTTATTAATTCATTTATTTTAATTTGACCAGAGAGAGACACGAGAGAGAGAGAGAGAGAAAGTGAGAAAGCAGGCCATGAGGTCTGGGACTCAAACCATGGTCAGCCACGTGGGAGTGCCCAGCGCCTTAATCACCACGCCACCCGCTGGTCCCAAAATAAGACATTTATAAGTCAAATAAGAAGTCAAAAGGCAGAACCAGCAGATGGCATAACAGTTGTGTTGCTGGATTCCCACATAGTAGACCGTGGCTCAAGTCCTGTATCTGGCAGCTTAAAACTCATGCAAGTTGCAGCATGGCCATCCCCCAGGGGGTGATTTCTCATTTTCTGTCTGTCTGTCTCTGTCTCTCTGGCAAGCATATGCACTCTATAGCAAAAATCTCTCAAAAAAGAAAGAAAAGAATATCAAAAAGAAAATTAGAAAATATTTTGAACTAAATAAAAATAAAATCACGAGATCAGCAGTTGGTATAATAGCTATGTCGCTGGACTCCCATGTAGCCAACTGTGGTTCAAGTCCTGGACCTGGTTGCTTGAACTCACGCCGAGGCATGTGCATGCGTGCCCAAGATCCCCAGAGGAGGATGGATTGTGGCGTGGTCATCCTTCCTGGGGGGAGGGGAAATTTCTTGCTGTCTCTCTGTTTCTCTCTGTCTCTCTGTCTTTCTGGTGAGTGCACGCACCCTATAGCAAAAACCTCTCCAAAAAAAAGAAAACAAACAAACAAAATCACAAGACATCAAAATTTGTGGAATGCTACTAAAAGCAATACTTAGAAATGTATAGCATTGGACCAGCAGGTAGCACAGAGGTTAAGGCAGCTAGATCCCATATGGCCAACGGCAAGGTTCAAGTCCCAGAGATAGTGGTTTGTAAAACATGCAGGGTGAATGTGCATGCTTGCTCCAAATCCCAACAGGACAAAGGAGGAGTAGAGACTGTGGTGTGGCTATCCTCCTGGAGGGATGATTTCTTGCTTTTCCTTTCTCACTATCTCTGTCTCTCTCCATGAGTATACATGCCCGATAGCAAGCTTAAAAAAAAAAAAGGAAAAAATATATAGCACTATGAAACTGCAGTAGGAAAGCAATAGGGAGGCCAGCAGGTGGAGGGCCGCTAGGCACTGGACTCCCACATGGCTGATTGTCATGGCCAAAGTCCTAGGAGGAGAATGGAGATTGTAGCCCTCCACGTGATTTCTCACTTTCCCTCTAATTGTCCCTGTCTCTCTCCAGCATGTGCTTGCACCCTATAGGAAGAAAACTTTAGAAAGAGAGAAAAAGAAATAAAAGAAAAAGAAAGAAAAGCAATAGAGATGATGAGACCCTGACATTTGATACAAAGTGGACAAATATGGACGATTTAATGTTAAGCAAAGCAAGCCAGACTATGAAAGACAGGTGTTGTATGTTTCCCCCCTTAATATATACCAAATGTCTGCACTCTATGGCAGAAACTGAAAAATGGGTGGGTGCAATGGTAGGGACGGTAGCTATGGATGCTAGAGACAGTATAGGAGGGAGTGGGTAGTGGGAGGTGGGAGGAAGGGGGTTGGCAAAAAAAAAAAAGAGAGAAGCATTAAAAGACACAAAAATGAAAATATACATGGTAATATTTTGACTGGACTAATATGCACTGTATTCATGCTGGAAAAAAAAACAATTTTGCATGCTGTAAAGATATGCAGTGATTAAATATAATTTTTTTAAGAGAAAAAAGAAAACTAATGACACTGAAAGATGTTTCTTTGAGAAATATCAATAAAAATGATAAGCCCTTGCCAGAATAAAAGAGAGGAGATACATAATAGCAATAACAATCATTTTAAAGGTAATATCACAACAAACTCTAGAGATATTAAAAGATTAATATAGAAATTTTTTAAATTTATGCTAATAAACTTGACAATGTAAATAAAATGTGTTTCATTCCTTGAAACACATCAATTACCAAAGCTCTCTCAATAAGAAACCAAAAAATGAGAGTAGTCCTATAGCTATCAAGGCAAAAATCTTCCCAGAAAAGAAAGTCCAGGTCCAGATGACCTTACTAGTAAATTCTATCAAGCATTCAGGCAGGAAGAAATATTACCAATTCTATACACACTCTTCCAGACACTAGGAGTCAGAGCAAGCTCCAAGTGTTTCTCTGGGAGATCAGATTCAAGAATCGCCAGGAGGGACCAGCAGTTGGCGTAACGGCTATGTCGCTGAACTCCCATGTAGTCAACTGTGGTTCGAGTCCCGGATCCAGTGGCTTAAACTTGCACCTGGAGCGTGTGTGTGCGTGTCCAAGATCCTGAGAGAAGAATGGAGGAGGGATTGCAATGTGGCCATCACCCCGGGGGAGTGATTTCTCACTTTCTTTCTCTCTGACTCTCTCTTTCTGGTGAGTGCATGCGCCCTATAGCGGGGGGGGGGGGGGGGGGACAACCTCTCCAGAAAAAAATGAATCGCCAGATGTGGCCTAAAATCACACCCTTGCTTGATTTTCTTCCCTCAGTCCCTCCACCTTCCTGCTCTTCTCTGGGAGGGCTCCCTTAATAAACTACTCAAACACTAATCTCATCTCAGGGCCTGTTTCTGGCAAACCTCATGTAAGACAGATGATGCCTGGATGGCAGGTTTAGGGCAATAGGTTGAGATAGAGGTATGACTGGGGCTTGAGGGAGGGAAAAATCACGGTGTAGCCATGTTGTATTTTATGAGTCAACCCCATAGTGCAGTTGTGAAGCCCTGTGCATTGGGAGCCGGAGCCCACATGACTGACCAGTTTCAATCCCAGTCAGGTGGTTCAAAAACACACTGGGCATGTGAACATGCATGCCAGAGATTCTGATGGGCGCTGAATTCCTCTATGGCCAAGCATGGCTTGAGTCCCAGACCTGATGGCTTGCTTTCTTGATTCCCCTCCCCCCACCCATCTCTGTCCATCTCTCCCTGTCCAAACTATAATTAATTAATTAATTAAATCAAATAAATAATTTGGGGAGGGGGAGGAAAGAAAGAAAATACAATTCTAAGTGAAAGAAGTCTGTAACAAGAGACCATACAATGTATTGGGTTGTCAGAAAAGTTACAATGCAACTTGTGGGAGGTGTCATGATTTTCCTGACAACCCAAAATGATTCTCTTTACATGAAATGTCCAGAACTGGCAAATCCATACAGAAAGTAGACTGGGGGAAGCTGGATTGGTTTGAGTCCTGGACCCCATAGTTTAAGAAACACACTGGATTGGGACCAGCAGGTGGCATAGTGGTTAAGGGACTGGACTCCCATGTAGTTGACTGCAGTTCTAGTCCTGAACCTGGCAACTTGAAACTCATGCCAGGCAAGTGTGCATGTATGCCCAAAATCCTGAGAGGAGAATGGAGGAGATCATAGTGTGGCTATCCTCCTGGGAGGATGATTTCTCACTTTCTATCTATCTTTCTATTTTTTTCCCTGCATTATATGTTTATTTAACTCATAAAAATGTAAAGAAATACAGTGCATCCAGGTAGTCTGGACAAACAGACCTCATGTCAGAACAGTTACTTCTACATAAATTCTGGTTTCCAATATCCACTGAGATACTCTTTCCACTCCGGGGCTTCACGTCACTTGCATTCCCCACTTCTCCCTTAGCTAGTCATTCCCCTGGTCATTCCTAGTCACTGTAACTCTGTGAAATCTCAAGTTTAAGCAAACTACTCTCTAACCATGCTTTTTACATTTCCAGGTCATTTCTTCTAGTTTCTCAGCTTGAATAAATGTACTTATCATCCACTGATTGTGACACATTTTTACTACCCCTCCCAGCCTCTCATGTCCTTATTTCTCTGTTTACACAGATTAATAACTATCATTACTTATATTATGATATTATGTCTGTTATTATAACCCTGCCCCCCTTCATGTGGTTAGTCACATACCTGGCAAAACCACAACCTTGCTTAAATTCATTTCATGCACTCTGTGCCGCCATCTATGTAGCTTTATGCGGCAGAGGGAACCATACACTGGTCCCATTGCAAACATATTATCTTGCATTTAGTAGGAGACCTTCATCTTGCACGGCTGTCAATCACCCATTCTTCCAGTTATGAGCATTCCTCTTGCTCCCATCTCTCATATCTAGTAACTGCTACACAATATTTCCCCTTGAAATCTAAAATGGAAGTCATGACTAGACCTTCTTCCCCCAACCTACATGCTCTTTTTCAGAATCCTCCCCAATTCCTCAAGCCCAAAATATCCTTGCTGTTTCTCATTGTGCAAGCAATCTTTCAGCAAATCCTAACTGATTTTACCATTAGGATATATTTTGCCATTAGGATATATGCATCACTCACTGCTCATGTCACCTCTATAGCTACCACCTCAGACCAAGCCAGCATTCACTCTCAATTAGGTGACCTTCCTAGTTGTTCTCCCCCCTTTCATCCCGTGCCCCCACACTTCAGCTCATTTAACACAGTAGCCATTATGGTTCCTACTAAAATTACATCTCTGAGCTTCAGGAAACTAAGAGACTAGTTTATCGTACAACCGTAATTTCAGACTATATTCTGAATTATTTTTGATGAACCTTTCCTTTCACATACAAAAACTTTTAAAAACTCACATACATTTTCAAAATACATTCTATGCTATAAAAAACAGAATCAAAGTAATTGACCTTCATGGATACAAATCCATAATATTCCAAATGATATAACTAAGCTAATCAATTACAGATTCATTTAGTATTTAATTCAGAATCATCATCAAACTTTCGCATATGCATTTTCTTTTTAATTGCCAGAGAGTACATGTGCTTGCCAGAGAGACACACACAGAAAGAGAAAGTGGGGGAGAGATCACCCCCTAATGGATCATGTTGATCCTTTCTCCTCCATTTCTCCATCCTGTTTGAACTTTAGGCACACACATGTATGAACCTGGTGTGTTTTTCAAGCCACTTGGAGCTAAGATTCAAACTGGAGTTGGCTGGCCATGTGAAATCTGGCTCCCTTAACCATGAGACTCCATGGCCTGTCCACACACACACACACACACACACACACACACACAAATACATATAAAAGAAAACAGATAAAGTTACCGATTGATTTTTAAAGGAATCCTAGCGTGCCAGAACATGTACTTTAAAACTAAAAAGAAGATAAGATAGCCTAAAATGTCAGAACTTCTTATTATATTCTCCATGCTTCAAAGCCCAACAGGGATTCTGAAAAAGAAATTAAAGCTATTTTCATTGAGAGGATTTTTAAAAATCTCTACAATTCAAGCTAATGAAATATTTTATTATATATTAATAAAAGTAGTATTAAAAAAAAATTCCAGGCCCAGATAGACATCTGAAGAAGTATGTGAGCAAAGGATCCACTCAAGTAACATAAGCAATACTCTATTGAATAAAACTGTAAATTTATCCTGTTCCTTACAGTTAGTACCAACATTCACCACAGCTTTGAAATTCCTGTAGTATCAGTAAATCTATTTTTTTAAAATATTACAAACATGCTTATAATGCATAGGATGGTGAAAAATTTAGATTGTAACTGCACACCATATGTAATCCCAGCTTTCCTAATTTATAACCAATTAAGAATTACAATATCTGAAGAAAGCATTTTAAAATAGTTTATGACTCACTGGTAAGTGATTTTCTACTCAAATAAATATGAAAATTTGCATTTTAATGATACAATAAATTTCAGTCTTTTTCAATCCAAAAAAATAAACTGAGGCATGGTCATGAGTTCAGGATTATACATATTACAATTTGCCTTGTTAAAACACATTTGTGGCTTTATGGTAAAAATAACTCATGGACATGGAATTCAAGCTAATTTGCATAACTGTCACAAGAAAAAAGCATTAAATGCATTACTGAAATAAGTATTTTCATTTAATATCAGAATCTCAAAACAACTTTAGATCTTGGCCTTGTTTAAAAAAAGTTTACTTAAGGGACCAGCAGTTGGCATAATGGCTACATCACTGGACTCCCATGTAGTTGACCATGGTTCGAGTCCCAGACCCAGTGGCTTAAACTCATGCTGGGCGCGTGTGCATGCAGGCCCAAGATCCTGAGAGGAGAATGGAGAAGGGATTAAGGTGTGGCCATCCCCCTGAGGGGTGATTATTCACTGTCTGTCCCTCTGTCGCTCTGTCTTTCTGGCGAGTGCACATGCCCAATAGCAAAAACCCCTCCAAAAAAAAGGAAATTCTTTCCCTCTAATCTCACTCTTACATAAGTGGAAGAGGTGGGAGGAAGGTAGACAATTTCTTTAGCAGCATATGTGGCTAAATCTATCAACCACATTGAACCACAATGTCTATTACTGGCCCCATTAAAAAGAATTGGGCAAATATACAAAGTTACCCATTTTGGAAACCAAAAGACAATAACTTTAGGGTTATAGGAGGTAAAATATTTTTGAAAGCCTTCAAAAACTTTTAACCATTAAACTAGAGGAAACATCCCTTCATTGTAAGAAAGAAGGCATAATAGAAAGTAAAATACATTTAAACTAAACTGATTTTCAATTCTCTTTGAACAAAATAAATGAAAAAATAATGGTTGATTCGCTAAGTTTTACGCTCTAACCAAACTAATTAATTACAATGATTTTTAAATGGCAACAGCCCATCTGACCCGGCAGCTTGACAGTTCTGAATACTTTTGCAATGATTTTTTTTTTAACGCAAAGACACTAAAATGATCCTGTCATGCAATGTTCATCTTTTGCTTTCTGCATCTCTTTGTCAATCTTGTAGCTAAGGATCTTGTTCCAATCAACTTTAGTACGAATAACCACCAACCATCAATATAAGGCTTTGAAAGTAGTGTCCGACATTGTTCGATAACTCTTATTGATGGCAGTTTGGTATTCATTTTCTGCAGCTTCTACAATCTTTATAAATTCTTTTGCTGTCTGCACCACATTAGACACTGTTAGGGAATCTTGTATATCTTTATAACTCACTAGCTGAACATTACCATCTTCATAATAATGAACCTGAATTTTCAAGATGCCAACCACCGGAGCGGTTGAAGGAGTAATTGTAAACTTCCACCCTGACCTCCAACGACCACTCCAAAATTTTTTTGCTTGGAATTGATGGTTTTTTATGCATGCAATAATGGTTTGCGGTCCATCTATATTTTTATCGTACACCGTGCTGACCCTGTTTGGGTAATGTTCTTTTACATAAGCTCATAGAGCGGTTTCTACCGAAGTTCTCCATGATTCAATTGCATTTTTCTGCTTCATTTGGTCTTGGATCAGTTGCTTCCTTTCTCAAGTGATCACATTTGAAACAGATTCTGTTTCTTGGATCCAAAGACTTGTCATTTTCCAAGTCATCATGTTCTGTTATCAATACCTGATCTTCATAACCTTCTATTTTTACTGCCATGAACTGGTCCAAGTTATATATACTGTGCAAAAGCATGGGCTGCTCCTTCCCTGAGAAGATTATCATTATTAAGCAGTAACAGAACATCATTAGATACCTCATTGAATTCTCCAGGAGGTGCGTGAATGGTGAATTTTGCTGCTATATGCACCTTCTCATCAGACAACTGCTCCTTCAGATCCGCCATCTTCCTTTTGGTGACAAACCACGGTGGTGGCAGTGGCCCTCATTTTCTATCTTTCTGTCTCTCTGGTGAGCACACACATCCTCGCAAAAAATATCTCTTAAAAAAGAAAAAAAGAAAAAAAGAAACATGCTGGATGTATGTGTGCATGCCCAAAATCCCAAAAGTAGGAAGAAATGGAGAAGGGGTTGCAGCTTGACTATGTCCCATAGAAGGTGTTTTCTCTTTTTTTTTTTGGAGAGGTTTTTCTTTCTTTCTTTCTTTCTTTTTTTTTTTTTTTTTTTTGCTATAGGGCACGTGCGCTCATCAGACAGAGAGAGACAGAGACAGAAAGCAAGAAATCACCCCCCAGGGAGGATGGCCACGCCACAATCCCTTCTCCTCCATTCTCCTCTCGGGGTCTTAGGCACGCATGTACACGCACCCGGCGTGAGTTTAAGCCACGGGGTCCAGGACACGAACCGAGGTCGACTACATGGGAGTCCAGCGACATAGCCATTACGCTAACTGTTGGTTCCAAGGTGTTTTTTTCTTCTCCCTCTCTTGCTGTTTCTCTGTCTCTCTTTGGTGAGTGCATATGCCCTGTAACACACACACACACACACACACACACACACAGAAGAAGAAGAAAATAGATCAGTTGCCTAGCGCTGACAGGACTTGGGGGCAAAGGGAGATCAACTATTGATGGATACAAGACTACTTGTAGTGTGATTAAAATGTTCTAAAATTGGTTGTGGTGATGGTTGCATAACTCTGAATATTCTAAATTGAATTGTATACATTAAATGGATGGATTTTATAAATTTTAAGGTATGCAAATTTTATCTCAATAAAGCTGTTACTTAAAAGTAAATATGTAGGGCCAGCAGATGGTGTGGAGGCTAAGACAGCTGGATTCCATGTGGCCAACTATGCAATTTGATCCTGGACCCGGTGGCCTAAAAAATACACCAGGCGGGTCCGGCAGGTGGCGTGGTGGTTAAGGGTGCTGGACTCCCACATAGCCAACTGTGGTTCCAGTTCTGGACCAGGTGCCTTGCTTTCCCACCTTCTCTCTCTCACTCTCTCTTACTCTCTCTCTCACTCTGTCCCTCTCTGGTCAAATTTAAATAAAGTTAAATAAAATGGTTCTTTAAAAATAAAAATACAAGCACATACGTGTGCATGCCCAAAATCCTGAGAAGAATGAAGAGGAAGGGATTGTGTTGTGGCCACTCCCCCTGACCTCCGAGGGCACTTTCTCACTTTCCCTTTCTTTCTTTCTGTCTCTAGCTAGTATATACACTCTACAGCAAAAATAAATAACTGGGGCAAGCAGGTGGTATAATGGTTAAGGCACTGGACTCCCACATGGCCAGCCACGGTTCAAGTCCTGGACCTGGCAGCTTCTTTCTCACCTTCCCTCTGTCTCTCTCTCTTGTTCTTTCACTCACTCTGTCCCTCTCTGGTCAAATTAAAAAATAAATAAAGTTAAATAAAATAATTCTTAAAAAAAGGGGGGGGGAACCAGCAGGTGGTGTGGTGGTTAAGGTGTTAGACACTCATACAAGGTTCGAATCCAGACCTGCTGGCTTACTTTCTCACTTTCTCTCTCTCTCTCTCTCTGGTCAAAATTAAAAATAAATAAATGAATAAATAAATTTAAAAATCACACAAAACCTAAGAAGCTATCACTAGGAAGTGAGCTTCAGAATGGAAGGAGTTTTTGCCTGCTTTGTTCACTCTCATATCTCTAGCACCAAAACAGTGTCTGACAAATAGTAGGTATAAAGTTATATATATATATTTTTTTTACATATATACACACATACATACACACACACACACACACACACATTAAAGGACATGTGCAAACCCATTGTGTCAGAGAGTGTGACCCATGGGAGAACCTAAAGAGCAATGTGTGTGGGGACCAACAGATGATGTAATGGTTATGTTCCTGGACTCCCAGGTAGTTGACCACAGTTCGAGTCCCGGACCTGGCAGCTTAAAACTCATGCTGGGTGTGTGTGCATGCATTGCCGAAATCCTGAGAAGATAATGGAGAAGGTATTGCGGTGTGGCTATCCCCTCTGGGGGCGGTAATTTCTTGCTTTCTGTCTCTGTCAGAGAGCACATGCTCTATAGCAAAAATTTCTCTCTCAAAAAAAAAGAGCAAATGGGGCTGGCAGGTGGCATGGTGATTAAAGGCACTGGACTCCCACATGGCCACCTCGGTTCAAGTCTTGGACCTAGTGGCTTGCTTTCTCACATTCCCTGTCTCTCTGTGTCTATCTGATCAAACTGAAAAATAATAAAAATAATACAGTTAAATAAAATAATTCTTTAAAACTAGGGGGGAAAAAAGCAATGAGTGTGACTGGGACAGCACTAGAAATGATTGGACTTGACTGTTCTAGTCTTAATCTGAAAAGCAAAGGGGAGCCATGGATGGGGGCTTTAAGTGGTAGTAGACCTGATTTACATTTGAGAAGCACCAGCTATAGGGGAGAGTTAAGGACTGAAACATTGAATTTAGCAACAAAAAAGTTGTTAGTGACCTTGGAAAAATCAGCCCAGGCGGAAAGATGGGGTGACTAATTTGGGGAATTGGAAAGGAAGTGGAGCTGGCGAAATTATACCACACTAGGTACTGCCTCTCCCTATTCCCTATAAGTTTCCAGGGAAACCGATCAAAAATACACTTGGCTTGAGAAATAACAAAGACATGTTCCCATACATATTCACACGCAGCCAGCTCTGTGTCTGTGAAGGATTCCATAGTTCTCACCCTGACGCAGAGGGAGGACCCTGGGCCACAGGTCTGCGGCCTTTGTGACCCACGAGAAGTTGGCCTTGTATTGCTAGGTGAGTGGATGGGAGGACACAGAGAAGGCTGCCAGCATCTGCGATTTGGGAGCACTTCAGAAACACAACTTGTTCCCTCTTAGCTGTACCAGCCTCTCACCTGGACTATGCACAACCAGAACCCAGAGGAAAGCCAAGTAGACACACTCAGACCCTACTCACTGAAGACGGTGGAAGGTTTGGGAAGAGACCACTCATACCTAGCGTGGCCAGATGCTGAACAGAGAACCAGCAGAACTGGTTTCTACAATAATTCTACTCGTCACAATGGCAAAGCCATGAGCAGGTGACTTAACCTCTCTGGGCTCCCACTACCTCATTTCAAAACTTAAGAGAATGAACGCATGTCCTCTCCAGACCTAAGTGGTTAGGAAAGATTTTGTAAGACCTAGCTTAGGTAATTTCAAGGGACCCTTTAAGAAAAAGAATGTAAAATTAAAAATACAAAACTAGATACAAGTATGAAAAATGAGAAAAATAAATTACACCAAAGTACAAAATTTACAAAGCTAAAACAGGGCGACCGGGTGGAGTGGAAGCCAAGGTGCTGGATCCCACATGGCAGACTCAACAGTTTGAATCTCAGACCTGGTGTTTTGAAAATCATGCCAGCTATGTATGATCCCAAGAGGAGACTGGAGGAGAAGGTACTGCAGCATGGCCATCCCCACCCCCACCCCACCCCCAGCAAGTGCCCATGCCCTATAGCAAAAAAATAAACAAACAAAAATCTAAAACAGGGTTGGCCTCAGTGCATCAGTTAAGCACAGTATATAAGGAAGTGGATCTCACATGGCTGACCGTGGTTTGAATCTCAGTCTTGTCAGATTGAGAAACAGGCTGTGGGCACATACGTGTGCATGCTAAAAAAATCCTGATGGGATGGGAAAAATGGAGGAAAACGGATTGCAGTATGACTCTCTCTTCACAACAAATGTGCATGCCCTTTTGCAATAAAAATTAATAATAATAGCAATAAGCTAATACATTAAAAATCACACAATTTTCAACATTATTTATTTTAGTTTTCCATAGGGTGTGTGCACTAACCAGAGAAAGAGGGAAAGTGAGAAAGCAAGCCACCAGGTCCAGAACTCGAACAGCAGTCAGCCATGCAGGAGTCCAGCACCTTAACCACCCCACCACTTGCTGGCCCTAACCACACAAATTTAAAAAATAGCATTTGTTAAATTGTTTGACATCCCACTATACACTTTTTCTCACTACATTTTTTGGCTGCATATTCTCTCTTTTTTTTAGTTTGTTATACGGCACGTGGGCTCACCAGAGAGAGAGAGAGAGAGAGAGAGGGAAAGTGAAAAAGGTCCCCCCTCCCAGCTGGCCATGCTGCATATTCTTTAATGGCCTTTTCAACCATTTTGTAATACTTTCTTTTTTTATTATTATTTTATTTAACTTTATTTATTTATTTATTTGTTTGTTTATTTTAACTTGACCAGAGAGGGACAGAGAGAGAGAGAGAAAGCAAGCCACCAGGTCCAGGACTCAAACCATGGTCGGCCATGTGGGAATCCAGCACCTTTTTTCCACACCACCTGCCGGCCCCACCATTTTGTAATACTTTCTATGAAGAGAACTGAAAGGTAATTAAGTCTTTTCTCACTTGTTTCTCACTGGGACCAGCAGTTGGCGTAATGGCTATGTCGCTGGACTCCCATGTAGTCGACCGCAATTCACGTCCTGGACCCGGTGGCTTAAAATTCACGCCGGGCGCGTGTGCATGCATGCCCAAGATCCCAAGAGGAGAATGAAGGAGAAGGGATTGCGGCGTGGCCATCCCCCCTGGGGGGTGATTTCTCACTTTCTGTCTCTCTGTCTTTCTCTGTCTGTCTGGCGAGCACACGCGCCCTATAGCAAAAACCTCTCCAAAAAAAAAAAAAAAAACTCATTTCTCACTCACTCAAAATTTGTTCTTTATTCTTGCTAGCTTAGAAAAGTTTGTTTTTAGGAACTAGCAGATGGTGTAATGGTTACTTTGCCGGGTATGTGCATGCCCAAAATCCCAAGTGGAGAATGGAGAAGGGATTGAGGTGTGGCCATCCCCTCTGGGGGGTGATTTCTGACTTTCTGTCTCTTTGTCTCTCTCTGTCTTTCTGGCAAGTGCACATGTCCTATAGCAAAAAATAAGTAAAAAGTAAAAAAAGTAAAAAGAAAAGATTCTTTCAGGGAGCCAGATCTCACATGGGTGACAGCAGTTGGAACTGCGTCCAGAGGCTTGAAAAGCACGGTGGGCAAGTGCACATCTGTGCCCATCAAGACAGGATGGAAAAATGGAGACAGGACTGTGGCTTTACCACATCCCACGAAGGGTGTTTTTCCTCCTCTCTGTTGCTCTTTCTCTGGCAAGTGCTTGCATTCTCTGGGAATTAAAAAAAAAAAAAAAAAAGATTATTTCAGCTTCCCAACTTATTTTATTATTTTAAAGTTATTTATTTAATTACTTTCTTTGTCTTTTTCACACAAGTTTTGCCAGAGAAAGACAGAGAGAAAGAGAAAGAGAGAAAGAAAGCAAGCAAGCCACCAGGTCCAGAACTCAAACCGTGGCCGGCCCTGTGGGAATTCCAGCGTTTTAACCACCACACCAACTGCTGGCCCTCACAACTTATCTTAGAATGGTTGTTAAATTTGGGAAAAATCTCCATTACTGTTTTTCCTATTCATTCATTCGTTTGTTCATTTATTTTAATTTGTTAGAGGGCATGTGTACTTGCTGGAGAGAGTGAGGGAAAGCAAGAACGCACCTCCTACGGGGATGGTCATCCTGCACTCTTTCTCCTCTATTCTCCTTTCAAGATTTGGATACATGCCAGCCCAGACTGTTTTCATGCTGCCGGGTCCAGGTCTCCAACCATGCAGTTGGCAACATCAGATTCTGCTGCCTCAACCACCACGCCACCAGCTGGCCCCCAAGGCTTCTTTTATGAGCCATTGATATAAGATAGCAAAAAAATTCACATTGTTTTGTGCAGCGATCAATCTTTTATAAAAATTTCATTCTTATGATGCTGGATAGGCTGGGACCCAGGGACCTCTGACACATTCAGGTCACCACACTTGTAATTTGACACAGTGAGGTCAGGTGTATTCCTAGAAGCCATCCCTGTGCTGGGAAGACTAGCAATAATTTAAGTATACCCATGAACCATGTAAGTATATCCCACTAAACGCAAACTCAATGTATTCCCTACTCCAAAATGCCTAAAAATCCCTATAACCACTCCAATGCCCCAGTGGAAAAAGTCAACGGTTTTAACAGATTAGTTTTGCCAATTTTATAAAAACATCATCATGTGATCACAGAGCCAGGACCTCTTCCATGACCACAGAAAAGCCTAGGCAGGGGCCTGGCTGTTAAGGCGGTTGGATCCCACATAGCCAACTGCACAGTTGGAGACCTAGACCCTGCAGCTTGAAAAACAACACAGGATGCTTCTGTGTGCATGCCCCAAATCCCAAGGAGAATGGAGAAGGGATTGCAGGCCCGGCCACCGCCCCCCAGGGGGTGATTTCTCAGTTCCCCTCTTTCTGTCTCCAGCCAGTCCTGCACCCTACTTCAAACATTAAAGTAAGTAAATTAATTAAACGAAAAGCCTGGGCAAATGAGAGCCAGAAGGTGAAACTTCGTTCGCCTTGAGGCAAGTCACTTCGCAGCCAATAGACTCTTTAAAAGGCTGAGCCGAAGGGCGGGGATGCTACGGCGGGCTCTGCCAGGTTTCTCGGCTCTGGGGATCCTGTGGAGGCCCGGGAAGGCCTGGCCAGTCTGGACCCCTAGTGGCTGCCCCAAGAAGGAAGCGACGGCTACTCCCTGCCACATCCACATCCCAAGTAGAGGGCCCTGCTGACCCAACTCGGCACTCCTGCAGGCCGGCTCGACTCGCAGAACCCACAGCGACCTTCAACGCGGCCCCGTCTCAGGCTTTGAAGGGAGCGCGCTCCCTTGGGCCCGCCCCTCACTTCCGGTCTGGAAACCGGTGGGTCCCGCTAGTTCTCGCGATAGGACGTCTTCTCGCCGGCCGGAGTGGCTTGGGGACACCTCCCCTGCGG
This sequence comes from Tupaia belangeri chinensis, assembly GCF_000334495.1. Taxonomy (NCBI): domain Eukaryota; kingdom Metazoa; phylum Chordata; class Mammalia; order Scandentia; family Tupaiidae; genus Tupaia; species Tupaia belangeri. The sequence goes on from NW_006205765.1 coordinate 1,734,279, forward strand.
CTCAGCTGGGCCTGGCTCCGAAGGTAGTGGTTGGTCCTTGGACTGTTCGCTGGGTCCGTTTTGTAGCAGCATGGACCGGGCTGTTCGGGCCACCCCGGGTCGAGGAATCGCTTTCGAGCCGGTTTGCCGTGGCCAAGCTCTGCAGTGGATGAGTGACAAGAACTCAGAAATATTAATGGCTGCTTGGTCTGGGCTATCAGTAGGTGCTGGACATCGGGTAGCACATTTCGTTTAATCCCCACAGTAACTCCAAAAGGAAGGCGTGGTTATACAGATGGGGAAACTGAGGCTCGCAATTGTGAAGGAATCTGCCTAGGATCATAGAAAAAAAATTATGCCAAAGCTCTAAGTCATTCTCACTGCAGCTCACGGCCTAATTACTGTGATAGAAGCAATTTGTCAACATATTGGAAGGGGACACTAGATCAGGGGAAAGTACCCATGGTCTGGGTCCACACCAATTTAGCTGTATATGGAAATCCACACTGTGTTTGCTGTGTGACCTCGAGCAATTTGCTTAACCTTTCTGAGACATATTCTTCAACTAGTAGATAGGGACAACACTACTAGGATTATTGGGAAGGTTAGATGCACTAGGGGACTTCAAAAAGTTCAGTGAAATTAAAGTACAAGTTTAATTGCTGATTTTCTTCTAGGCTTTGTTTTGAGGATTTTTGTCCTGTCTTGAGCTGTCGATAGGTTCATGTACCTAGTATTTGAACAGAATCCTAACCTGTTTCCTGGCTTTAAGTTTAAAGCAAAGTTCCTTAGCATTTCTTTGATTTATTAAAGTTAAAACTGCTTTTCTTGAAATTACCAACTGAACTTGCTATTGAAAGTAGTTAGATTATATAAGAAATTGTGTGATCAATAAAATGTGGGGGGAAAAGGAATGGAAAACAACTGTAGACACCAGAGGTAGTGTGGGAGGAGGGTGGGAAAGGGTGGGTCAGAAATGGGGGGGAAATATATATGAAATATATAAAAATGTGTGTGTATATATATGTGTGTGTGTGTGTGTATATATATATGAAATTAAAAAATTATTGACGATACCATGCATGATTAACCCACTATGCAGTATACTCTGGATGGGAAATCACATTTCGTATATTGTGATGATGCTTAGGGAATGAATGTAAATTAATTGATTTTAAAAAATGTTTCAGAAGGGACCAGCAGTTAGCGTAATGGCTACATCGCTGGACTCCCATGTAGTCGACCGTGGTTCGCGTCCCAGAACCGGTGGCTTAAAACTCACGCTGGGTGCATGTGCGTGCATGCCTGAGATCCCGAGAGGAGAATGGAGGAGAAGAGATTGTGGCGTGGCCAACCCCCCTGGGGGGTGATTTCTCGCTTTCTGTCTCTCAGTCTCTGTCTGTCTGCCTGGCGAGCGCACGCGCCCTATACCAAAAACCTCTCCAAAAAAAAAAAAAGTTTCAGAAAAGAAAGACTCATGGAAATAGGTGTAATGGGAAAACTATGTATGAATTTCAAAAAGTTTATGTACCAAAATAAATTCATACTTTAATTGTAAAATAAATAAATAAATAAAAACTACAAGTTTATTTAGGTGCAAGAAAAAAAATCGAAATCATGCCTAGTTTTTTCATAATAGGCATTTCCACAAACTTTTGGAGGAGCTACCCACTTTTATGTTCAGTTTCAGCTCCATAGTAAGCTCTTAATTAATGGAAGCTACCACTATTTGGTTTAATTGCCAGAGGACAGAGAGAAACAGAACGAGAGAGGGGGACAATCCCTTGGTCAATCAGTGATCATGCCACGATCTGTTCTCCATTTCTCCATCTCATTGGAATTTGGGGTATGCACATGGTGGTAGGCCAGGTAGAATCCAGCTTCCTTCACTACTAGGCTACGTGCTGTCCCAACTACTGGGACTCTACCGAGAGTCTTTTTATTTTTATTTTATTTTATTTTTTATATGATCAGTTATTTAATTAGGTTCTTGGCAAAAAAATTTAGAACACCAATTTGTGAGAATAAACTCCATTTGTAAGGGCAAACACGGATTGCAGGTAGCCCTGGAGCTGAGGAAAAGCTTTGAATTTTGGTAACATTTGCGAGTCCACAGCTTTCTGATCAACCTTGTGCTGCTCTGAAATCTCGTATTTCTCCTTCTCTGTGTCGAAGATCTCACCTTCCTGGTGTCTAGGCTTCCGCAGTTTCTTTCTCTTGAAGTAAGCATCGGTAAGGTGCTTTGGGATTTTTACTTTGCTAATATTAATTTTCGTGGAGGCGGCAATGACAAATTTCTGGTGTGTTCTACACAGTGGAACTCGATTGAGAACCAGCGGTCCAGTTACAAGTAGCAAGCCCCTGCTCAGCTGCTTCAGGAAAACCACTCTCTTCCTCTGTGGCGTCCAGTGCAGATGATCAGAATGGTCCCAGGAGTGATGCTGGCTCGCAGCTCTCTCACAGGCTGACTGAAGGGTTTTCTGTCGTGGCTCAACAGCTTTGGAGGCACATCTTCAGTAGGATAATACCTAGGCATTTTGCGCAGTTTAACCACCCAGGTACCACCATTCTTGTCTCCAGCAACTGGCTTTGTGACAGTTGCAAAAACCTCCTTTTTCTTTTCAATCCCGGATTTAGTGACCGAGTATTTCCTCTTGAACATGACCTTCCTGGAATACATGGCAGACCCGGGAGTATCTGCCGTTGCCTCAGACTAGGACCAGGTTACAGCTGCAATGGGGCTTCCCCTTCTTGGGCTTTTTAGCCTTGGGGGTCACCCTTTTTAATCTTGCCACTGGCACCAGCCTTCTTGGCTTCAGGTTTCTTCTCCTTAGTATCCTGCTTTGCAGCTTTATCAACTGGAGAGGTTTTTTGTTTGTTTGTTTGTTTTTGCTATAGGGCACATGGCTCGCCAGACAGAAAAAGACAGAGATAGAAAGTGAGAAATCACCCGCCAGGGGGGATGGCCACACCGCAATCCCTTCTCCTCCATTCTCCTCTCGGGATCTTGGGCACACGCACACACACGCCCGGCGTGAGTTTTAAGCCACCGAGTCCAGAATGCAAACCACGGTCAACCACATGGGAGTCCAGCGACAGCCATTACGCTAGCTGCTATTCCCTCAAAGTCTTTTTAACTGCCCCTTACACGTTATACAGTGCTCAATGTGTAGGAGGTACTTAATAAGCCATAAGGGCATGAGTGAGTAAGTGGAGGAAGAAATAAATTAAGTCTGGCCAGATACCCAGGTGGTCCTTGCCTCCAGCCCACTAATGTCTCACTCCCCCAGTGTAGTGCCACCTCTAAGATCTTGAACTGAGAAATGACTATTCATCCTCCTTTTCCCAAAATAGTGTGTGTGTGTGTGTGTGAAAGAGAGAGAGAGTGAGATAGAGAGAGAGCACGCTTGTTTTTGAAGTAACATACAGAAGAGTGCACAAATCTTAAGTGCGCTGAAGACTTTTTACAGTATAAACTCAGTAGGATAGCCAGGCCCTCAATGAAGAAACAAAGCATGACCAGACCCCAGAATGCCCTCGTGTGTCCTTTAAGAAGGAATAGCCACGTGTAGAGATAGCCACTTTTGAAGTCCCCTTGTACATCTAACCCTCACAATAATCCTATGAAGTTACTATTGATATTATTCCTATGCTATCTTCTAACAGCGTTAATTAATTTTGCCTGTTTTTGCACTGAATGCAACCAGAATCATGCACGATCATGCTCTTCTTAATTTCTCAGATCTCCACGTGCCCTTTCCTTCAGTGAGTGTCTGAGAAGCCCAGTGGAGTTATCTACCATGTGGTGAGGGTTGTAGCCCAATGCCACCCACCTCACTATTGCCTACTGCTTCTATGCCCGCTCACTGATTCATGGACCCCTGGCACACTTCTCTCTCTCTCTCTCTCTCTTTCTCTTTCTCCCTCTGAGATGGGAAAGCATCTCTACTTCTTGGCTCTTTCCTCAGGCATTCTCACACAGAGATGTATGTGCCTCTGGTGACCTCGTTCTTGACATTTTGTCTTAGACCTTCCTTCTCCACCAAGAAGGCCCCAAGGGAGTGGAGAAAGGGGATGCATTGAGCCGTGAGATGGTCGTGCTTTGGAGCTGGCAGATGGCATGGTAGTTAAGGCACTGGACTCCCACATGGCTGACTACAGTTTGAGTCTCAGACCTGGTGGCTTGTTTTCTCATGCTCCCTTTCTCTCTGCCTGTCACTTTATGGTCAAATTAAAAAATAATAATAATAAGACCAGCAGATGGCATAATGGCAACATTGCTAGACTCCCATGTAGTCGGCTGAGGTTCGAGTCCCAGACCTGGTGGCTTAAACTCACGCCGGGCGCGTGTGCATGCGTGCCCAAGATCCCAAGAGGAGAATGGAGGAGAAGGGATTGTGGCGTGGCCATCCCCCTGGGGGGGGGGGGGTTATTTCTTACTCCCTGTCTCTCATATGTGCCCTACAGCAAAAACCTCTCCAAAATAGTAATAATAATAATAATAACAAATAAAATTAAATTAAAATAAATTATTTATAAAATGATGGTTGTGCCCTAGGCTTCTATCATTCCAAATACTACTCTTCTTTCTGCCCTGGCTGCATGCCCTTTCCCTCTATCATAACCTCTTTCTCACTCAGGTGATGAGGTTTTAGTTTTTTGGGTTTTTTCTTTTTTTAAAATTTTTTTTGCCATGGGCCCAGCAGGTGGCGTGATGGTTGAGGATGCTGGATTCTCACATGGCCAACAGCAGTTTGAGTCCCGGACCTGGCAGTAAAAAAAGAAGATTTTTGCCAAAGGTCCCATGTGCTCACTGGGGAGAGAGAGAGAGAGAGCGAGACAGTGAGAGGGGAAGTGAGAAATCACTCCCCCATAGGGAATGCCCACACCACAATCCTTTCTCCTCCATTCTCCTCCTGAGATCTTGGCCATGCACTCACACATGTATAGTGTGAGTTTCAAGCCACCGGGTCCAGGACTCAGACTGCAGTTGGCCATGTGGGAGTCCAGAGCCTTAACTACTGTGTGCTACCTGCCAGCCCCAGGTGATGAGCTTTTAGGGTCTCTGCTGTTCTCCCTGCATGCTGGCATCCACTGCAGTCCTTCAGGCTGCTAGATATGTCTGTTCATACTGGAACCCTAACTATGATCATTTTTTAATCCTCTTCCAAGGATCCCTGATCCCATGCTGGTTAAGGAATGTGGATGGCTTATGGGTCTGTGTGGCTTGCCTCGAGGGGGCAGTGTTGCCTAACAAGACAGCCCTGTCAAAAAGCCCTATTACACAGATACTATCATCAAATCCATGTTACACCTGAAGAAGGCAAGGCAAGATGTGTCTAAAACCACACGGTTCATTATTCGTGAGAGCTAGACCTCAGGAAT
>NW_006205765.1:1739673-1742357 GCF_000334495.1 Tupaia belangeri chinensis
GCAGGCCTAGGAAGCTGGGTGTCTGCTAAGCGCCAATGTGCAATGAGACTAAAATGAACTACACATGTAGCTACTTTATATCCGTTACAGCTGGTCCTCAAAACAACTCCAGGAGATGTTCTTTCCATACAGAAAATGCAGAAACTGAGATCCAGAGAAATGAATTTTTTTGGTTAAGGTCATGGGAATAGTGAGGGACTAATCCAGGGTTCAACCATGGCTGACCCCAAAGCCTGGCTCTGCCCTCTCTATCTGTGCCATACTCAGCAGAAGGGTTTTGATAAATAGCAGACACAAAGCTAGGACAGGACAACCAGGTGACATTCCAGAGAGAATAAAACATGTACCACAGGGGCCAGCAGGTGGCATGGTGGTTAAGGCACTGGACTCCCACATGGCTGACCATGGTTTGAGTCTTGGACTGGGTAGCTTGGAAATCACGTGCAGGCACTTGTGTGTGTGCCGCACATCCCAGGAGGAGAATGGAGGAGAAGGGATTGCAATGTGGCCATCCCTCCGGGGGGATGATTTCTCACTTTTCCTTTCCCTGTCTCTTTCTCTCTCAGGTGAGGGCACACACCCTGTGGTAAACACACACACACACACACACACACACACACACACACACAAACGGGGGCTATTTCTATTACAGACCCCAAAGTCTAGTGGATTAAGGTAACAGTTACCTGGGGCAAGGAGGTGGCATAGTGGTTGGGGTGTCGGACTCTCACACGGCCAACTGTAGTTCAAGTCCTAGACCTGGTGGCTTGCTTTCTCATTTTCTCTCTCTCTATCTCTCTGTCTCTCTCTGGTGAGTATGCATGCCCTATAGTGAATTAAAAATAATAATTAAGTAAATAAATAAACTAAAACTATTTAAAACTAACAGTTATTTGATCACTAACAGTCCCATGGGCTGACTTCTCGCAGCTGGACTGGTCTTTTGGGTCTCTCTGTAGTTGCAGTCAGATGGAGGCTGGTGCTGGAGTTGTCCCAAGGCTTAGCTGGGCTGGTCGTTCCAATCTCAAGTCTGGCACCTCATCTGAACTGGCTAGGACATGCGGGGGCTAGCCAGGCCTCTCTCCCCACACAGCCTTCCCATGTGGCTAGCTTCGATTTCCTCACAGTACAGAGGTCTTAGGGTAGACGGACTGGTGGCTGCTTTGCCCCAAGGTGAACAGGACAAGAGATGGAGGCAGAAACCGTAAGACTTCTTATGACTTCTCAGCAGTCACGTGGTGTCACCTCCTCAGGATACTATCAGTGAAAATGAATCATGGGACCAGCCAAGATTCAAGGGAAAGGGATAATACATGTGAAGCATGGCTCAATGGGGACCGCATTGGAATTGGCACAGCAGGGACTGAGGCAGGACGGGACAGCTCAGAAACTGCACCCAGTCATATTTCAGTGGAACCTGAGGTGCACAGGGAGGAGCTGGAGATGACGGCTTGTGCAGGTGGTGGAAGGCCCAATGGCGTGCTTAGGGACCTGTGTGTGGATATGCGTTAGAGTCATTGGCTGCCTAGCTCTGAGCCCCTTCCCTATGTTAGTGGCCCCTGCTCGCTGTGAGTCAGTGGGAAATCAGATACTTGGCTCCCCGACCCCTGGCAGAAAGGTCACAGGCAAAGCAATGTACCCCACCTGTTCTCTGAGTCTTAAGTGAATGACTCAAGGAGGCAGATAATTGTCCATAATTCATCCCAGAGGCGGCAACATTCAGTGTTTAAGGTGGTGAGAGCTGTGTGGGGGACAGCCCCCAAGCCCAGGGCCAGCCGCCCTTAATCAGGGAGAAGGTTTGGCTGAGGCTCTGGCTGCCTTGCTTCTGTTGGCTCCTGCCTGCTTCCCAGGCCTGACTCCAGACATTTGTCAGTTCTGCGAGCTGGAGCTGCCGGATAGAGTCCCAGTAAATTTCTCTTCTACTTAAGTGACTCAGACTCTGTTTCTGTTGTTAGCAAATAAGACCCCTAACTGGGGCTAGTAGGCGATGTGGTTAAGGCACTGGATCCCACGTGGCTGACTCTGCAGTTTCAGTCCCGGACCCTGTGACTTGTAAAACACGCTGGGTGTGTGCCCAAAATTCTGAGAGGAGACTGGTAGCACAGCCATCCCCCCGGGGGATGACTTCTCACTTTCCCTCTCTATCTCTCTCTGTCTTGCTCTCTCCAGTAAGTGCACGTGCCCCATGGCAAAACAAAAACAAAACAAAACAAAAAAACAGCAAGAACAACAACAAAAAAAACCCCAAACAGGTACCAAGACCCACTGGAAGCTTCAGTCAGAGGAAATTACTTGGTCAGAGCACTTTATGGAAATAGAAAATAGGGAATAGCTGGTAGTGAAGGGTTGAAGGAGAGAGGCCAGCTGGGAGGACGTTGTGACATGTGAGGTGTGGGGTGAACTGCGACACTGTGTACATGGCGTGGGAGAAAGGGCAGATCTTGGCCAGAAATCGAATATGGAAAAGAGAATGGGTGAATCCAAAAGGACAGCAGTTTTGAGACTTGATAACTGTGGGAAGCTGCACACCAGCGAGTCTGCCGAGGTTTCTCAGAGAGCAAACAATTACCATGATTGGTTCCCTTCTAAAAACCTGACCTTCGAAACCTTGCTCTGATTGGCCACTAGAATCCCTCAAATTTGCATATCCGGCACCTCATGATTGGTCCAAAAGCAACCAATCA
>NW_006205765.1:1744481-1755258 GCF_000334495.1 Tupaia belangeri chinensis
GCCGAGGTTTCTCAGAGAGCAAACAATTACCATGATTGGTTCCCTTCTAAAAACCTGATCTTCGAACCCTTGCTCTGATTGGCCACTAGAATCCCTCAAATTTGCATATCCGGCACCTCATGATTGGTCCAAAAGCAACCAATCATAACCCACCGTTAACAACCAATCAGGGCCCACCGTTAACAACCAATCAGGGCGCACCGTTTACAACCAACCAGAGTGTATATAACCACGATGCCTGGCCCACAGTAGACAGACGACGACGACGACCAGGAAGACGACAACAGAAGAGCCTGAAGAGCTGAAACACCGCGCAGTCTCCAGACGACCCTGAAGATCCTGAAGAGCTGACACTGCATCGTCTCCAGACAAACTGGGAGACCCTGAAGAGCTGTAACACTACATCATCTCCGGACAACCCTGAAGAGCTGTGATACCACGTCGTCTCCGTGCTGCTCACAGTAGACGACGCGACCCTGCGTCATCTCTGTGCTGTACCGTGCTGCCCACAATAAACAGACGACACTGTCGTCTCCGTGCTGTAACACTACGCTGCTTGCCCCGGCTCTCACTCCTTCACTCAGGAAACCCGTTCGGCTATCCCCCAGGGTCGGGACAAGGAGAAAACAAACGTATGTGTTCAAATGAAGAGGCTGTCCCCCTGGGTCGGGACAGATAACTAGGAAATTGATGATGTTATAAAGAGAAATAAGCAAATCAGTGAGAACTGGTTTGGAGGGAGAAGACATTCATTCATTGAACAAACATGAAAAGCCTGCTCTATGCCAGTCACTGGGCTAGGCGTTGAGAAGACAGCAGCAAAGGAACCAGTGTCGGTCTTTACATTAACAAATACATCCATAAGACAAGGACTCTCTTTTTGTTAATGACGCTTTACTTTGTGGTGCCACAGACACACAGCAAAACATGTCTAGTGGGCCGGTGGGTGACGTGGTGGTTGGGGCTCTAGACTCCCACATGGACAACCATGGTTCAAGTCCTGGACCTAGTGGTTTGTGTTTTCTCTCTCTCTTTCTCTCTGTGTATGTGTCTTTCTGTGGTCAAATTGAAAATTAATTAATTAATTATTTATTTTTAAAAATGTCTAGCTGGCCAGAACTTTTAAAAAGACCCTAAAGGAACCAGCAGATGATGTAATGGCTACATTGCTGGACTCCCACATGGCCAACCATGGTTTGAGACCCCTGAGGGATGATTTCTTGCTTTCTGTCTGTCTGTCTCTCTCTCTGGTGAATGCATACACCCTATAGCAAAAATCTCCCTTAAAAAAAAAGAAAGGAAGGAAGGAAGGAAGGAAGAAAAGAAAAGAAAAGAAAAGAAAAGAAAAGAAAAGAAAGAGAGAAAGACCCTAAGAAGGAAGGCTGGGTCTGAAGACTGAAACTGGTAATCATCCCACAGACACTCATTTTTTCATCCATTCATTTACTTAGACTTATCAAGTGTCTGTTACTCAGCACCATTCTTGGCATTAGAAATACAGCAAAAAAAACAAGAGAGTCTCGGCTCTCACGGGGTTTCTAGGGAGTAGGGAAGCAGACAGTACACAAATACGCAGATGTGTCAAACACGTGATGTGTGCTATGGAGGGAGATGAAGCAAGGTGAAGGTAAGAGAAAGTTTGCTCTCTCACATGAAATGATGAAATGGTCTACAGTGGCCCCTTCTTTTTTTTTTTTTCTTTTGAGAGGGCTGCCCTGAAGAGCACGTGCACTCGCCAGACAGACAGAGAGAGACATAGAAACAGAAAGCAAGAAATCACCCTCCAGGGGGGATGGCCACGTCACAATCCCTTCTCCATTCTCCTCTTGGGATCTTGAACATGCACACACACACCCAGTGTGAGTTTTAAGCCACAGGGTCCAGGATTTGAACCACTGCCAGGTACATGGGAGTCTAGCAACGTAACCATCTGGTGGTTTCTCTCTCTCTCTCTTTTTTTAAAAAATTAATTATTTATTTATTTAATTCTACTTGTTTTTATTATTTTTAATTTGACCATAGAGAGACAGAGACAGTGAGAGAGAAAAGGGAAATGAGAAAGCAAGCCACCAGGTCCAGGATTTGAACTACAGCTGGCCATGTGGAAATCTAGCACTCTTAACCACCACGCCATCTGCCAGTCCCACTACCCCCTTTTATTTTAAGAAAGAGATTTTTGCTATAGGGCACGCGTGCTCACCAGAAAGACAGAGAGAGAGAAAGCAAGAAATCACCCCCCCCCCAGGGGGAATGGCCATGCCACAATCCCTTCGCCTCCATTCTCTCATGATTTGAGGCATGCACACACATGCACCTGGCATGAGTTTGAAGCCACCGGATATGGAAATTGAACCATGGTCGGCCTTGTGGGAATCCAGCACCGTAACCATTACACTATCTGCCGGTCTCAGGAAGACTTTTGAGAATTTTTTAAAACTTATTTCTATTTGGGAACCAGCAGTTAGTGTAATGGCTATGTCGCTGGACTCCCACGTAGTCGACAGTCGTTCGCGTCCTGGACCCGGTGGCTTAAAACTCATGCCGGGTGCATGTGCATGCGTGCCCAAAATCCCGAGAGGAGAGTGGAGGAGAAGGGACTGCGGCATGACCATCCCCCCTTGGGGGTGATTTCTCGCTTTCTGTCTCTATGTTTCTCTGTCTGTCTGGCGAGTGCACGCACCCTATAGCGAAAAAAACCTCTCCAAAAAAAAATTATTTGTTTGTTTAATCCATGATAGAGCACATGTATACACGTCAGAGTGAGAGACAAGCACCTCAAAAGGGCCTTGTCATGCACAACCCCCTTCCTCCAGTCCTCTCTACTTATGTGCGTGGTCAGGGAATTTGAGGCTGACCACGCTGGGGATCTAAACTGTAGTCATCATGTGGGACCCAGCTTCTCTTGAGCAGTGCGTTACCTCTGTGCCATAGAGCGGGTTCAACCTTTGAGAATTCTAAGCAGAGGAGATTGACACACCACACAACTGACACTTTAGAAGGATCACTTGGGCCGCTGTGTAGACCAGAATAGACTGGAGGTGTGTGAGGGCAAAAAAAAGCTAGGAGAGTAATTTAGAAACCACTGTAGTCAATCAAGGCAAGAGATGATTGGGGTTTGGACTAGCATGACCAGAGAAGAGGTGACGTCTGATCGGATTCGAGGATATGAACCGAGGAACCAAAAGGAGTCTGATGAGTCCAGAGTTTTTGGTGGGAATAGCTGGCAGAGTAGTGGCCATCTACTGAATAGAGAGGACAGAAATGTGTATCTAAAGCTGCAACAGTGAGTGGAATTATTTCCAGCCTTCCTGCCTGTCTGCCTTTGTTTCTGGATGTACTCAAGATCTTGATGCCAGGCCAAGGAAGATGAGACATTCGCGCTGGGGCAGAGGGGACATCAGATGGACATAGGTTATAAAAGCTCAAGAAGGAAGAAAACAATGTCTGCAAAGGGAGTGAGAGAGCAGCCACAGGGAACTGGTTACTTATGAAGTGATTAAACCAGTAAGAAGAGAGAAGGAAGTTACAAAAATGAGGAAGGAGAAAGTGAAAATAAACCTGGGGTGTTGGATGGGCATTAGAGAGGAACTAGTTGTTTTCTATGCAGCAATCTCAATAGATCTACCTGTAGATAGACATAGATATAAATGTGTATATAATAATACATATATTTGGGGGCCAGCAGGTGACATGGTGGTTAAAGCACTGGATTCCCACATATTCAACTGGGGTTCAAGTCCTGGACCCGGAAGTTTGAAAATCACGCAGGGCACATGTGTGTGCATGCCAAAAATCCCGAGGAGAATGGAGAACAAACTGGGGCATGGTCATCCCTTCTAGAAGGTGATTTCTCATTTCCCTCGCTCTGTCTCTCTCCAGCGAGCATATGTGCCCTGTGGCAAAAATGTAATATTAATAATACATATATTTTCTAGAATACTGAGAAGTCCAGAAGCAATAACACCCCCAAGAACAATGAGCATGTCTAGCATCCAGATCTTGGCTTCTACATGTAATTTTCCACTAAAAGAAACAAGGGCCCCTTGGAGAAATGGCCAATTACGGGGATGGGCAGAGAGCGAGCAAGGTGAGCTAGCAGCATCTCACTGTTCCAGAAAGTAAGGAAGGGCTAAAGAATTAGTGACAAAAGCTATCTTTGCAGCTGAACCAAACCTGGATAACTGTGAGCATCAAAATAATTAATGAGGAGGGGCCAGCAGGTGGCGTGGTAGTTAGGACACTGGACTCTCAGATGGCTGACTGTGGTTTGAGTCCTGGACTTGGCAGCTTGCTTTCTCACTGTCCCTTGCTCTCTCTCTCTCTGGTCAAAATTTCAAAATAATAATAACAAATAAATTGAAATAAATTATTTTAAAAAAATAATGAGGCAATTAGGAAAACATATCACATCTGTAATATAATTGCCAAAGATACATAAGCTGAATCTAATCATGAGGAAAGCATGGATAAACCAAAACAAAGGACATTCTACAATATAACTGTCTGAAGTCTTTTTATTTTATTTATTTATTTTTTTTTGAGAGATTTTCGCTATAGGGCGCTTGCGCTCGCCACACAGACAGAGAGAGACAGAGAGACAGAAAGCGAGAAATCACTCCCTGGGGGGATGGCCATGCTGCAATCCCTTCTCCTCCATTCTCCTCTCGGGATCTTGGGCACACACACACACGCGCCCGGCGTGAGTTTTAAGCCACCAGGTCCGGCACGCAAACCGCGGTCGACTACGTGGGAGTCCAGCGACATAGCCATTATGCTAATTGCTGGTTCCCCTGTCTGAAGTCTTCTAAATTGTCCTGGTCATGAAAGTAAACGAGGGGCCAGGAGGTGGCATGGCAGTTACGGTGCTGGACTCTTACATGGCTGACCGTAGTTCAAGTCCCAGACCTGGTGGCTTGCTGTCTCACTTTCTCTCTCTCTCTCTCTCTTTCTCTCTCTCTCACACACACACACACACCCTGTAGCAAATTGAAGAATAATGATAATGATCGGGACCAGCAGATGGTGTAATGGTTATATTACTGGACTCCCACATAGTTAACTGCAGTTCGAGTCTTGGACCTGGCAGCTTAAAACTTATGCAGGGCATATGTGCTGCGTGCCCAAAATCCTGAGAGGAGAATGGAGGAGAAGGGATTGCGGCATGGCCATCCCCCGGGGGGTGATTTCTCAGTTTCTGTCTGTCTTGCTCTGTCTTTCCAGCTAGCACATGTGCCCTTCGACAAAAATCTCTCTCTCTCTCAAAAATAATAATAATAATAATAATAATGACAAATAAAATTAAATAAATAATTATTTTTAAAAAGAAAGGAAAGGAAAGACTAATGAATTGTTTCAAATTGAAGGAGTCTGTGAAGACATGATGACTAAATGCAATGAACATTCTGGACCGGAATTTCTTGTTATAAAGAACATCGTTAGAGGGGCTGGCAGATGGCGTAGTGGTTAAGGGCACTGGATTCCCACATGACTGACTGTGGTTTGAGTCTCAGACCTGGAGACTTGCTTTCTCACTTTCCCTTTCTCTCTCTCTCTCTCTGTCTCTCTCTGGTCAAATTTTAAAAAATAATAATAAAACAACAAACGGAGAGCAGCAGGTGGCATGGTGGTTAAGGGACTGGACTCCCACACAACTGACCACAGTTCAAGCTGACAGACTTGGCAGCTTTCTTTCTTTCTTTTTTAAAGAATTATTTAACTGTATTTATTTATTTATTTATTTATGGAGAGGTTTTTCACTATAGGGCGCGTGCACTCACCAGACAGACAAAGAGAGACAGAAAGCGAGAAATCACCCCCCAGAGGGGATGGCCACACCGCAATCCCTTCTCCTCCATTCTCCTCTTGGGATCTTGGGCACGCACGCACACGCGCCCGGCATGAGTTTTAAGCCACTGGGTCCAGGACGCAAACTGCGGTCAACTACGTGGGAGTCCAGCGACATAGCCATTACGCTAACTGCTGGTTCCCTATTTATTTATTTTAATTTGTCTAGAGAGGGACAAATTGAAAGAGAGAGAGAGAAAGAGAAAGTGAGAAAGCAAGCCACCAGGTCCAGGACTTGAACCACGGTTGACTATGTGGGAGTCCAGCACCTTTAACCACCATACCACCTGCCAGCCCCACAGCTTGCTTTCTCACTTTCTCTCTCTTTCTCTCTCTCTCGATCTTGTTCTCGCTCTTGCTCACTCACTCTGTCCCTCTCTGGTCAAAAGTAAAATAAATTAGTAGAGAAATAAAGTTAAATAAAATAATTATTTTAAAAAATAATAACAACAAACAGAATTAAATAAATATGTTTTAAAAAAAAAAAGAACATCATCGGGTCAGTTGAAAATCTAGTAAGGTCTGGGAGTTAGCTAGTACTAATGCAACAGTGTTAACTTACTGGTTGTGAGTATTGTATTAGGTAATGAAGGGGGACATCCATCTTTTAAGTAATATAAAGTATTAAGGAGTACATAATTGGTATCTGGTAAGCAACTTACTCTCAACTGGTTCAGGGAAGGGGGACATTCTTTGTACCATTATTGTACCTTTCCTGTGCCTTTGAAATTTATCAAGGAAAGAGAAAAAAATCCCTGAGACAGTGAAGAGTGACAGGAAGACCAGGCAGTGCAACATCAGCCACCACAGACGCCGAAGGGTCCCATATGTCTAAGGAGCAGGAGGTGAACGATGTGAGGGGTTGCAAAGAGACAGAAGGGGATGGAGACTGCGGAAGAGGTTTTAAACATTTTAGAAATTTTATATGGTGTCAATCCAGACAGCATCTTCATATGTCTGCAGCACGGTGGAAAATGAACCTGTGATGTCATTGGTAGACAATACTGAGTGTGCCTATGGGTTTGGCTTCCATATGGAACAGCTAACAACTTCTTGACTTTCTTGGGCCCTGAGATTCAGAGGTTGGAGACCTGTCCTCACTACAAAGTATTACAATATTTTAGGCTTTTGCCATGCAGTCTGTGCACTTACCAGAGACAAACAGAGGCTGTGAGAAACCACCCCTCAGGGGAGATGGCCATGCCACAATCCCTTCTCTTCTATTCTCCTCTTGGGGTTTTGGGCACCACATACACACACCAGGTGTGAATTTCAAACCACCAGGTCCAGTACTGAAACTGCAGCCAGCCATATGGAAATCCAGCCCCTTAACCACCACACCACCTGCTGGCCCCAAAACCGTTACCATTTTAATGACATAATCATATTAGCTTTTTGTCAGAAGGCAGCTCTTACTTGGTTTATTTATTTATTTATTTATTTATTTATTTTGAGAGGTTTTCGCTACAGGGCGCGTGCACTTGCCAGACAGACAGAGAGAGACATAGAGACAGAAAGCGAGAAATCCCCCCAGGGGCGATGGTCACACCGCCGCAATCCCTTCTCCTCCATTCTCCTCTCGGGATCTTGGGCACGCACACACACGCGCCTGGCGTGACTTTTAAGCCACCGGGTCCGGGACGCGAACCACAGTCGACTACGTGGGAGTCCAGCGACATAGTCATTACACTAACTGCTGGTTCCCTTTATTTATTTACTTTTTGAGAGGTTTTTGCTATAGAGTGCATGCACTCACCAGAAAGACAGAGAGAGAGAGACAGAAAGCGAGAAATCACGTCCTGGGGGATGGCCACGCCTCAATCCCTCCTCCTCCATTCTCCTCTTGGGATCTTGGGCACGCACACACACGCGCCCATTGCGAGTTTAAAACACCGGGTCCGGGACTTGAACTGTGATCGCCTACATGGGAGTCGTAGCCATTATGCCATCTGCTGGTTCCAGGCAGCTCTTAGTTTCACAAGGGTTTTTTTTTTTTTCCCCTAAAAGTTAGTGTGTTTTGCAATAACTAGATGCTCACATTTTGGGCTGAAATATTCTTTTTTTCCTTTAATTTCAATTGGGCTGAAATATTTTTAAAAGGGAATTATTATTGAGCCCCAGTAATACATGTTCATTATAGATGAATGAAAAATGCAGATAAACAGGGAGCAAAGTTTAAACCACCTATAATACCCACAATCCAAAAATAATGTGCTAGCATTTTAATGTCTAGTTTAGCCTTTTTTTTTTTTTGCCAGAGGCCTCATCCATTCGTCATGGTGGTGGGGAGTGTGTGAGAACGCATCCCCCATGGAGGATGGCCACACCATAACCCCTTGTCCATCTCTCCTTTTGGGGTTTTAGGCACACACTTGCAGGCTCAGAGTGTTTTTCAGGCTGCTAGGTCTAGACTCCCACGTGCTATGGGCCATGTGGGATCCAACCACTCTCACCACCACACCACCAGCTGGCCCTATTTTAGACTTTTTAAATACGAAAATAAAAATCACATCTATAAATGTTTATTGCACTAAAAGAGGGACCCTGCCTGTGCTATTTTGTATCTCGCAACCCTCCCCCCAATGTAGAGCAAACCGTGTCTCAGTCACTAAATATATTTCAACCACCTCATTTTTAAGGACACGGCGAGGAGTTCCATTGAACAAATGGGCTGCGATTTATGTAATCGTGTTCTTATTTTAGAACTTTTACGTTGGGCGGGGAGAGCTCATGCAGCCGAACCGGTAGACTAAGCCTGAAAGGATAGAGGACTGGATGGTGGGAAACAGCCAGGTCTCAGGACAGGGGGTTGGAGGGAAGAGGGTCAGCAAGGCCGACGCCTGCAGAGCAGAGAGAGCCTGCAGAGTTGACTTTGAGAGGGACCCCAGGCAGAAGGCGAATGGTACCTAAGGGTGAAAAGCAAGGCATGGCTGAAAAACCCTAGACCCTTCAAATTAGAGCGACGAGACCAAAAGCCGGTGCGCTGCTGCTAGCAACCGACAGAGGGCGCTGTGTGCTCAGCAGTTCGCCGTAGGCGGCTCCCAGCTGCCAGCCAGATGTGGACAGCTGGACAGCTGCAGGCGCGAAGCCTACCCCGAGTCCCTGCAGACCCACAGACAGGAGGAGAGCGAAAGGACAGGCAGAATACTCCACCGCTTGGCTCTGCAGACTCCTGAATTGCCTTCCCGCGTGAGACAGAAGAGGGGATCCTCCCGCCCAGAGGGGGCGCCGTATTCTGATTCCCCACAAAAATGCTGTATGGGCTGGCCGCGGCTCTGGGACTGGCTCAGCAAGACAGAGCCCGGTCCACGGGCGGGGCACTGGGCCAGGAGAGACCCACGCGGCAGTCTGCGGCTGGAAAGGGAGGAGGCCTTGAGGGCCTTGAACTTCTGAGTACTCAGCCCTCGACTCCAGACGCTCCAGCGTCCGCATGTACACAGATCCTCCCTGCTCGCTTTCTGCCCTAAGTGCAGTGTGCATTCTAGGAGAGAGAGACTGAGACACAGCCATGCGGAGCACTGCAAAGATTCCTCCTCTCCATATTGTCTGGAGGAAGAAGTCAGGCTAGAGGGCTACAATCCGAGGCTCCAGTTAAGGACCCCGGGGCCAGGGCCAACCCCTGGGACACCGCCCCCTAGACCTGCCTGCTGTCCCCACCCCCGGCTGCTCGCCAGGCTCCCGGGTAATCAGCTGCTGGGAGCTACTGTAATTGACGGTGGAGACCCGGCCTGGCGGAGGCCAGGCGGGCGGCGCAGGAGCGGGCGAGGGGCTAATTGCAGGACTTTGGTCTGCAGTCTGGGCTGCGTACAGCTTCACGGGGGGGAAAGGGACTGACCCTTCAGCTCCGCTGGCGCGGCCGTGGAAGAAACCTAAAGGCCTTCGGGTCAGAAGTCAGGGCCCCCTTCCCCAGAAACGGGGTTGCGGTGGAGAGTAGAGCCCCAGCAGGAGTGTGGGAGGGGGCGGAAAGAGGAGCGGATGCGTCCGGAGAGTTGCGAGGTGGGGGTGGGGACGGATTCCAAACTCCCACCCCAACCCCAGAAGCCCTAGTTTGTCTTGTCCGAGACTCCTTCCTCGTTCTGACCACCCCCTCCCCGCTCCCTATTCTGCCGCCCCCGTCACCCCCCTTCTCGTATCCCCAGGGCGCTCCCACCCTGGGGAAGAATGTGCCCTCCTAGCGCACCCTTGCCATGGTAACGGCACACCCCCACCCCCGCGCACCGCAGCGGCCGGGCTCTGCCCCGCAGGCGGCGAAAAAGGGGGGCAAGGGCGCCTCCCAGCCCCGCGGACACACCTCGGCTGCCCTGGTTGCCAGAGCAACCAAGGGCGTTTCGAAGTGCGCAGCCGCGAAGTGGCAAAGGGCTCTCTGAATCCTTCATCCCTCTAACCTATCCGAGGGGACCCTGACTTCTGGCCTAGATCTCCCTCAAGCTACAACGGTCCAGCGAGGGGCCCTGGGGAGTCCCAGCTTCCACGCACAGAGAGCCTAGGAGACAAAAGTAGCCAGAGAATTGCAGAGAGATTAGCACCTGAAAAGGGATCCCCAGGTCGCCAGCCCACCCTCCTCCTCCAGCAGAGCCCAAGGGGGGCGTTGGCAACAGGAAGCTGGGGAATGGCCCGGAGGCGCTCAGGCCCCACTGCGGAGCGGTGATTACAGGGACCTGTCCCTCCCGCCCCCGGCTCCCACTCTCATTAAGTCATTTTTTCCCCTGTTGGAAAGTCCCCGTGCCTTGAGCACAGGGGCTGAGGCGACCGCAGGCAGCTGCCGGCAACCACATGAGAAGGGGGGGCGAGGAGAGGAGGACCGCGACTAGGGCCTGGCCCTGCTCCAACGTGGAAGGCCCCCTGCCAGGGACTAGCTGAGGGCACATTAATTTGGGGGAAGGAGGGGAGTGTTCTGAGGGCCCTGACCTTGGTTCTAACCTGCCAGGGCATT
>NW_006205765.1:1755270-1756683 GCF_000334495.1 Tupaia belangeri chinensis
CTGTCTTCCTTTGAATGAATGCTCTCCCCACTCCCCTCACCCTAGAAACCTGGGGCAACCGAAAAGCAGGGCACTGGTCCGGCTGCCTCTCCCTGACCCTGAACCCCGATACTACCTCTGATCTGCCACCACACTCACTCTCTTAGATCCCTCCCTTCCCCCTTTGGGGACCATGTGGCTCCATGAGGCTGCAGCTTTGTCCCTTCTGCACAGAGGACCCCGTGTCCATCATGAAACTGTTGGGCAGGAGACAGCCTCTCCTCTGAATGACCTGTGGTCACTCTGTCCACATTTCCAAATTCCACTCCTGGTCTTCCCCAAGCTGTCGGCAAGTTCTCCCTCCCATCTGAACTTCACCTTCCAGCCTCACTTCAGCCGGTTCCATTATTTCCAGTGACACACTGAGGCCAGCTTCCCATACAGCGAGCTCTGAAGATCCTCGCCTGTCACCAATCTGCACAAGCCCAGTCTCTCTTGGGCCCCTTTTTCATGCCCCTCATTACCTCCACACCACCTTTTAGGGCCCTCAACCAAATCCCACACGTCCCTTAACTGTGGGGTCCAGATTTGGTCCCAGGTCACAAATCAGCTTCAAGCCCAGAAAGAGGACGGGGTGGGCAATACCTAATTTGTTCCTTCCCCACTTTTCTTCCTGTCCTTCACTGGCCAGCCTAGCTGAGGGCCTAGCTGGTCCCCAAGGCTTGACTCACTAGAACACGCACCTCCCCTACGACTGGGTCCAGCCTCCACCCCACCCCACCACTCAACTGCCCTCCCTCGAAGGCGGTGCGCCCTCAGCGTTGCTGCTCCTACCTTACTTCCCAGCCCTGAACCTCTACCTCTCCACTTCTGTCCCCCACCCCCACCCCCAGCTCTGTCCTCTTTGCACCTAAAAGGCAGAGGTGAGGCCAAGGCTAAGGCTGCAGTGGACACTGCTGGGATGGGAGTACCCTACCTCCAGGCCTCCTTTTTCTCCACCCCTTCACTCCTCCTCCCTGGGCTGGGAAGGCGGGAGGGGGGTGAGAACCCAGCCCCCACAGCTCTCTCCAGTGTGAACAAGAGGAAAGGAATGAGGCAGGTGTGTCTGGCTGCTCCTGCCTACCCCTCCTCTCTCGGGGGACTCTCACCCTCCTGCCTGTGGGGCTGTCTTTTGGGGGATGGAAAAGGAAACCCTGCTCTCCATGGAGGCAGCAGAGCTGAGCATTTGGATAGCCTTAGGCATGTCCAGAAGCCCCTGGGATGCAGACTGGGAAGGAGGGAGCTGAAGGCAAGCTAGTGGCAGAATCTCCCAGCTGCAGGGCTTACAGGGGTGCACCACCATGGCAGCCTCATTTTCTTCTCACCCCTACCCAGGGGTAGGAAGACATGGGTTGGAGGGAGGGGAATATGGGGATTTGTGCAGGCTGGGAACTA
>NW_006205765.1:1756697-1758604 GCF_000334495.1 Tupaia belangeri chinensis
AAAGAAACAAGACTCCGTCTTTGTCTGGTTTATCGAGAGGGGTGCCAATCTGGGATAAACTGAGGCAGCCAGCAGGACCCCTAACTGTGAGCAGCAGGAGACACAGATGGGTTCTTTCCCTGAGATCCTGACCCAACCTTTGTCTGTACCATCCTCCTCCTGAGGGTCTGTTCCAGAAAAAAGTCAGCTCTGAAAGCCAAGAATGCAACCCTGGCCTCAAACTGCCAGCACTGCAGTGGGGGGACATGAAGGTGGAGAGGAATTATTGATCTGCTAAGGGG
Organism: Tupaia belangeri chinensis; assembly: GCF_000334495.1. Taxonomy (NCBI): domain Eukaryota; kingdom Metazoa; phylum Chordata; class Mammalia; order Scandentia; family Tupaiidae; genus Tupaia; species Tupaia belangeri. Next base: position 1,756,979 of record NW_006205765.1, read on the forward strand.
CACCCTGACCTGGGGATCTGGGGGTCCAGGAGGCCCAGGAAGAGTGTCCTCCCTGAGCCTGACTTACATACCCTGCCTCTCCTGCCTGGACTCAGAGACCAGAATCCAGACAGTGAGTCTCCGGGCCCTCCCCCGCCACTCTCTTCCCAGCCGCACCTCCTGGCCCCACCTGCTCCCCGGGGCGCTGGGCTGGGTTGAGCTGGGTCTTGCCCAGGATTACTCCTCTCAGAGTGCCTCCTGTCTCTGCGATGGTTGCTGCTGGGCACGGCCACTCGTCCTGGCTTGTGGCAGAGGGCTCAGGCACAAGGTGGGCGGTTAAAGCTCTGGCACTGAGGGCTCCCCATCCGGCCCCTGCTCAACCTTCCCACTGCCTCCATGCAGTCCAGGCCCCACATCTGGGCTGGAAGATGGCTGCGGCCTCCTAACTAGCCTTCCGGCTATCATCTTGTCCCTCTTCAACCAGTTCCCCATACAGTAAACCATGGAATCAAACCATGACACTCCCCTGCCTAAGAAGCACTGAAGATCCCACTCCTTAAATAAAACCCCAACTGGTCACCTTGGCCTAGAGGCACAAGATGCGCCCCCTGCCATCCTCTGAGCTCTCCACTAGTGGATGCTTTGATTTCTTCATATGGATCACAAAGGCCTCTTACCGTTCCTCCAACTGGCAGAGAGCTTTCTCACCTAAGAGCTTTGGCATTTTCCTGGCCCTTCCTGGAAAACCCTTACCCTGACCTTTGTAAGACTTTCCTTCCCCTTCCTGTCCATCTCAGCATGAGTATCACAACCCAAAGAGGCCTTCCCTAACTGGTGGCTTTATCTAAAAGGGACCCACTCCCCGCAAGTCACTCTGAACCCAGCACTCTGCTTTATTTTCTTCCAAGCACACAGTATGGCCTGAGATGCCCTTGTTTGTGTATTTATTTATTTATTGTCCATCTCCCTCAGCGGGAAGGTAACCTCCCAGAGGGCAGGCGCTGTGTCTCTGTCATATCTATATCCCCCAGTGTCTCTCTTTCCCCCACGAGTGCCACAAAGATAGTGCAAAATAAATATTTGTTAAGTGAACGATGAGGGAAACCATAAGGGGCGAGGCCAGTGGGGGAGGGTGACAAGGACTTTTATAGAACCACTTCAGCTCGATCATGTCCATTTCTTCTGTTTAATCTTCCTCTCCCAGCCCCTCCCAGCCCAGGGGAAGGGGACTGAAAGGAGACAGGCCGGAGAGGAGAGGCTGCCTGGCTGACCTTGTCCTAGGGTAGGGGCAATCCCCAGCCCAAATGATCTGTCTGAGCCTGGGACAGGGAGGGGGGGGGCGATCAGTCCAAGAGCCTACAGACGTGAGTACTGGGGTTCAGACAGGCCTGGACGGTCCCATGATTGCAGACCTCGCAGCTGGGAGGTTCCGGTAAGATCTTGTGGTCCCACCTCCTCTTACAGGAGCCAAGGCGTTGCTGTTGCAGAGCCAAGATCGCAAGCCGCAAGCCGAAGAGGGCGAGGTTCTAGGAGGGGAGGCTTTCTAAGGCCCAGGGAGCCCGGGCGCTCACTTGCAGACGCTGACCCACTCGGTGATGCGGCACTCCTCGCACACCACGAAGCAGCACCAGTGGAAGCGGCAGGGGC
>NW_006205765.1:1759023-1760148 GCF_000334495.1 Tupaia belangeri chinensis
GTGCCAGGTGGCCGCCGTTGCGGTTGTGTGGCCGGATGAGCGTGGCTCGGTGGAAGCGGCTGCGCAGCAGCGCCCCCACTGCGCGGAACTCCGGTGTCACCTGCCAGCACGTTTTGAGCTGGCAACTGCCTGACGTGCCGTGGCACTTGCACTTCCGCCGCATGTTCTCCATCACCGCCTGCAGAGGGAGGCACGGTGAACCGTGACGCTGGTAGCCAGCCCCACTGCCCAGCACCCAACACCAACACCGAGACCGGCCCGCCTGCAGAATCTCAGAAGCTTTTGAAACCAACTCCCATTGTACAGAGGCAATTGTAGGGAAGACCCAAAGTAGAGGACCTCAGCTCCTGAGCCAGACAGCTTTCTGCCCCTCTCCATCCACCTCCTACCGGGCCCTGGGGGAATTCCCACCTTCCTGCCCCCCTTCTCCCCTGCCCCCTTTCCAGCAGCTGCAGGGGGCCCTCAGGGCTAGAGGCTCTTGCTTCCTGAGGGGGGATCCCAGATCTTCAGGGAAATTCCCTCTTCTTCCATCCTTGGGATAGAGCCCAGGAGCAGGGGGGTGTCCACCCCACTACCTCCAAGTCCCAAAGCCTCTGGTCTCACTTCAGGCTGGGAGAGGGGTGGCCCCTGAGAAGCCCCATTCAACACCCTCATCCTGGCCCTGCACCCTGGTAGGGAGCCAGAGAAGTGGGGTAGGGGGGCTGAGGAGGCTGCCCTCCATTACGCTGACTGGGGTTCACTCTGAGTGCTATGGTCCCTCCTAGGAAAAGTGTGTGCCAACGGGGGCCAAAACGCTGATGGAACCTTAGAGAACTGAGGGGGACCTGGAGAGAGCCAGGTTCTCTCTGCCTAGGAGAAATGCAGTGAAGTTCCTAGGCCTCCAAGTTATGGGAATACAACCTACCCACCCCCTTCACTGCTTTGGAGTCTGCTTCCATAAAACCCATGGGCATTATCCTCATCAGAGATCCCATAGGAAGTGGACCATGTCCTCCTTTCCCCCCACTCCACTCCAAAGGCATAGGTGAGACAGAGAGCAATGACAGGGGCCCTCAAACCTGGGCAGCAGAGCCTTAGGAGAGAGACTCTGCCCCTCCAGATCTTAAGGGGCTCCAGAGCTTGTAA
>NW_006205765.1:1760482-1764171 GCF_000334495.1 Tupaia belangeri chinensis
CAGCCCCATGCCCTCCCCAGGCCAGCAGCTCCAGAACATCTGCTTCCCACAGGCAGCAGCCATTAATTAGCCCCTTTAACGAGGAGGAGAAGGAGGAGGAGGTAAAAGAGGCACCTTTGGTGCCTGAGATGGTATCAAAGCTTGGAGTAAGAGCTACATGGGCAGGACAGGGCACAGTGGGAGCTGGACAGGACCTGAGGGTGGGGGGTGCCTTAGTTTACCCACCTCCTCCAGAACATCTGCTTCCCACAGGCAGCAGCCATTAATTAGCCCCTTTAACGAGGAGGAGAAGGAGGAGGAGGTAAAAGAGGCACCTTTGGTGCCTGAGATGGTATCAAAGCTTGGAGTAAGAGCTACATGGGCAGGACAGGGCACAGTGGGAGCTGGACAGGACCTGAGGGTGGGGGGTGCCTTAGTTTACCCACCTCCCAGTCAAGATGTGAACTGCCGAAGCAGCTCATAGTCCTGTGGAGTGGGCTGAGAGACCATGAAAAGAGATGAGATGGAGAAGAGGCCGACCAAAGTGAGAGGAAGCTGGGAGTAAGGGCTGAGCAGGCTGGGCAGGGTCAAGACGAGGGGTGGGGACGGAGTAACCAGGAAAAGAAGGTGTAGGGCTACGACCAGAGCCCGTGAGGCTTCATTGTGTAGACTCTATGTGTAGTATGTATGCACACAGTGTAGACTCCACACCACAGAACAAAAGCTCAGCTGACAGGGGACGAATCCTGCCTCTACCACTTTCTCTCTAGTTACATCACCTCGGACAAGCTTGTGAGTCCATCTGTGCCTCAGTTTCCAGATCTGAGCATGAGGTTAGCGACAGTGACCCCCTCTCAGGTAGTGGGAAGGATTAAATGAGCTCATCTGCAGTGCTCGGGATAGCTTCGAACACATAGTAGGCACTCAATAATATAGGCTACAGTTCCCTTTCCTACTTTCTTCTTTTCATTTATTTATTTAGCTTGTTTTTAATAAATGATCTTTGAGATGCTATAAGCATTTCAGGGCAGAGGAGAAAGGAGGAAGGCAACCATAAGCCAGTTCCCCAGGGACCCCTGGGAACTTCATGTAGACCCGCCACTTTGCAGGAATCTAGACTGCACAGAAAGGCTGGGAGAGGAGCTCGCAGAACTGTGGAACCTTAGAGCTGAAGGGAACTTATGGATGATCTTGTTCAACCCTCTCGCTCTATAGGGGATGAGAAAGGGTGAACTAGACTCCTGAAGTCCTGAAAGACAGCCCAGTCCTTCCTCCTGGCGATCACAGAGGAAAGATGAGGAAGAGATTGCTCTGCAGGGGATGTGCACAATCAAAACAGGAGCGACTTCATCCCAGTATCAGCAGGCCAGTGGGAGGTCTGGCCCTCAGCAGCTAGGCAATGTGCATTTGCTAACAGAGTTAGGAGGAAGCCATGAGAAGGCTGCTTGGTTGGGAAAGCAAGCAGCGTGGTCCCCAGCAGCAGGTAGGCATGGAAGCTGGATAGGCCATAGGAAGAGGGGTTTGGAGCTGGCCTTTGGGACGGGGCTCTCACCTGTCTCCCCACTCGGTTGTTGTGGAGCCGCATGCGTGCATGGATGTCTCTGTGAGGTTCCCTGGAGTCCAGAAAGTCTTTAGAGAAGCGCTCCCCAAAGCCCACGTCTGGGCTGCAGCCGCCCCACTCCCAGGAGTCCTGCAGGCCTGGGCTGGCAGTGGCAGGGGGTAAGGCTGAGTGTTCTGGGACCCCATGGCTCAGGCCCTTTCCGCGCTGCAGCGCATCCAGCTGCAGGCGGTGCAGTTTCCGACGGAAGGCCTCCTCGTCCCCACGACGAGATGCATCGCAGCCGCATGCCCGCAATTTGCCCAGGGCACACGCATTTGAAACTGCATGCACCACACCCGCTGCTGCAATGGCGTAGGCAAAAGCACTCTCTCGGAAACCTGCGTTAGAGACCCAGAGAACATGGGCTCACAGAGGGCCTTAACATCCCATCCCCCTGCCCACCTCACTCAACCTTCAGATCATAAGGAGGAGAAACAGGGACCCAGTATGGGGGAGGGTCTGGTATCAGGGCACAGGGTCAAAGAAGGGCAGGAATCCCACCAGAAGTGAGATTACCTGCTTGGGTCATGGTTGCATATCGGAAGGGCTGGCTGAACTGAGGCAAACACCTTCCATTAGGTGCTCAGAAGGCAGAAACTCTTCTGCCAGGACCACCCTCAGAGGCCCAGGGCTGAGCCAATGGCCACTGATGTGTCTACTTTGCTTTCCTTCTTGGGGTTCCAGCTGAGCCATCCTCTGAGAATGCCCTGGATCTGTGGCAGGGGAAGGCCGCTGCTGGAGGAGGAGCCAGCTCTTTGACCTGCAGGCTACTCCTTGCTTATTCTGCATCTGAGACCCAGCTAGGAGCAGGCCGTGGTCTGTGGTCACTGCCTAGTCTCTGGGCCCCTGGGAGATGGCAGGCGGTGGGAGAGGCTAGGATAGCACAGACCCACACAGGGAAGAGGATCCATCTGTGCCATTTGCCCTGTGGGAGAAGCCCAGGCTCTGGCAAAAAACTGATAGTTTGGTGGAGACAGAGGGTCAGAAGAAACAAAGACTCTGGGTCCTTCCACTCCATCATCAAAGACCGGGAGGACAAGCTCTCAGAAGCCTCACACACCCCAGAGCCAACCAGGACTGGATAGAGACCTTAGCCCAGTACCCCTGATCCTCACCCACTGAAGAGAGCCACAGCCTTCTATTCCTGTCCAGACCTCCTCCCCTTCAAACAAACAATAACAACAATAACAAAAACTGGGACCAGCAGTTAGCGTAATGGCCATGTCGCTGGACTCCCATGTAGTTGACCGTGGTTCAAGTCCCGGACCCAGTTGCTTAAACTCATGCCAAGTGAATGTTCGTGCGTGCCCAAGATCCCGAGAGGAGAATGGAGGAGAAGGGATTGTGGCGTGGCCATCCCCCCAGGGGGGGTGATTTCTTGCTTTCTGTCTCTCTGTCTTTCTCTGTCTTTCTGGAGAGAGTGTATGCGCCCTATAGCAAAAACCTCACCAAAAATAAATAAATAAATAACAAAAACCAAGATGTTTAGTGATTAAGAATTGATCTCACGGCCAGCAGGTGGCATAGTGGTTAAGGCGCTGGACACTCCCACATGGCCTGCTGTGGTTAGAGTCCTGGACCTGGTGGCTTGCTTTCTCACTTTCCCTCTCTCTCTGCATGTGTCTCTCTCTGGTCAAATTAAAATAAAATGAATGAATAAATAAAATTAAATAATTCTTTTTAAAAAAGAGAAGAAGAAGAGTTATTGATCCCTTGGAGCCAGATTGCTTGGGTTCAGATCTTGGCTCTTCCACTTACTAGCTGTTAATAGCTATGTGACTTTAGCCCAGAGACTTAACTTCCCTGTGCCCCAGTTTCCTCATCTGCCAAAGAACATTATTATTATCTGCCTCATTGTTGTCCCAAGAATGAAATGAGTTTTTTTGGAGGGGAGGTGGGAGGAGTGGGAGAGTTTTTTGCTATAGGGCACATGCGCTCACCAGAAAGACAGAGAAAGACAGAGAGACAGAAAGCAACCCTTCTCCTCCGTTCTCTTGGAATCTTGGGCACTCACGCACACATGCCCGGTGCCACCAGGTCCAGGACTCGAACTACAGTCAATTATGTGGGAGTCCAGCAACGTAGCCATTATGCCAACTGCTGGTTCCTA
>NW_006205765.1:1764430-1769261 GCF_000334495.1 Tupaia belangeri chinensis
AGGCCCTGGATCTGTGGCAGGGGAAGGCCGCTGCTGGAGGAGGAGCCAGCTCTTTGACCTGCAGGCTACTCCTTGCTTATTCTGCATCTGAGACCCAGCTAGGAGCAGGCCGTGGTCTGTGGTCACTGCCTAGTCTCTGGGCCCCTGGGAGATGGCAGGCGGTGGGAGAGGCTAGGATAGCACAGACCCACACAGGGAAGAGGATCCATCTGTGCCATTTGCCCTGTGGGAGAAGCCCAGGCTCTGGCAAAAAACTGATAGTTTGGTGGAGACAGAGGGTCAGAAGAAACAAAGACTCTGGGTCCTTCCACTCCATCATCAAAGACCGGGAGGACAAGCTCTCAGAAGCCTCACACACCCCAGAGCCAACCAGGACTGGATAGAGACCTTAGCCCAGTACCCCTGATCCTCACCCACTGAAGAGAGCCACAGCCTTCTATTCCTGTCCAGACCTCCTCCCCTTCAAACAAACAATAACAACAATAACAAAAACTGGGACCAGCAGTTAGCGTAATGGCCATGTCGCTGGACTCCCATGTAGTTGACCGTGGTTCAAGTCCCGGACCCAGTTGCTTAAACTCATGCCAAGTGAATGTTCGTGCGTGCCCAAGATCCCGAGAGGAGAATGGAGGAGAAGGGATTGTGGCGTGGCCATCCCCCCAGGGGGGGTGATTTCTTGCTTTCTGTCTCTCTGTCTTTCTCTGTCTTTCTGGAGAGAGTGTATGCGCCCTATAGCAAAAACCTCACCAAAAATAAATAAATAAATAACAAAAACCAAGATGTTTAGTGATTAAGAATTGATCTCACGGCCAGCAGGTGGCATAGTGGTTAAGGCGCTGGACACTCCCACATGGCCTGCTGTGGTTAGAGTCCTGGACCTGGTGGCTTGCTTTCTCACTTTCCCTCTCTCTCTGCATGTGTCTCTCTCTGGTCAAATTAAAATAAAATGAATGAATAAATAAAATTAAATAATTCTTTTTAAAAAAGAGAAGAAGAAGAGTTATTGATCCCTTGGAGCCAGATTGCTTGGGTTCAGATCTTGGCTCTTCCACTTACTAGCTGTTAATAGCTATGTGACTTTAGCCCAGAGACTTAACTTCCCTGTGCCCCAGTTTCCTCATCTGCCAAAGAACATTATTATTATCTGCCTCATTGTTGTCCCAAGAATGAAATGAGTTTTTTTGGAGGGGAGGTGGGAGGAGTGGGAGAGTTTTTTGCTATAGGGCACATGCGCTCACCAGAAAGACAGAGAAAGACAGAGAGACAGAAAGCAACCCTTCTCCTCCGTTCTCTTGGAATCTTGGGCACTCACGCACACATGCCCGGTGCCACCAGGTCCAGGACTCGAACTACAGTCAATTATGTGGGAGTCCAGCAACGTAGCCATTATGCCAACTGCTGGTTCCCTGAGTTCAGTTTTTAAAATGCTTAGAATAGTGCCTTACTCGTAGTAGGACTATAGAAGCATTAGCTGCTATCCAGAAGCTCACCTGCTGTCTGACCTCAGTCACCTTGGCCACATTTTTAGGCCATCGCTTTTTGCTTTGCCCTGAATGAGAGCCCAGCAGCTCATTCTAGAATAAATCACTTGGGCCATGAGAAGCTGGAGAAGAGGATTCTTCTGCTTCCTCTTCTCTTTCCAGTTCATGGCATCATCTCAGTACCTTCGCCCAGGAGTCTAGGTAGGAGCAGATGGGAGAGGATGGGCATTGGGCTGGAGCCTTCAAAGGGGTTGCTAGCAGTTGGAAGAAGCTGCAGAGGAGTAGAAACTGCTCTAGGGCAGTGGAGCTGATGGGGAAGGAGGGTGGCCCCAGTTCCCGGGAAGCGTACCCTGTGTTTATTGCTAGTCTTTTATCTGAACACTTCTCTTATTGCTGGAGAAGTCTTCTGCCTTTTTCCAGGACACATGGCAATACTCAGGCTTCCAGAGGCAGTCCAGGCCTCTGGAATCACCCCACACACACTCTGTCACCATCCCCGCACACACATAATATGCAAAAGGGGGAAGCCCAAGGTTACATGGGTTAGGAGCTGGCCCCAGACCCAGTGCTCCTAGTTTCCTGAACTGGGAGCTTTCTCCTGAAGGGCATTTGGCTTTACAGCAGTCTTGCTGCTGAGAAAGAAACCCAGGTAGCCCACTTTCCAGTTCCTGTGGCCCTGTCCCCACATGGCACCAGGAAAGAGCAAGAGGCCAATCACCATCTTCTAGGCTCTGTCCATCACATTCAAGAGTAGGCCTGATGGAATCTGGGGAAAGGTAGCCCACTACTTGCAGAGAACACCCTCCACCCCAGGCAGCAAAGATGCTGTCCCCCACACCACCCTATGGCCTCTGACAGCTGCCACGACCACGTGTAGAGGTGACCAGGCAGGGCCTGTGTGGCTACCCTCTGCTTCAGGCATCTAGTCCTCAGAGAAGTCTAGCCCACTGAGTCTACCCCAGCTCCTGTGCAGGGCCCCAGTTTCGGTCCCGGCCCGACAGTCTAGGGCAGACGCAGGCACTGTGCCATCTGGCCAGCTGGAGGGGGAAAGGGGTGGGGCCATGGCCAGCTGGGCTGCCTGGAGCAGGAGGGGGGGCTCGTTAAGACGCACAATTAGCCGCACTGCCTTTGATCTGGGACAGGGACTGCCAGCATGTAAGTGGAGTCAGCTGCTGCTACAGGCCACAGCCAACGGCCAGGAAGGGGCTGGGAGAGGAGGTTTGGAGGGCAGGGGAGTGTGGAGGAGAGAGGATTCAGGAGCCAGTGAGAACTAGGAGAGGTTACAGAAGCTCAAGTCCTGCCCATTCAAGTCAAAGAGGGAGGGAAGGGGAAAGACCTGGTCTCCATTCCATCCATGCAAATAATCTGTGCGTGTTCTTGTACCTGGGTGGAGAGAGGGAGTAGTGTGTGTGTGTGTGTGTGGGGGGGAGACACTGAGGCTACACATTTGCATAACACAGGTAGGTGTTTGTACACATGTCAGTTTCATTTCTTGGAGTACTCCCCTCCCCCACTGTTCCAGCTCACCTCAGGGCACGTAGTGGGAGTTCCTGCTGGCCTTGCAGCTTGGGAGGCAGCATTGCAGGAGGTTGAATGCAGACTCTAAAGCCAGCTGGCCAGCATGTGAGTCCTGGCTCTACCACTCACTTACAGGCTGTGTGACTAATGGCAAGTTAGCTAACCTCTCTTAGCTTCATCTGTAAAACGAGGATGATAATCGGACCTTCCTCATGGCTTGTGTTTGAGGATCCTGAAGCACGTGTTTTTAGAATAGTGTCCAGCACGCAGTAAGTGCTCAGTACATGTTGGCTAACTTATCGGGTGGCATTAGAGTAACAGGACCTTAGGTGGTCCTGGGATATGAATGCCCATGCTTCAGTTTCCCTGAGAGCTATCACATATCCCAAGCCTGGAAGCCTAAGCATGAAACCAAGACTCCCCAGGGATGAATGTCAGGGGTGAAGGAAGGTGGGAGAAGAGAGGCAGGGCCCTGGAGAACAGACTGGACCTTCAGACTGCTGGTTTCCTCTGGGTGGGCCTTCTCTTTCCAGCTATTCCAAATGGGTCTAGGATTTAGGGAGGCAGAACCTAAACTGTGTGGGGGCTCCTGGGATCTACTCTGTGAATTCACTCCCCTCCACCCAGCCTCTACTGACCTCTCGGTCCCTCTGACTTCAGTGCCTGAGCCCAGCCCCAGCACCCCCTTCCCCGTATCTCCCATCTGTCCTGCATCCTGAGTAGGAGATGTGGGCTCTCTGCTCCTCACCATGATGAGTGCCGCTCTAACAGCTGTTCTGCTCAGTACCCAACTGTCTGGGTCCTCGGTACAAAAACCTGGGGATACCAGTGCCCTTGGTATTTCAACCCTGCTTCCCCTGGGCTGGGCAAAGCAGTTGGCCTGGGGTTAGGGCCACACCACAGCTTTTTTCCTGACACTTCCTATGCCCGACCCCAGGGCTCCTGTACCCCCTCATGTTCCACCTTCTCAGTCCACTCTCTGCCCGCCTCCTGCCTTCAGGAGAACCTCATCCCTCCAGTTGCCTTCTCAGGGAAGGTGTCAGGACAATGAGATGACCCAGCAGCCCGCACAAAGGCCCGCCTCCCCGCAGCAGTCTCTGCAGTTTAAACTGGGCCAAGTTCATGTTTCAGAGAACCCCACTGGCAGTCTGGGTCCGAGAGAGCTTGGCACCATGACAGCCCACTTGGGGACAAACTGAGGTCTCCTGACCTCCAGACGGTCAATCTATAGTTTAAAAAGCAGGGAGTTTCAGGGAAGACCCCAGACCAGGGTCCAGATGCCACCAAGAGTGGCCTCGTGGATTCAGATGGAGCTAGTCCTCAGACAGAGCCAAGAGGGACCAGGAAATGGGCCTGGAGGGCGGGGCTGGATGTGGAGTGGAGAAAGGGTGGTGTGGCCGCCAAGGCGGTCTTGTCCCCTCTGAGGAGGGAAAGGTAGAAATGAGGGTCAGAGTGAGGGTAGCCGAAGCCACCAGGTAGAGTGGTGTTGTGAGACTGAAAGAGGAGACAAACCCCTCCCCATGGCGGCAGAGCCCAGAGCCCGGTAGCCTCAGTCCTGCTGCTCCTCCCAGCAATGGGCGCCGCTGCCTGGCGCAGGTGAACCCAGGAGCGTCTGGCACTGCGCCAGCACCCCCCACCCCCGCGGTTCTACCGCTCCCAGTTGGCCCCCTAGCTCCCAAGACCCCAGGTTCATCCCCAGGCCTCATGCTACGCCTGGGTTCCTTCAGTCTAGAGGGCACAGGAGGACGACAGGCCAAGAAGGGAGTGTGTGCGTGTGTGTGTGTGTGTGTGTGTGTGTGTGTGTGTGTGTGTGTGTGTGTGTGTGTGTGTGT
>NW_006205765.1:1769875-1772623 GCF_000334495.1 Tupaia belangeri chinensis
GGGCTCAGGAGATGCAAACAGGGGTCCTGATGAAAGGAGAAAGCCCCCAGCTTTCTGAGTTCTTTCTGAAGTGGGGGTGCAGTGGAGCCTGACTCCCCCAGAAACCCTAGGATACCGGTAAATGGGTATTCCTCCTCCTCAGCTGTCAAGTGAGAAATGGACAAGTCCCAAAGAGCCAGGGCCAGGGCGTCCCCACACTGTCCCATCCAAGCAGGTGAAAGAAGAGACAGATTCCCAACTAGGCCCGTCCAGGCAGCAGGGTCCTCATCTCTCTCAAAAGACCGGAGTCAGGTCCTAAGATACCTTGTCAGGAGGTGGATGTGAGCCGAAGAGAGTGACAAAACTCCCTGCCACCTCCAGTCAGGCCACTCTTGGGGTTGTAGGAGTGGGCCCTGGGTCCAGAGGGAGGATTGACGGGTGCTTCTCTGAGTTGTCAGGGGAAAGGGGGTTGACAGGGCTGTCAGGCCCGCTGGGCTGGAGCCACTGCTTACAGGCACTCACACACACACACACACACACACACAGAGCACCTCTGATCCAGAGAGTTTTAGGGGGTGGTAAGATAACACAGAGGCCAGTGGTGTACCCACCCCAGGAAAGATTTCTACAGAAGTACAACCTCTCTGATTCTGGGTATGTCCATCCTAAACGTGGTTTACTAAGAAGAGGGTAGGGTCAGCCCTTGGCATGGTGGTTAAGGAAGCTGGATCTCACAGGGTCTACTGACTGCAGTTAGAGTCCAGGACCTGGCAGCTTGAAAAACACACTGGGTGCATCCCCCCAAATCCTGAAGGGAGTGAGAAGTGGAAAGAAAGGGATTGCAGAATGGTCATGGGGGGAGGGGTGGTTTCTCACTCTCTCTCTGCGTGCTTCTCTCCAGTAAGCGCAAGTGCCCTCTAGCAAACTTAAAAAGGAAAGAAGGAAGGTAACTAGAGGCAGGTGACAGCCATGGCTGTTTCCCTGGCATGAGATATTTGGTGTCAGTGATAGGAGAACCCAGGATTCCTGCCCTTAGGCATGAAACCTGCCACCCTCAGCCACACATCCCAGCCTGGAGCCACATCTGTCCCATTCGTCTGTCCCTAGGCTGGATGGGATGGGCAGGGGGAACAGCAGTGAAAGGCAGCTACCTCTGCTGAAGATGGGACTCTCGTAGGGGATCTTGTTGCGAGTCTCCAGGCTAGAGCAGTTCCAGCGCTGATCCCGGAACTGGTGCTGGCACTCGTGGATGGCGATCTGGATGCCCTGGATGGCAGAGGCGGCCACGTCAGGGTGACGCACGCACACCTCCATCTGCCGCCGGCTCAGACCCGGCAGTGTCAGGCACACTGTGTTGGCTGTCAGCACAGGCTCCGGGGGGTGGTGGAGGTCCAGGATATCATTGGGTGCTGACCTACAGGCACGTCAGGTGGGGAGATAAGTGTTTTGGAGGGCCAGGAGGGCCCCATCTAACAAGACATAGTTTGCCCCAAAGCCCACAATCACTCTCTTGTTTTGATCAGTCTCTGCAGTTTGGCCCTTCCATATACCCTTAATGGGTCTCCATTCCTGACCCCTTCACCATCGCCTCCTCTAACTCCACCCACCCGCTGCACACCCACACAAGCAAACATGAGCAAATGCACACCCATCCGCTATGTCTCTGCACACAGCATTTCCTCAGCACTCCCTCGGGTACAGCTGCCCACCTACACGGAGTCTCCCAGGAGCCCACTCCCAAAGGCATGTTTTGCAGTCACGTTGTCGCAGACACTCAGAGCCATTCTGCACCCGATGTGGATCCACAGCCCCAGGACACTTACATGAAATGCATGCTGCATAGACACACTTACAGACACACATGAAGACACTCATGTTTATAAATGTTTGTCTTAACATTCATTGACCCATGAGTTCTCATTTTCACACACACATGCATACACACACACGCACACGCACCACTGTTCACCAACACAGCTTGCTGGGGTCACTCAGTCTCTCTCTCTGCTCCTCCTTTCTCGCTCTCTCTCTTACACACACACCTCCCTTCCAGCTGTGTCTCTCTCCCTGACTCCACCTGAGCTATCTCCTTCAAGCCCCCTAGCCCCCTACCCCTGCCTGGGGGCCATCTCCAAAGTCGACCCAGGGAATTTGAGCTTGCCCCTGGGGTGGGGTTGAGGGCGCATCCCCCCAGCACCACTTGCTCCCCCCACTTCCACCTCCCCCCCAGTTGCCATCATTCTCCTGGGCACTGCCCTGTCTCCCCGGACTGCCCATATTCTGTCACCAGTCCAACCCCTTCCTAGGAGGGAGCTCACTTTCTTTGGCACCAGCACTTTCCTGTGAGCCTGTCCCTCTCTCCTTCCAGGGTCCCCTGTCTCAGCAGGAGCAGCAGAGGTCCCCTGGCCTGGGGGTCCCAGCGTTCCAGGAGGGCGGAGCATGAGGTGAGGGCTCACCTGGGCACAGCGGAAGCCAGCAGCAGCAGGAAGAACAGGAGCGCCCAGAGCGCGGGCCGCGGCTGGGGCCGGGGTCGGAGCCGCAGCCAGGGGCGAGGGTGGGCGCTGCCCATGGCGCGCGGGCCTTGACTGGCCGAGAGTGGGGGGGCTCACAGCCCGGTGGGACTGGCGAGCCAGGGGCGGCGGCGCATGATCGGCGGGGGTCGGGGTGGCTGCGACACACAGCTCCGACTTGGGTCACGGCTCCTGGAGCAGGCGGCGCCCGCCTCCCAGCTCCATGGGGCAGCGCCCCCGGGCACCGCCCTCGGGGGGG
>NW_006205765.1:1772877-1774200 GCF_000334495.1 Tupaia belangeri chinensis
TGTCCCGGCTTGGCTGGGGAGCTCTGCCGCCTTCTCTTTCCTCCCCCTGCCCCCCCATTTAGTGTCTCAGAGCTCTACCCCACGTGACGTCACGACCGGGGAGGTGGAGGCGTGTACACGTCCTGAGGCCACTGCGTCCTCTCAGGACTGGGGGGTGGGAACCAGCGCGCCTGGGCGGGGAAGGAGAGGCGTTGGGGTCTGTGCGCACGTGCACATCGAGGTGAGTGTGCATGGGGCGCGCTGGTTTTTGTGGGGAACCTGCGTGTTACCACGAGGCGTGTGCACCCAAGACTCAGCTGCTGGGAGTGCCCCACACCCTACCCTCCATACACACCTGCAGGGGCTGGCCCTCCACGTATCCTCCTCCACTTCAGAGGGACTTCCTGGGCTTGACTTGTGTGGCAGGTGTGGGGTTCTGCAAAGGGGTTCAGCATTCCTCTTCTCTGCTGTGTGACCTTGAGCAGGTGCCTCCAGCTGGCTGAGACGCCCTCTGTCCCTGTGTGAAGTGAGGTTAATCAGGCCCACCTTACCTAGGTGAGCCAATGAAGGTAAAAGCTCTGACCTCCAGTAAACACTTGTTTGGTAGCGAAGCTCCCTGGGGTGGCAACCTCTGGGCGGCACAACCTGGGAGAAGGATTAGACAGTCTTTTAATTTTAGCAATGGGCTTTGAGACCACCTTCTTTAGTCCCCTTTCATTCCACAAGGAAATATTGATGCTCAGAGAGGGTTATACCTTACAAAAGGTCACACAGCAAATTAGTGGAAGAGTTGGAACTAAACCTAGCTCTCACCCCTGGTGCTGAGCCCTGCTGGCCTCTGCCTACCTGTGTTCTGAGGCTTGCTCTGGCCTTGCCCTGGCTCTGCCTGCATGTGGTTCCCTAAAAGCTCCCACAGTCAACCTCTGGCTCAGGCCCACCCCTCTCTGGGATCCCTTCTTTTCCCCTCACCTCAGCTGGGTACCAGGCCCCTGCTCAAAATGGGGCAAGGGCCTGAGTATTTAGAGGGTTGGGAGAAAGAGACCCTGCCTTCTGTTTCCGGTTCCAACCTGAATTCCACTCCTGTCGTGGCCTCAGCATCCTCCAGTGTAATGGGCACATGCCTCCCACCCACGGCTCCCTCTCTCTGAACAGAGCCTCTGCTGACTGGGAGGGACAGAACTAAGGAGCCTCTGGGCTCGGAGACAAAAGGGGCCTGTTCCTGGAATTGCCCATCCCTGGGGAATTGGAAGAGAGGGGTGGGGCCTGCCTTGTCCCCAGACTGTCAGGTGGAGGGGGGCAGCCTGAGCAACAGCAGGCTGACGGCATAGGCACACCCCCTCCCCC
>NW_006205765.1:1774453-1776252 GCF_000334495.1 Tupaia belangeri chinensis
AGTGGGGGGAGCAGTCTGGCCGGACTGCAGGAAAACAGCCGGGGGCAGGAAGCAGCCTGCGTCAGCCAGAGCCTTGTTTGACCCCAGCCGCCCCCTGCCCTTCCCGCTCTCCCCAGCAAGCTACAGGGACTGGGACAGTTTGGGACTAGAGTTTGGGAAGAGTTTGGGTGGGAGCAGGATAGGACCAGACTGGACACCAACACCCCGGAAAGAGACAAGAGCCGGGGTGGGGAGGGCCCCAGGAGGCAGGAGAACCATGCTCTCATTGGCTGTTGGGGAAACTGAGGCCCAGAAAGGATTAGAAACAGGCCTGAAATGGCCCAGAGGGTGGGTTCGCAATCAGGTTGTAGACCTTCTCCTTCTAAGCGCTCACACCAGCATTTCCCACGCTTCCTACTTCAGATGTCTCCCTTGGGGTTGTGGGAAATACTGATTCCAGGCCCCACGCAGCTGAATCAGCCCTTCCAGGGACAGGCCTGGGGGTCTGCATTGCTAATCAACATCCCCAGGGATTTTGGTAGGGACCACCTTAGAGCAAGGCTGCTGATCTGGCTGACAGCTGGGTTTTTCTTCGGCCTCTCTCTGATGAGGGAGGGTCTTTCTGCTCCCTCACTTCTACTGTTTATGACACAGATAGTGCAAGGGAAACAGAGAAGTCCCTTTCCTTGGAAACTCCAGGAAGCCAATAATGATTCCCAAGGCTTACACTCAGACGTGGTTCTCACCTGATGTCTTGGAATGTGGGAGTGCCCACGTTGGGGACAGCTCAGTCCAGAAATGGGAGCTATAGGGAAGTACAGAACCCTGGCCTGTGTAGATGCAGTCAGAGAGAGAGACTATGGCTGAGGTCCTGGCCCCATATGAGCCACAACATGGCCAAACCCCTATCAGCACCCCCCAGTCCCCGCCCTGGCCCTGCCCTGGGCTCTGGCCTGCAGCCCAGCCCCAGCCCCCGCAGCCGCCGCCTGAGACCACAATTACAGGGGCCACTGGGGGTGGGGGAGCATGAGGGATGAAAGGCAACTTGGAGAATGGTTCCAGCTGTGGCCGCTCAGGAGGAGGTCGCCAGGAAGGAGAGCAGGAGAGAGGCACCAGGGTGAGAACAGGTGGGACCCCCACAACCCGGCCCAGCCCAGTCCAGCCCTGGCTCCGTCCTAGTGCTCAACTGGAGAAGTTTGTCCTTGTGAAAGAGAGAGAGGAGCTCCAGATGGCTAAGGAGATTCTTCGTCCTGTTGTCCAGGCCTTGGGGACCACCACCCTTCAGCAAGGTAAGGGAAAGTAGCTTGCTGCTTCGGTTTCCCCAAACTCCTTACATGTTTGGTCACTGAAAGGAAAGAAGTGTTCTCTGAGCCCTTGGCCTCAGGCTGATCCTCGGCCTTCCCCTGGGCCTCCTTGCTCAGCTGCCTGTGTTCTGCCTGTTCCTGATGTGGTCACGCACACATCTGGGTGCCTCTGTGCTCTCCTCCCATCTCCCTAGTTCCACATGGCCCTCACCACTCAGCCAGCAGGGGACCGTGATGGCTCAGACAGTGCCTGGGGCTGAGCAGCTGGGTGAGTAGGGGGTGTCTGTATGGGGCGGCACTTCTGAGCTCTGCTTCCGGCCTCCTTCCCAGGCAGCAGTACAAGAGCCCAGAGCCATCCCCAAGCTGAGAGAAGACCAGGCTAACAGACCCAAGGTGCCCTTGGGCCATCACACTCCCCTTCTCAAAGGGCAGTTCCCAGACCCCTGCAGGGTGTGGCATGACCACTGGCAGGAACTGGCAGTGTGAAAACTGCAGTGCTCAGAGAAGCTATTTTGT
>NW_006205765.1:1776747-1778943 GCF_000334495.1 Tupaia belangeri chinensis
CGGAAGACTGAGCCTCAGCAGGTTAACTGACCTGACCAAGGTCAAGCTAGCAACCGTGGCTTTCTTCACTGGACCACACCATCGCCTCTGCATCCCTCTTAACCTGCGTGAGGTCGTCTCGGTTCCTGTTGCTGCCCCGTTTCTCTCTGGCATCAGATGAAATTACCCAGCATCACGCCCCACCCAAGGACCCGACGGTTGTAGAAACTGGAAGGCTGTCCCTAGGTCTGGGGTCCCAGTCAGTCTGGAACCCAAGCAGTTTGGCCCAAGCCATGCATTGCTTCCTTTCGGTCCTAACCTCTCCTGCCCACCACTAAGTTCTCCAGAAGTCTTCCTGGTCAGCCCTCTTCATAGGGAAGCTGGGCTCTGCATGCCCTCTGGTGGTCTCTGAGAGAAGTGCAGGAGATATATTGTAAAAAGAAAAGAGGAACGAAAGATGGAAAGAAAAGGAAAAGAGAAATGAGAGGAGGGGTATGGAGAGGAATAGAAAGGAGAAAAGAGGAATAGAGAGGGGGGGAGTGGGGAGGGGAATAAATAGAGAGGAGAGGGATGGAGAGGAGGGGACAGGAGGGGAGGGGAGAGGAGAGAAGAGAGGAGTGAAGAGGAGAGGAGAGGAATGGAGTGAAGGGGAGCAGAGAAACGGAAAGGAGAGGAGAGGAATGGAGATGAGGGGAAAAGGAGAAGAGAGGAACAAAGTAGAGAAAGGAGTGGAGACTAGAGAGAGGCGAAAGGAGAGGAATGGAAAGGAGGGGGAGGGGAGAGGAGAGGAAAGGAGGAGGGAGGGAAGGGCAGAGCCCACCCTGGAGGCAGTTTCATTTCTCCGCTGTGTGGCCCACAGGGCCAGTTCCACTCTCCACCTTGGCAAGATAAGTTTCCTTTGGTTGAGCATTTCTGAGTCTGCATTCTCCTGACACTTTCCTGAAGCTCAGGCATGGGGCCTGAGAGCTGGAGAAGGCAGGAGGCCCAGATGCTCCTTCCTTCCTGCCGCAGCCCACTGTGGTCCCTGGGGGCCGAGGCAGGCTGGGCCCAAGGCAGTGCAGGGAAGGCCGTGCTGGTGCTGGAAGCCCTGGTTAGGGGACGCTCACACCCAGGGTGACTCCCCTCCCTTCTGTCTCAGTTGAAAACCTCTGCCTTTCTCTGGCTTCTCCCAGCCTCTGTGGTCCAGGGGGCCTCCAGTCCTGGCAGGTTTGTGTTTGCTCAGGGATGGGCAAATGGCCAGGCTGAACTAATCAGAGTCTCTCCCTGGGCCTTAATGCCTTTTATTGGGGTTTGGATCACGAGCTCTAAGATGCAAGCATTGAGCAGTCATTTGAAGAAAGTCTGCAGGAGAGAGAACGAGACTGTGAGCAAAGAGAAGCAGAAGAAAGCAAACAGGTGCAGGAGTGGGGAATAGGACAGGAGATGAGGGAGAGCATGCGCCAGTCATCGCTTGAGCCCCTGGGAGCAGCTGTATCTGGATTTCGACTCAGCCAGAACTTTCCAGGTATGAGGTCCACTCATAATTCCCTTTGGCCTAAGCTACAAGTGGGGTCTAACTCATTTGCCTCACAAAGGGCCTGCCTGCTCCCTGCTTGAGCATCATTCCCCATACCCACTCTTACCGTAACTACCATTCATTAAACACAAATCTGACATAAATTATATGGGTCGAGTGCTGCGCTAAGTGCTTTCCAAATCATACACACACAAAACAGTCCTCCCAACAAGCCTGTGAGGATGTGGGGCAAATTCCGAGGGCTGCAGATTCGCTGTCGCTCCTCCCACAGAGAGGTGGAGTTTGTGTCCCCTCTCCTTGAATTTTGGCTGGGCCTGTGACCTGTTGTGACTAATGGAGAATGACAGCAATGCTATGTCACTTCTAAGGCTGAACCTTCAAGTTTGCTGCACTGTCTTTTATAAAAGTCTGACTACCTGGGCCAGCCGGTGGCATGGAGATGAAGGCGGCTGGATCCCACATGGCTGACCGTGTAGTTTGACTCCTAGACTCAGAGACTTGAAAACCACCTGGGGTGAATGTACGTGCCCAAAAGGAGAATGGAGGAGCCGGGATTGTGGTGTGGTCATCCCCTACAGTGAGGGCTGCCCTCCCCTCCAGTGAGCACATGGACCCTGTAGTAAGTTAAAAAAGGGAGAAGAAAGAGAAAGAAAGAAAGAAAGAAAGAAAGAAAGAAAGAAAGAAAGAAAGAAAGAAAGAAA
>NW_006205765.1:1779032-1783265 GCF_000334495.1 Tupaia belangeri chinensis
GAAGGAAGGAAGGAAGGAAGGAAGGAAGGAAGGAAGGAAGGAAGGAAGGAAGGGAGGGGAAGAAAGAAAGAAAAAGAAAGAAAGAAATCTGGCCACTCTATAGCCACCACTCTGTAAGAAAGCCCAAGCTAGTCACATGGAGACAGAGACCACAGGAGAGGTGCTGAGACCCTGGACACTAAATGAGGCCTCTTCCACTATCCAGTCCAGCCCCCAGCAGAATGAGTCAGATGAAGGACCAGCAACTCTGCCATAGGAGCAGAACCACCCTGCTGAGTTCTGACACATTCCTGACCTAAAGAATCTTGCAGTGTGGGCCCGTCCCTGTAGCCTAGTGGTTAAGGGAACCAGACCCAGAGGGAGGCTATTTGGTTGGATGCCAAGAGAAATTTGGGGATAGCCTCACTGCCTCTCCCTTTAAGGCTAATTAGAAATGCTAGTGAGGTCATCTTTAATGTTAAATGAAGTTAGTTTTGATGGTAACAAAATCTGGTGGTGTTGGGAACCAGTAGTTAGCGTAATGGCTTTGTCGTTGGACTCCCACGTAGTCGACTGCGGTTCGTGTCCCGGACCCGGTGGCTTAGAACTCAGGCCGGGCGAGTGTGCGTGCGTGCCCAAGATCCCAAGAGGAGAATGGAGGAGAAGGGATTGCGGCATGACCATCCCCCCTGGGGGGTGATTTCTCGCTTTCTGTCTCTCTGTCTCTCTCTGTCTGTCTGGCGAGCGCACGCGCCCTATAGCAAAAACCTCTCAAAAAAAAAAAAAAAAAAGAAGAAGAAGAAGAAATAAACTTAAGAGAAAGAGAGGGCCAGCTAGGTGACATGATGGTGAAGGCAGTTGGAGTCCACATGGCTGACTGTGTGGTTGAACCCCAAACCTAGTAGCTTGAAAAGCATGCCAGGTGTGTGTGCAGGTATGCCCAAAATCCCAAGAAGAGAATGGAAGAGAAGAGATTTTGGTGTGGTCACCCCCCCCCGGGGTGATTTCTCATTTCCTCTCTCCCCTTCCAGCAACCCCCAGGAGCCCTATAGCAAATTTTAAAATAAAATAAAAATGAAAGAGAAAAAAAGCCAAGAAGAGTGCCTAGAAAGAGACATATGGTTGGTCTCCGGGAGAGCTTAACCTGTATGGTGGGTAGAGAGCATACGAACCCGGGTGGTGACCCCTGAAATGCTGCACCTGGCTATCCACCTGCCCATAGAGACCTGCTCCCCCCCAAAACTGGGCCCAGCCCTGTTGGTTTAAATATCTTTATTGATACGAAACTCACCACCTATCCCAGGACCTGCAGTTCCCAGGAGCCCCACATCCAGAGGCCCAGACATTGGTTTTTTGGTTTCTACCTGGAGTCCAGGGGAGGGAAGTTCTGTATAGTCTCCCTGGAAACTCCCAGAGAGCCTTTCAGGGCCTTCGGGCGCCTTGGGCTTTTGTGACTAGGCGTATACCTCCAGACCCCCACTTCACAGATTCCAGAAGTTTGGGAGATGGACTGTCACAGGGACAGGCTGGGCCGGACAGCGCCCCCTGCTGGATCGCAGAGGTGCCACAGGTCCCGAGAAGCAGCTCTGCGCAGTTAGGACCGCCGGGAGGGTCAGAGGCAGAGGCTGAGCTCCTTGCGCACGCGGCAGCGGTGACATTGCACCACGCAGCACCAGTGGAAGCGGCACAGGCAGTTCTCCTCGAGCTGCACGCTCTCCTGGCGGGGGCCCCGTCCGCAGCACAACAGGTCGCAGCCGCTGAGGTCCGGGGCACTGCTGTTGCAGGCGCGGCCGCGCGTGCCCGGAGAGCCTGTGCGCCGGTTCGGGGCGCAGAAATCGGGCGAGTCGGCGGCGTAGAGGAGGTCGGCGCGGCCGGGCGGCTTGAGCGTGCGGACCGCGGGCAGCAGGGCCTTGCCGTCATTGGTGCCCATGACGCGTGAGGCGCCGTGGAAGCGCTCCAGGAGCCGCGCGCCCACCTCGCGGAACGGGGGTAGCTTCTGCCAGCAGGTGCGTAGGGCGCAAGAGCCCGACAGTCCGTGGCACTTGCACTCGGTGCGCATGTATCTCCTCACCGCCTGCGGGGAGCAGAGGCGTGGATGCTGACAGATGAAGGTGCGGAGTGCGGAAGGGCGGGCAGGAGAGGCAGAAAATAAGGTTGGGGATGGGCGGGGCAAAGAGGTGAAAGAAAGGAAAAACAGACAAAATAAGATAAATACAAAGGAGAGCGCGAGTTGGGGAGGAGAAAATCAAGGCAGCAGCTTGGAGAAGAGGAGGAAAAATGGTAAGGATGGAGGAGTAAGAGGAGTCGGGGTTGGGGATCAGTGTGTAGCGCAGAGATGCCAAGGGGTGGCCGAGAAAGCAGAATGGACGTCAGAGATGAGATTCTCCCTGGAGGAAGGGTGAGGATGGTGGCAGCTGTCGAGGCCTGGTCCCACTGCCAACCCAGCCCCTCATTCCTGCCCCTGGGCGTCTGTCTCCCCCCACCCCCCAACTCGCTGACAGGTATGTGGGCCTGTCCGGACATTCCTCTCCAGGCTCCCTACTCCCCGCCTGCTGGTGCCATAAGCCTGAAGCCGAGAGGACATGATATGTGAGTGGAGGTGTCCCTAGAACACCCGAAAACTGAAGCACAGTTGCAGAGGGGCCCACCTGAGCGCATCTGCTAAGAACAGACCCCAGAGCCTCCTCCTTTCTTTGCTATGTGTGTCTGAAGCTGGGGACTGAGATTCACAGCTGCACCAGCTGGGCCTGGAACATCATCTCCGGGAGCCCAGAATCCCAGACTTGTGTGCCCCTCCCCCTCCCTGACGCCTCCCGTCACCCCTTGCTGGAACCGTCTGACCAGGGAGGCTTCTTGCCCCTAAATGACCACAGCTCCAGTCCTCACTGCAGAGGGGAAGGCTGCCATGGTTCTGGGCAAGTGTGAGCTGGTCTGGGTGGCCCGGCAGCTGCGTGGCAAGTGCCCAGCTCGGTACAGCTTTCCTGGCCGCTGCCTGAGTCTCTGCCACCTCACCAGGACCAGCTCCCTGGCCCTCACTGCTCCCTAGCCCCTTTGGAGGCCTCCCTCGCGTCATTCCCCCTGCCCCATTCGCTACCTCCAGACCCCAAACCCTCACTCCAGCTTCCATCATTCTTTCATGCCCGCCTTTGTCTCCCTCCCTGCCCCTGCCCCCAGATTCATCCTATTCCGAGCTCCAACTCCCGGTCCTGTCTCAGAGGTAAACCCTCCCTGCCTTGGGTCCCTAAAGGGTCTCAGTCCTCTTCCTTGAGGGTCAGCCCACTGTGCCACCCCAGTATCAGGCTCTCCCTGACTCCAAGTGACTCCTTCTTCTAAACTGGGCACCTCACCTCCAACGTGCCCATCCTCCCCACCCCACCCCACCCGTCTTCCAAGTGCCCCCCCCGCCCATGCTCACACGTCTGGCACGCTCACACCCCACTCACACCCACCGCTGCACAAACACACGCACTGCACATTTCTGCATACGCTCCGGACACTCTCCTCCGTACGCACCAGCCGGCCCGCCTCGTTGTTGTGCAGTTGCACCAGCGCGCGGATGTCTCCGCGCCCCCGCTTGTGCTGCGCATCCATAAAGAGCCTCGACTTCTCGTCCCCGAAGTCCACGTCGTCACCACAGCCTCCCCATTCCCAGGCGGCACTGCTGTCTGGGGACCCCGCGGGGCCAGGAGGCCGGGGAGTACCCTGCAAGCCGGAGTGCGGGGAGAGGCCGCGGGGCGCCTGGCAACCGCACTGCAACAGCTCGCCCATGGAGCAGGCCTGCGTGACCGCCCGCCGCCGTAATAGCAAACACGAAGGCAGTCTCCCGAATATCTGCGGAAACAGAAAGGGGCAGTTGGCATAGGACCTCAGCTGGGGTCTCTATCGCCTTGGGCTGGGCAGTGGGACGTGCGGGTTGGGATGGGCCTGGGAGACAAGGTCCGCCTTGGGTGCAGATGGGAGGGTCCCTCAGTCCTTCCCATAGACCGCCAGGGAGATGGGGCTTAGGCAGGCTCCACAAACCTTCTCCTCTCTTCCAGGCCCCCAGCGGGCAGAAAGCAGACCCCTGCCCCCCAGGTCCCCTGCCCCCCAGGTCCCCTGCCCACACTGACCTTGCTGCAGGATGCGCCCAAAGGCCTTGCTGTGACTGGAGCAGTTCCAGCGGCGGAAGCGGAACTGGAACTGGCACTCTCGCACCCCAAGTCGGGCACCCCGGGCTAGCTCTGCCACCACTTCCGGCTCAGCCCGGCAGCACTC
>NW_006205765.1:1784339-1792019 GCF_000334495.1 Tupaia belangeri chinensis
GCCCCCCAGGTCCCCTGCCCACACTGACCTTGCTGCAGGATGCGCCCAAAGGCCTTGCTGTGACTGGAGCAGTTCCAGCGGCGGAAGCGGAACTGGAACTGGCACTCTCGCACCCCAAGTCGGGCACCCCGGGCTAGCTCTGCCACCACTTCCGGCTCAGCCTGGCACAACTCGGCCTGCCGCCCCGCCAGCCGCCTTGCCTTCCTGCAGATGCTGGTAGGATCCATGACCAGGGGGCTGCCCACCGCCCTGGGGGAGCAGAGAAGAACAGATCAGGAGTGTAACTCCAAAGAGGGCTTGGGTTGGAGGGGACGGAGACTACCTTACTCATCCCACAGGCTGGACTTGTGACATGCCTCTCCACCCTACCCCCACCTGAACTGGAGCTGGTGCTGTCTGGCTATCTTACCCTTCCGTGTCTCTGTCCCTCTTAACTAGATTCTGGACTGAACCTTGCTGTTGAGCAGGGATTTGGTCCTAGCCTTCCGCACACATCTTCCTTAATAAATCCTTATAGGAATTGGACTCAGGGTCAAGGCCAGCTGGCACCAGGTAGACCAAGGTTGAGATTCAACAGGCTCACCCAAAATGGAGACAAGGAAGGAATTAGCAGAAGGAAGATCGAGGTGTCTGTCTAAGAAGAGAAACACAGGTGTCTTAGAGAGACACCCAAGGAAAGGAGGCAGTTTCAGGCAAGGCTCGGTCTTCGTGGCCCCCAAGCTGGATATCTATCAGTTGAACAACGCTGGTGCAAGGCCAGGGTGATCCCAGGGATGGAGAAAGCAGTGAGCTGTTAAAATGAGAGAATGGAGCCTCTGAGGGAAGTCACACCCTCTGGCTGGCCTGCTTCTCCTTCTGTGAAATGGGAGGATCGGGCTTTGGTCTCTGACTCGGGACCCTCCGCCCTGCTCTCTTTGCTTTCCCTGAACTGGAGAGCAGGGGGAAGAAACGGACCGAGTCTCTGAGGCACCGTGAGAAGTGGATGACACTGACCCTTCTCCCGCTCCCAGGTCTGTAGCCTTCCCAGAGCAGGATGGCAGCAAGCCAGGCTCTGTGCCCTGGCGTGACATGACTGATTGGGCAAAGGGGAGGGGGCATGTTCTAATGCCGGGTTGATGGGTCAAAACGTCATGGGACGTTCTACACACTTTCAGGAATCTCTTTCTTGGCCTTCATTCCATCTGAGGACAGAGCTCCCATTTGGTTTCCATAACCCAGACCCCCCGAGGTTAAGTCACCTAGGCGCTCACACCTGGGGGGCTGCTGCCTTTGGTGGCATGCTCCTGTTTGAACTCACAGCCAGGATCCCTGTCTTGGGGGAGTGAGTTGGCAGAGCCCTCAGAGAGGGTAACTTGAGACCCCTCAAAAAGCCTTCAGCAGAGGGAAGAAAAAAAAAAGAAGAAGAAGAAGATGCTGGGTGAGGAAAGCGGGCCCTAGGAGACAGAAAATGGAGAGGAAGACGGTGGTAAACGGTGCCAAGGTCAAGGTGGCCTACATTTCTGTTTTGCTTTAGCGCACCTCCGCCCCTCTGTCCCCATTTTCTACACAAGTACAGGCTGCCCAGGCATGTCCTGGCCCCACACAATGAGATGTATTGGTCTTAAATAGCAGCGAGAGGAATTTAGATCTTAAGGGAGAATTCCCAAGCACTGAGGAGTGAGGCTTAGAAGAAGTGGTTGCAGGAACATGTGTAAGCTCAGCTCAAGGTCTCCTACCATACATGCCTGCTCAGGGTGTCACCAGGTCTACCCGAGTAGCTCAGGAAGCAGACATCGCTCCTCAGTGCACGAGTGTACAGTCCAGACCTTCTTCCTCCCATCATGCCTCGGACCTGCCCAGCACCGGCCCCAACCCTTTCCAGCCTAGACACATGGAGTAGGGAATGGGCGAAGAGTAGGGTGGCCCGAGCTGGTCCCCAATGGCCCAGTGACCTCTGAGTATTAATTCGAGGCAGCTTCCAGCACGGGTGTACAAGGTCAGTAAACAACATTAGATGTTCCTTGGGAGCTAAGGCTACCTTGTTTTCCTTTGTCTCCTCTGGCAGATTTTTTTTTAAAAAGAATTACTTGAACTTTATTTATTTATTTTGATTTTTTACTAGAGAGAGACAGAATAAGAGAGAAAGAGGGAAAGTGAGAAAGCAAGCCGCCAGGTCCTGGACTCGAACTGCAGTCGGCTATGTGGGAGTCCAGTGCCCAGTCCACCATGCCACCTGCCAACCCCCCTCTGGCAGATTTTTAGGCACTTAAATCCATACTTTCCCCCAATTTCTATTACAAAAATTTGCCTATTATGAAGTTTATGTTATAGATGAATAATACATGCATTATATTAGAATGCAATGAACACCATTCGATACCTGCTTTTGGATGAACGAAGGAGTCATCTAAGAAGATTCTCATTTAAGCCCAGACCCCTGTGCATATGCTATTTCATGACACCTAATTAGTTTCCTCAAATATTTTCTGCCCCCCACCCCCACCCCAGGATTTACACGCAGGAAAGAAGTCCTCTCTGCAGCTGTCTAGTTCCTCCTCTACCACCTGTTTGTCTAGGTTGTACCTGGGAGTCTGAGGCTCTGCAAACTCACCTTCCCCACCCCCGCCACCCCAGCTGCTTGGTTCCCCAATCCTCCCTCCTCAGCCCTGTTTCTGGACTCCCTACCCTCCCAAGGTTGACTGCTTTATCTTGCCAAGGTTACTCTGCCTCATCCCTCTCCCCTCCCTCTTTCTCTCCTAGGAAAGTAGGAGGGCATGGGGACCAGCAAGGGAGAAGGCAAAAATCTCTTCTCAGGAGCCAGCTGGTGGCATAATGGTTAAAGCAGCTGGATCCCACATGACTGACTGCATGGTTTGAGTCCTGGATCTGGCAGTTTGAAAAACATACTGGCACGTGTGTGTATATGCCGAAAATCCTGAGAGGAGAATGGAGAAGAGATTGTGGCATGGTCATACCCCTCGGGCTGATTTCTCTCTCTCTCTCTCTATTCGGTGAGTGCACCCCCATTCAAAAATAAAAATAAAAAATAAAAAACCCTCTTCTTAGGGGCTAGAGGCCACAGAGGCAGCAAGAGGAGTATGAAGACCAAGGCTCCTTAGGAGGTGGGGCTTTGAGGGGCTGAGGGGTCGGCTCCCCAGACTGGCCAGCTGCCTGGGAACTAGACTTGTTTATTAGCTGGACCAGAGAAGATGGGCAGCAGTAGCAGCTAGAATCCCAAGGGACCAGCTCGTTCCCTGCCCTTCGGTCCTCACTCCCATCCTAAATACATAGGAAATGAAACTCCAGAAGGGGCGTGGCAGAGGGCAAAACACCACGCCTTGCTTCTGAGCCCTGATTTCTGCTGGTTCTGGGTAAGCTAGACACGCTGGGCAAGTCAGTTTCCTTCCTGGGCTGCAGAAAAAGGAGTTAGTATGAGAATGTCACATATTTGCTAGAACTTTAACATTTGACTCCACATCAAGAAATAACTCCTGGGACCAGCAGTTAGCGTCATGGCTATGTCGCTGGACTCCCACATAGTTGACCGTGGTTCGAGTCCCAGACCCGGTGGCTTAAAACTCACGCTGGGGGGGACCAGCAGTTAGCATAATGGCTATGTCGCTGGACTCTCACATAGTCGACCGTGGTTTGAGTCCCAGACCCGGTGGCTTGAACTCACGCCGGGTGCGTGTGCGTGCGTGCCCAAGATCCTGAGAGGAGAGTGGAGGAGAAGGGATTGCGGTGTGACCATCCCCCCTGGGGGGTGATTTCTCGCTTTCTGTCTCTCTGTCTCTCTCTGTCTGTCTGGCGAGCGCACGCGCCCTATAGCACAAAACAAAACAAAACAAAACAAAACCTCTCTGGAAAAAAAGAAAAAGGAAAAACAAAAAAAAAAAAAAATAACTCCTGGGCTAATAACTAGCATGGAGGCTGAGGTGCTGGATCCCACATGGACAACTAGTCCCAGACCAGGGGGCCTGAAACACACCAGGCACGTATGTGTGAGTACATGCCCAAAACCCTCAGAGGAGAATGGAGAAGGGATTGCAGTGTGGTCATTTCCCCTTGGGGGTGTTTTCTCTCTCTTTCTCTCTCTGTCTCCAATGAGTGCATGCCACCCTGTAGCGAACATTATAAAAAAGGAAAAGAACTTTGCAATCTCCCCTGTCCACTCTCCTCTCACCTTCCTTCCTTCCCTTCTGCTTCCTCAGGGAATGAATTCTAGTTTATGGACCTCGGAATCAGCAACGGCCTGGGATGAGCCCCAAGAAGCTGTGCTCCTTTGGGAGAATTTGCATGTTTGGGGGTCCGGCATATAACGGTGACAGAAAATATATATGTGTGATCTGAGATCCTAACCCAAAGCTTTTGGGCACAGAGAAAATGAGGCCAGCCTTAAAAGAGAGTATGCAGGAGAGACACCAAGAGCTTCCTCCAGAGGACCATGGTTGGTAGGATTAAAAGCCCAGTGAGGTGGTCTCGAGGGCCAGCCAGTTTCTTAGTGAGGTGGTCTCAAGGGCCAGCCAGTTACTACAGACAACATCTGTCGACCTAAGGCCTGAAGGCCCCAGGGAACTAGCCTAAATGACCTTTGGATTCAGAGGGCTACAGAGAATCTAATCCAGCCCCGCCCATCTCATCCTGTCATACAGAGAAGCAAAAGGAGAGATGACAGATCCTTTCTCAGGAAGAATTCCTCACTGCAATAAACCGTTGGAGAATCTTTAATTTATTTATTTAATGTAGGGGGCAGCAGGTGGCATGGTGGTTAAGGTGTTGGAGTCCCACATGGTTGACTGTGATTCGAGTCCCAGACCTGGCAGCTTGCTTTCTCACTTTCTCTCTCTGTCTCTCTCTGTCTCCTCTCTCTGGTGAGCATGTGTGCCTTGTAGCAAAATAAAAAATAATGATAAATAAATAAATAAATAAATACTTATACTTTCTCTTTTTTCTTTTTTTTGAAACCCCAGCTCAGCCCTTGGGGCCCTTTTATTGAAACAACTCACAGCACAGTATTTTGGACAGGTAGTATTGGCCAGCTGAACCCCAAGAGGCTGAGAAACCGAGGTCCCAGCATCCTGCACTGCCCTCCTGAGGGAGGCTTCTTCCATGAAGGCAACCAGACCTGAGCAGCCGCTGGCTGAGGGCAGGCAGTCCATTCAGCGAGGCAATAAGAGCACATGGAATCAGGTGGCCTTGTAGCACAGTCCTGGTTGGGGGGCCCCCACAGTCCAACCGTTGTGGCATCAGTGGGGTGGCAGGCATACCCTCAGCTGCTCTTATGGGCTCGCTCTTCCACGTAGATAATAAGTATTTATTTATTTAATGCATTTATTATTGCCAAAGGATGCATGCACTCAGAGAGAGAGAGAGAGGGAGAAGCAGTCCTTCCCTGCAGTGGAGCATGGTCGCGATGCAATCCTTTTCCCTCCAGTTCTCCCCGTCAGGATTCTGTGCACTCATGCACATGCACCTGGCATATTTTTCAAGTTGCTGGGTGGGTCCAGACTTTGAATCACCATTGTCCATGTGGGATCTGGCTCCCTTAATCACAAGCTACAAGACTGGTCCCGATGAATAGTTTAAGAACCATAAATGGCTACACGAGGTTATCGGAAGACCTCAGGTGCCTCACACACCATCCTCCACAGAGTCCCTTACTCTTAGCAGGGTTGGCTAACTCAGGATCCATCCCAGATCACTCCTGTATATTTCTGGACTCAGAGCCACCCCTAGATGGTCAAAATCTTAGCGAGGGCCCAGCAGTGGCACAGCAGTGACATACCTGGGCCCATGTGGGACCTTCTTGAGTGTGCCATGTGCTCGTGTGCACGCCCAGCTGAGGCAGGGTGGACCACAGCATGAAGACTCTGTTGGGGGCACCCGTCTGTGTTTCTATCTCTTTCATGGAATAAATAAGTGATTTATTTATTTATTTTAGGTTTTTGCTATAGTGTGTGTGCTTCCTGGAGGAGACAGAGAGAGAAAGTGAGAAGTCACCTCCTAGGGGAGATGACCATTCCACAATCCCTTCTCTTCCAGTCTCCACTTGGGCTTTTTGGGCACACACACACACACACACACACACACACACACACAAGTGTCTGGTGTGATTTTCAAGCCTTCAGATCTAGAACTCAAACCAGGCAGCCAGCTGTGTGGGATCCAGCTCCCTTAAACTCTGCACCGCCTGCTGGCCCCTAAATAAGCAAATTTTCATAAAGAAAAAAAGGGGCCAGCAGGTGGCATAGCAGTTATGTTGCTGGACTCCCACATGGCCAACTGCAGCTCAAGTCCTGGACCCAGAGGCATCAAACTCATGCCGGTGCATATGTGTACATGCCCAAGATCTCAGGAAAAAAAATGAAGGACAAGAGATTGCAGCATGGCCATCCCCCCTCTTATTATTTCAGTCTTTTATTATTTCAGTTTCTCTCTCTCCCTCCAGCAAGTGCACTGCATTAAGGCAAAAACTTCTTCAAAAAAGAGAAAGAAAAATGCTACCACATTCCAGTATGGCAGGGTTCTAATTGGGGATGGGGAGGGAGCCTCTTTCTCTCTAAGGTCACTTCAAATCCCACTGGCATGAGAGGCTCTATCTTGGCCCCAGCCCTGAGCAACTGTCTCCCACTGTATCTCCCCAGGTGTCACTTCATCTGGGGATAGTCGTGCCTCAATCCTTTCTCCTCCATTCTTCTCTTAGGATGTTAGGCATGCATGCACAAGCACCCGGTGTGGTTTTCAAACTCCTGGGTCTAGGACTCAAACTGTGGTCAGTCATCTGGAAATCCAGCTCCTCAACCTCCACACCATCCGCCGGCCCAGCCTGGTATTTTTTTTTTTTAATGTTGCCTTGCCTTCTCTCTCCAGTTAGAAAACTCATTAAAGAGAAAATCACAGGTGTGGCCCTGATGTCATTGACAGAGTACACTCGGGGCTTTTGAGATCTACCAGACCCACACTCGGATCTGGGCTCTGCCATCTGCCTGCTCTATAAAGGTGAGTGTCTCCAGCATGTGACGCTGCTGCTTAGTACTTGCTGAACGGGTGATGAGAACTAGCCTTCTGACCCTCAGTTTCCTGAACTATGAAATGGAAATAAAATGGAAATACCTGCCCACTTTCCAAGTTACAGATGCAAAGAACCTGTCCAAAGAGTGGGCTCTGATGGTGTTCTGCACCTTCCACTCCCACCCTTCCTGCTTCACCTGCTGGGCCTGCGCTCTGCAGCCCAGCAGTCAGGTGCAAGTGGCATTTGCGGATTCCTGACATCCTTTTCTCCAGCTCGCTGCCCTGGCTTCTCAGCCTGGATCCCAGCGTCTCCTCCTCCTCCATCCAGTCCTGCCCATGGACCGTGGATCTTAGACATGCACGCATATACCTGGCATACTCAGGGAGATCCTGGGACATGATCCTCTAGAACCTTCCCTTCCCCAGCAGGCACTTCCGAGTGGAGTATTGAGGCCAGAGGGATCACAGACTCCTCAGGTGCCCAGCCTCTGAGGGGTCTCAGAGTCGGCCTCCCTCAATTTTCCCACCCCCCATCTCAAGGTCCCTGGACTGACCCCACCTCCCAAGAACCAGCAGAGGGAGCCCTGAGCCCTGGGGCTGTGGGTGGGGGCTGCACAGCGGTGGGGGAGGTGGGTGGTGGAGAAGGGGCAGAAAAATGTTCCTTGACGGCTGCGGAGTCGGCTGGGCCCG
>NW_006205765.1:1792077-1798275 GCF_000334495.1 Tupaia belangeri chinensis
CTACCCCCAGCCCAACCACCACATCAAAGTCAGTGATGCCCCAGATCCATTAACCCCTGCCTCCCCGCTGCCCACCAGCCATCCCCATTCTGCCCGCCCCCATCCCGATCCAACGTGGTTCCCTCTGGCCTTCCCCACGTTTCTACCCTCATCTCTCTAAGCAGAGGCAGAGGCTTTGCCTGCCTGGACAGACTTTGCTTTGACAAAAGGCTTTCTAATGGTCAGGTGGTGGGAGGCAAAGGAACAGCACAACGGCCTCCTCTGGACACTCCCAGGAGAGTCTGTGTCCTCTGGTCTCCACACTGGAGTGGGGAACACCCAGCTGAGGGTGGGATGGGAGCACAGTGGGGCCCTCACCCTCCACTGCACACCAGGACAAAGTGCTGAGCTGAAAGTGGACTCCCAGCCCTGGCTCTCAGCCACCAGCATTCTGGGTGGCCTTGGGCAAGTCACCTCCTGTCCCTGGACCTTGCTGCCCTCACTGGGTAAGTGAGACTATTGGACCAGATCATCTCTGAGTCCTCTCGAGATCTGATTTCTAGATTAAACAGAGTCTCTGAGATAGAGGAACCAGCCAAGGAGGCCAAGGTGAGAAGGGGAGCAGAAGCCTCCCGTGACCTTTCTCTCCCTTATGCACCTCGGAAGGCCGTTCCAGAGAAGCAGCCAGGTGGCACCTCGTCCCAGCGGGAAGGGGATGCAGGCTAGGTCTGCAGAGCACAGGCATCTGTGGTCTCCCAGCACTTCCTGCCAGCCTGACCAGGCCTGGCTGTCCGCCCTGCCCTGGCCTCATCCCCTCCACAGCTGCATTTCTCCATCAAAGTGCACATTCTAGAATCCCCCTCACTGGGCCCTGGTGACCAAGCCTCCCACTGGCCTCACCCCCCCTCACCAGCTCCTGGCTTCTAATGAGCACAGGGCAGGAGGGGGCTGCACCCCCCAGGAAATGTCACAGTGCCAGTGCTCTGGTGGGCTCAGGGCATGCTCTGGCCCGACTCGAGCCAGCCTCCTTTGCCCCTGCCCTTTTCTGCTCACAGCCCCATTGTCTCCCTCCAGGGGAAGCTGCCAAGGCGGGAGGCCTGGAGGGGGGAATGGATGGTCACCCCACCCCCATCCCCACCCCACCCTGGAGCTTGGCAGGGGCCGGCAGCAGGACTGCCCACAAAGGGTCAGGAGCCCCAGATAAAGACAGGCTGGGAAAGGGTGACCAGGCGTGGCCTTGGGCAGGGGTCACAGCTGGAAAACTTGGGTGTCAGGAGGAAGCCTGGGTCCTTTCCCTGCCTCCCTGGGGGGCCAGAGATGAGGCTGTCCTAGGCTTCTGACCCCTGTTTCCATAAGTGTGTGTGTGTGTGTGTGTGTGTGTGTGTGTGTGTGTCAGGGTGGGAGATGCAGGGCAAGCTGTGATAGGGAAGGGAGCGAGACTGGGTGGTGGTTTTCACAGTGGAACAAGGGGAGGGTTGGTTTCTTTCATAGAAAATATAAAGCGAAAAGGAAAGAGGAAGAGAAGAAGGGAGACTGACTTGGCTACTCTATGAGAGTGAGTATTTTTTACATCTACGGATTGAAGCTATAAATAAAGATGGGTCAGACTCTGGGAAGAACTTCCTGGAGGAGAGCAGGAGGCAAGCAGGGAGCAGAGGGAAAAAGAGGGAAGCTGGTGACCAGAAAGTCATAACCTCTCCCTCTGCCTTGCTCTCAAGACAAGGTCTTCCAGGGCCAGAGCATAGGCCGGGTGGCCTGGAGGCAGTGGGCTGGACATGATGACCTCAAGGGAGCCTGGCTAATATCCTGGAATCCAGGATTCTGCGATTCACAGATATGCTTACAGATGGAAGAGAGACAGAGAGGCTTCAGGCAAGTTTAGAAAGCATGTTGCATTGGAGAAGGAGGAAGAGGGAGAAAGAAGGTGCAGGGCTAGGGACCAGAACCAAGTCCAGGGGCTGGGACTCCCTCTCTCGGACCCTCCTTGCCTGACTAGGGCAGCTGAGTCATCTGAAGATCTGGAGTCCTCTCTGCCCCCAACCTGGCTGCTGCTGTAATGTCCAACTGGGCTGCCCCAGGCTGCTGCAAGTCGAGCTGTTTTCATGGCCACCACTGGCGCTCTGGCCCGGTCTGCATTCTCTTTCTCTCTCTCTCTCTTGTCTGCCAGAGGCCACTTGCACTCACCAGAGACTGAGAGAGAGACAGACAGAGAGAGGAAAAGGGAGAAACCATCTTCCTCCCCATGGTTGTGCCACAATCCTTTCTATTTCTTCATCCCGTTGGGATTTGGGGCATGCACACAAATGCCTGGCATGTTTCTCAAGCCACCAGGGCCAGGATTCAAACTACATGGCCAGCCGTGTGGGATCTGGTTCCCTTAGCCACCAGGCACAGGGCTGGTGTGCTCTGCCTCTCTCTTAATTTGCTAGAGGGCACATATACACTCACCAGAGAGAGAAAGAGTGGGGGGCTGGGGAGGGAAAAGCATGCCCCAGGGGGATGGTCACGCTGCAGTTCATTCTCCATTTATCTCCCCTTCAGGGATTTTGGGCACACATGCACATACATCTGACGTGTTTCTCAAGCCATTGGATCCAGGACTTGAAGTGCACAGTGGGCCTTGTGGGCTCTAGCTGCCTTAATCACCATGCCACCCCTGGCCCTCTGTTTTTTACTTTTATTTTATTATTTTCTTCCATGAGCTAGAAAGGCAGTGTCCCCACAGGGTCCACCTGGCCTCATCCTGCCCTGGAGCATGCACACGCATGGCTGTGTACATAGGGAGGCTTCAGAAGGAGAATCCAGAACCTTCCCGTGTGGGTCAGCCTCAGAGAATATCACATTTTTTTCCCCAAAGAATTATTTTATTTAACTTTATTTATTTATTTGACCAGAGAGGGACAGAGCAAGAGAGAGAGAGCGAGAGGGAAAGTGAGAAAGCAAGCCGTGAAGTTTGAGTCTGGGACTCAAACCGCAGTTGGCCATGTGGGAGTCCAGTGCCCTTAATCACCACACCACCTGCTGGCCCCAAGAGTATCACATTCTATTGCTGTGCCACCATCAGACCTCATGGCAGCATTGTCCGAAAAGCAGGAAGAGGGCCTGTGAATAGGTCCTAGACATCAGGGAACACCTGGAAGGCCCTAGCCCCAAAGCTCCCAGCTGAAGTGAGGTTGAGAGGGGTAGGGGTAGGGTGGCAGGAGCCTTGGGCCCACCTGTTGGTGGTTGGTCAGGCCAGTCCACCAGCCCAAAGTTGATCTGGAGGGCAAGGGGTGAGGTGGGGACAGGAGCGTAGGCAGTCAAGGATCATAGGAAAGGGAGCCTGGGCACAGCAAAGGAGCACAGTGTCAGACACAGAGGAGCGTGAGAGGCCCAGGCAAGCCGGAGAGGCAGGTCCTCTCAGAGCCACATCTGAGAGGGGCAGTCCCCAGACACTTTATCACCCCGGCCCCTCACTCTTCACCCTGCTGGCCCTGCAGCTGTGGCCATGAAGGCCTCTGTGTTCTCCCACACCTGCCCTCCTTCCCTCCTCCCCCACTCCCTGCTTTCCAGTTTCAGGGTCAGCCTCCAAGGGACCAGGCCTCTCTCCTTTTGGCTCAGCTCCCATGCAGCGGTCCCTCTGGAACAAAGGAACCCCCACGGGGACAAAGTCTGGAAAGGCAAATCAGCTGTTAAACAACACTCGCAAACCAGTCTCCAGTGTCTACATTGTCTCTGCCTTCCACGAGTAAGGAAGAGACATCCAAGGGATGGTCGTTAGTCAAAGTAACTGGCAGAGTTGCCCAATGCACGGGTAGTGGAAGCACAGAGAGGGCAATGGAGGGCGGATGGAGGAACAGCTTCATCGAGGAATTTGCTCTGATGCCCTGGCCACCAGGGGGAAAATGGCAAAGTTAGGAAGGTGATTTGGGGAACAAGAGAGATCTCTTTACAAAGTTTTGCTTGGGGGAACCAGCAGTTAGCGTAATGACTATGTCGCTGGACTCCCACATAGTCGACTGCGGTTCGTGTCCCGGACCCGGTGGCTTAAAACTCACGCCGGGCGCATGTGCGTGCATGCCCAAGATCCCGAGAGGAGAATGGAGGAGAAGGGATTGCGGCGTGACCATCCCCCCTGGGGGGTGATTTCTCGCTTTCTATCTCTCTGTCTCTTTCTGTCTGTCTGTCTGGTGAGCGCATGCGCCCTATAGCGAAAAACCTCTCAAAAAAAAAAAAGTTTTGCTTGGAACTCTGGACTTAAAAAAAATTATTTACTTTTCCCATGAAAGACAGAGAGAGAAAGAGGACCCCCATCAGGGTCCTCACACAGTGACTCACCCTCTTGCCCCCCACCACACCCCAGTCTCAATCCGCACAGGTCATGGGCACTTGCAGCAGCATAGGGAGGTCCAGGGATCCAAACCCAGGACCTTCTCTTGTGAGTAGAATTGTTGTGTTACCTCTGAGCCACTGCTTAGCTCTGAGATCCTGAATTTTTTTTTTTTTTAATTTGACCAGAGGTGGGGAGAGAGAGAGAGAGAACCTTAACTACCACACCACCCATTGATCCCCAAGACCCTGGATTTTACGTTTAAATTAACCTCCCTTTTCACCCCTAGAAACCCTGGCCAGACTACATTTACTGAGTACCTACCTCCTAATATCAGATAATTTTGTAGGTCATTTCACCTAAGTCTCCCAACAAGCCTGCCAGGTAGGGAGACTATTATTGCCACTTTACAGTTAAGACTTTGCGGCATAGGGAGAGGAAGTGATTTGCCCAAGATCAGAGACTCAAAGATTGAGATTAGCCCTCAGGTCTGTCTATTTCAAAACCGTTACCGTTACCGCGTTATGCTAAGCCAGGATCAAAGGACACATGTTCCCTAGCTAGGACTTGGGTCGTCTTCGATTTGCCCCTTCAATGACACTCTCAAGGGACGTTTCTTTCGCATTATGAAAGAGGGATCGTGACCAGCAACTCCCTGTGTGGGCATCCGGCTCTATTCGCCAGAAAAGAGGGACCTGCCTGCCACACCCCTCTTTGCGAATCCCGGGAGGGGAGAGAAGTGGAGGGTAGGAATTCAGCCAATGGCGTGGCGATATGTAAATAGCAAGACCCTGCCTTTTTAAGATTGGCTGATCCTTCAGCGCAAAGGTCCAAGTCCCTCCTCTCCGAACACTGAACACTGAGTTATTCCGGGCGTGTGTTTGAGGCTCCTGAGACTAACAAGGAACAAAGTTTTCAGGATCCGGATCTCTGAGCTGTCCTGGCCGGACACCCATCTGCCCCCCGTCCCCCAAGGCTTGAGGCACCTTCGCTGCCTAGGTGACTGCCATAGCTGGGGCCAGGTCCAAAGGCCAGATGTGGAAAGATGCTCCCATCCCTTGGCTGGCCAGGCCCCCTCCCTTCTTCCAGGCCCCTCCCTGGTACTCCATCTGCCAGGAGGCACTTAAAAAAATTTTTTTTCTATTCAGGCGCCCACCCTCCTCCACCCCAACCCTGCCCCCACCACGTCTGGAAGGCCCAAGTGCCTGAGTCCCTGTCCTGCCTTTCCTCCTTCTCCTTGCTCCGGGCAGAGAAGGTAGAAAAGCCACGGTCCTGACTCGGTTTCCCCTTACATTTCCTTTCGTGGCACTAGCACTCACTCTGAAGGAGCCTAAAGAGGCTGGCGAGTTGATAGGCAAAGCGGGGCAGAGAAGAGGCTGCTATTTGGCCCTCCCTGACTTCGTTCCCACCTCCTTCCTCTCTTTCCTCCAAATCCGGCCCCGCTCCTCTAAATCGAGGGCTCTCCTCACTCATTCTTTCCTTCAGATCTCTGACTATGGATCTTCTCCCCGTCTCCCCGGTAACTCTTCCCTACCTACCCGCCAATTTCTTGGAGATCTAGTTTGAGCGCCATTACTTGGGCAGGGTTGGGGGGAGGACACGGGAGGAAACACAATAGAATGTGCCCAGAGGTTAGGAACGTCCAAGTGGCACTTCAGAAGTGCTTCGAGGCGCAGGCCAGGACGAGAGCCGCACGCGCCTCCGCCGCGCGCCCCCGCGCCTCCGCGTCCCCGCGCAGCTGCCCTCCGCTGGCGTCTGCAAGCAGGTAGCGCTCAGAGGCAGAGGGAGAGCACGCGGAGCCCCCCGCAACTGGTCCCGGGGTTCCCACCCTGGAGCGTCCGGAGGCGGGCGGGGACAGCCGGGGCGGCACTCACCACCACAGTCCGCCGACGTGCGCCGGACACAGGAGC
>NW_006205765.1:1798652-1805706 GCF_000334495.1 Tupaia belangeri chinensis
TCTCTCGGACGGCAAGCCCCTCGCCGCCCCCGGCAGCCCAGAGTCCGGGGCAAGGAGGGGGGGAGAAGTGGAGTGGAGAGGGGTGGCGGGGTGGGGGGGAGGAAGAGAAGCTGAGGAATGGGGGACGGGCTGGAAGGGAGACGTTTGACAGGTTTGTTGACTGTAAAGAGAGAAAACTTCCCAGGAATGAGGGAGTTTGGGGGGCGGTGCGGAGGGAGATGCTGGCGCAGGGACTGGAAGAGGAAGTCTGCCTGGAGCGCGGGGTGCTCCGCGGGGAGGGGTGTCCATCTCGACCGCACGACCGTCGGACTCTGGGAGGGTCACTCACGGGCGGCAGCCTCCGCGCCGCACAGCCCCACCTCAGCCTCCCAGGGAGGACGGGGGAAAGCCGTAGGCCTCCCTTCTTGCCCCCCAGCCAACCCACCTCTTCCAGCACGCGCTGGGCTGGGGGGCGGCGAGTTGGGGGGGGGCAGTTAGACAGCAAGAGGAGCCTCCCCAGGGCCTGCGCTCTGACTCGTCAGTGTAAGCTAGCCGAAGAGCCCAGGCTGTCGACCTCCTTGAGACTGAGGGGTCAGCACTCGCTGCAGCCGGGTCGCTTGTCCGCGGGTCCCCCTATCTCGAGTTCCTCCCCCCAACTTGGCCCCTGCAAAGGGGTGGGAGAGCCAGCTGCAGGTGAGATGGCGTTTATCTGATTCTCTAATGCCACAAAAATGTCTTTGATGCCCCTGGCCCCCTCTCCGTGTGGGGGGGATCAAAGGCCCCGTGGGGGGGGGACAGCTCCATTCATCACGCTAAGGGGCTGGCAGCCTGCGGGGCAGCCCTGCTCCTCCTGCCTGCCCGCCTGCGATAGAGGCCCCTGTGCCCTAGGGGTGCTGAGGGACAGGTGACATGGGACATTCTGAGGCAGGGATTGTCTCTCAGTCACCACCACCTGAGAGCTAAGTGTGTCCGGGGGTGGAAGGACAGATGAGGGACCTCTAACACGTAGGAC
This sequence comes from Tupaia belangeri chinensis, assembly GCF_000334495.1. Classification (NCBI taxonomy): domain Eukaryota; kingdom Metazoa; phylum Chordata; class Mammalia; order Scandentia; family Tupaiidae; genus Tupaia; species Tupaia belangeri. Next base: position 1,799,644 of record NW_006205765.1, read on the forward strand.
AGGACCTTCAGGCGTCCAGTAGAACGCGCTTGGTTGTTGGGGCCCGGGGTGGTTGCAGAGAGCGTCTGAATGTGGGGTCTGAGGCTATTGCCAAGAAGACAAACACCCCTGGTGAGCAGAGAGAAGGCAAGACCCTGAATCTCAGCGGGTGCAGACAAGTGGGTCAGGATGACGCTGTGGGGCTGGTAGGTGGAGGGGGGTGGTTGATAAAAAGCTACCGATGCCTCCTTCAGGGGAGGAGGCAGATCTGAGGGAAGAAGCATGAGCCAGCAGAGGAGGGAAGGAGTGAAGAAACCTTCGCCTAGGTGCAGGAGGAAGCCCCTGGGTTTTCTGGGAGCTCCACTCCAGGGGTGTCCAGAATGTTATCAGTCCGATCCCTTGTCCTGGGTACAGGAAGTTCTGGGGACCAGGCTGGGACACTCCAGAGAACAGAACAGGAGGGGAGCAGTGGCTGAGGGAGATGCTGAGGGGATCTGGTCCAAGTGCTGCCCCCTCCCGCTCTAGCCTTTAACCGCACCTAAATGGCACCTAGATGCCACACGCGGCCCAGCACCTCCTGTCTACACAGTTGCTGCTCCTGCAGAGCAGTGTCCACTCTGGAGCCAGAGACGCTCAGATGGGGCACATACTCGGGCCAGATGTTGCCCATCAGGCATCTGGAGTGCTCTAGGGCTCCCTGGAGGCTGCAGGTGGCCATGACCAGCCCCCAGGGAGTTACTGCCTGGCTTCCAAACCCCCTGCCCACCCCTACCCCCACCCCGCTACTGTTATTGCAGATTATGAAACGTTCTCCCTATCCTGCATTCTTCTCCGAGGCAAGAATTTTAATGTATTTGTCTTTGTCATCAGGGGACCTGGGCTCTAGGACCGCCCTGCCTCTGCCTGAGGAGGGAGTGCCCCCAAATCTAGTCCCTGCTGCCTCCAGACCCCAGCCTTTCTCCATTGCCACCCCTCCCCCCCATGCCCTATCCCTGCTCCTCGCCTCCCCCTCCTAAGACACGGTCTCTCTGTGGGGTGGATAAAAATGATGTTATTGAAACAACAGAATTGGGAGCAGTGGCAGGGAGCAGGGATCAGCTCAGGAAACTGGGGCGTTTGCCAAGAAGCCTTCTCCCCCGCAGGCGGCCTTTCTGCCCCCACCCCCCACCTTTCCTACAAACACACACAGCTGGCCCCACCCTCCTGCAGAACTCGCTCTGGCCAGATCTCACAGAATCTTTTGCCATCCCTGGGCTCCCCTAGCCCTTGTCTCTCCTCCATAGAGTCCCATTTCAGGATCAGTTGGCCCCATAGTGCCTGTCAGAGCAACGGGGCTCCCCAGCCCCGTCTGAGGGACCAGTCTCCTAGAGCCCCTGTTCCTGGGCTTCAGTTCCCAGGGCAGCTTTGACTCTGTCCACTCCCTTTTGCTCCCATGGAAGGATTGGCTGGAATCTGGGCAGAGCCGAGGCAATGATCTCTGTCTTTATGCCCCCACCCCAAGATCTTCAGAGACAGGCTTGAAACCACCACTGTAACCATTGAAGGCTTTTCAAAGAGCAGGACTGGGGGACCAGGAGATACAAGGTGAAGCACACAAACATGGACCAAGACGTGTGCACATACATGCACGCTCACACACACTGGCAGCTGGGCGCAGGCTTCCAGGTGACACCACGGAAAACACAGTGCACCAGACAGGCTGGATAACTTGCGCCCACGGTGTCCGTGGACACACAGATGGGCCAGCTCGGGCAGAGACACGTGCCTGCCTCCCTGGAGATCACACACGTGTGCACACACACATACCACCTCTGCACAGGCATGCATGCAGATGAACGTGCACAAGAGACCAGGATGGGAACTCAGCCCCCCAGAACTGGGTAGCCTGAGTGAGGAGGGGGTCCTCTGGGCACTGGGCCCCTCCAACTCCTCCTCCATTGCTCTGCCTTAAGTCCTGAGAACCTGATAACTCCACTTTTGGGGCCCTGGAACAGAAGAGAGACAGGGAAGGAGAGACATGGGTGTCTGGCTGTGGGGCTGGAGAGGAAGGAGGGGCAGAGGTGGGGGCTGGGGGCGAGGCAGCAGGGAGACAGATAACATCAGAATCGCTGCAGGCGAAAGCAGAGCCCTCTGTCTGCCGGATTCTCTCTCACCATCTCTCCGTGTGTCTTTTCACGTCTCTCCCATGTCCATAGTTCCATCTCTATTTGTGTCTGTTTCTAAATCTCTCTCTCTCTCTCTCTCTCTCTCTCCTCTCTCTCTCTCTCTCTTTGGTTGTTTGTTTCTCAGAATGACTGAAGCTGCAGGAGCCGAGGAATTTGGGTCTGTGACCCTTCCCCTCCCAATAACCTTCCTCCCCTCCTACTTCCTCCCTCCTCCACCCAGCTATGGGCCCTAGCTCCTATTCCTTCAGGAAGGTGACAGGGTTTGAGAATTCCTAAGAGTCCTGGTTCTCTGGGTCCCAGGAGACCAGAGAGAGGAAAGGCCAACTCCAGAGAGAGGTGAAAGGGAGGCAGGAGTCGAAGGGAGAGAAGACAGGCTCGTTGCCCTCTTCTTCCTCACCCCACCTACTCCAGCTTCTCACAGGCCACCTGAGGCTGTGCCTGTTGGAGAGTCCCAGTGTAGCAAGCTTGGCAAGGCTTCTGCTTTGCAGGCTCTGAGACTCCCTCTGGGCCTTGGTCTAAGGGAACCCCTCACCCCAGACCTGTTTCCCACAGAGCCCACCTGCTGCACCGTTTCCTCATCTCTCAGCCCAGTCCATGCCCCAGCCTGCCAATCACCCCATCAGTCAGTAGAGAAAGGACCCGGAGGGGAGCGTGCCACAGGGCAGGGGAGAGGAGCAGGGGCTTAGGAGGGAGGGGCCGCTGCAGGCCCACCAGGACAGGCTGGGGGGCAGGCCAGGAAACATTTGTTTCTACTTAGCTCAGTCCCAGCGGACCCAAGTGGGTGTGGACCCAGGAGCCTCTGCAACCACCCCAGCAGGCTGACTGTGGGGTAGGCAGACAGCCCTGGCATGGCCTCAGGTGTTCCGGGGACAACTCTACCCTCTTCTCCCAGCTCCATTCTCTAGGCAACAGCCCTTGCACCTCTCCTTCAGTTCCCACTCCTGAATCAGGACTCCTAAACCCAGGCTCCAGAACCAGCCTCTCCCCCAGCCTCCCCCGACCCCCCAAATTGTGTTGCTGTGTGCTCGATCCCTGGGCAGTAACTGGCAAACTCACCCTCATACACCCAGTACATGCCAGTCCCCAGCGAGGGAGGGGGAAGCTGTGATGAACAAAAGCAGACAAGGCCCTCACAGAGTGGAGCAGATAACCATCAATCTTATCGTCTCCCGGAACCAAAGGCAAACCGCAACCTTGACCTGTGCTGGGAGAAGGGAGAGGCCTGGGAGAGGCTCTGACCCCGGTCAGGGAGGGTTGTGGGGGAGACTTCCTTGAGGAAGCCTCCAACTATGGTATGAACAAAAGATTAGGGAGCCAGGTAGCATAGCACTGGTGCAGTGGGACCTATGCAAGAGGGGTCATGGGTTCACATCCCAGAGCTTCCCTAAGCATTCCATGCACACTTCCATGATCTGGGTGGCTGGATAGCGTAGATCACAGCCTGGGGACCCTGTTGGGGTGCTGTCTCTCTCTCTCATTGATGCAAATTTTAAAAATAAATTGGAATTAGCTGGGAAACACAGGGAGGGAAGAGCATTTCAGGCAGCAGGAACAGCCTTTCGTAAAACTTCTGCAGAGTGTGGAGGGCCGGGATGAGTGGGAAGGGGGAATGTCCCGGGAGAGTGGGGATGCAAACAAAACGGGGATGGCAAGAGGTTGAAAGAGGGTGAACAACAGAGTCTGGTGAGAGATTAGACTGGAGGGATTTGGGAATCAGACCAAGTAAGGCTTTACAGGTAAGGAAATAATTTTCTTTCCTTATTTAAAAACAATGTGAGGGCCAGTAGACTGAGTAGAGGTTATGTGCTGGACTCTCACAAGGTCGACTGAGTCCTGAACCTAGCGGCTTGAAAATTATGTTGGGTGCATGTGCGTGCATGTCCAAGATCCCAGGAGAAGAATGGAGGAGAAGGGATTGTGGCATGGCCATCCCCCAGGGGGAGGATTTCTTATTTTCCCTCTGACTGTCTCTCTCTCTCTCTCTATCTCCCTGCCCTACGGCAAAAACATTCATTAAAAAAAAGAAAAAGAAAAACAATGTGAAATCTATAGATAAAACCATTGCAAGATGAAAGAAAGAGATGGAGAGGGATCTCTAGGTTACAGGCACGTGAATTACAGATACAGGCAAAGCTGGACTACAGTACTTAGGGATGCATGTTTGGATTATGAAGGGAAAAAAGGAGAGAATTATCCTAAAAGGTGGGACAGGGGGCCAGCTTGTAGCATGGTAGGTAAAGCACTGGATTCCCACATGGCTTCACGTGGTTGGAGTATTGGGCCTGCCAGGTGTGTGTGCGTGCGTGCCCAAACTCTCGAGAGAAAACTGGAGGAGAAGGGATCGTGGCGTGACCAAACATCCTGAGGGTGATTTCTCACTCATTTTCCCTCTATCTGCCTCTCTCTGGCAAGCCTACGTATTTTATGGCAAGAACCTAGAGAAAAAAAAAAAGAGGAAATAAAAAAATAATGGGGCCAGCAGGTGGCGTGGTAGTTAAGGACACTGGACTCCCACATGGGTTCAAGTCCTGGACCTGGCAGCTTACTTTCTCTCTCTCTTACTCTGTCCCTGTATGGTCAAATTAAAATAATTGTGGCATGGCCATCCCCCAGGGGGAGGATTTCTTATTTTCCCTCTGACTGTCTCTCTCTCTCTCTCTATCTCCCTGCCCTACGGCAAAAACATTCATTAAAAAAAAGAAAAAGAAAAACAATGTGAAATCTATAGATAAAACCATTGCAAGATGAAAGAAAGAGATGGAGAGGGATCTCTAGGTTACAGGCACGTGAATTACAGATACAGGCAAAGCTGGACTACAGTACTTAGGGATGCATGTTTGGATTATGAAGGGAAAAAAGGAGAGAATTATCCTAAAAGGTGGGACAGGGGGCCAGCTTGTAGCATGGTAGGTAAAGCACTGGATTCCCACATGGCTTCACGTGGTTGGAGTATTGGGCCTGCCAGGTGTGTGTGCGTGCGTGCCCAAACTCTCGAGAGAAAACTGGAGGAGAAGGGATCGTGGCGTGACCAAACATCCTGAGGGTGATTTCTCACTCATTTTCCCTCTATCTGCCTCTCTCTGGCAAGCCTACGTATTTTATGGCAAGAACCTAGAGAAAAAAAAAAAGAGGAAATAAAAAAATAATGGGGCCAGCAGGTGGCGTGGTAGTTAAGGACACTGGACTCCCACATGGGTTCAAGTCCTGGACCTGGCAGCTTACTTTCTCTCTCTCTTACTCTGTCCCTGTATGGTCAAATTAAAATAAATAAATAAATAAACAGAAGTTAAATAAAGTTTTTTGTTTTTTTTAAAATAAAGGACCAGCAGGTGACATGGTGGTTAAGGCACTGGACACTCCCACATGGCTGACCATGGTTCAAGTTCCAGATCTGGTAGCTTTCTTTCTCACTTTCCCTCTTTCTCTCTTTGTGTGTGTGTCTCTCTCTGGTCATATTAAAATTAATGAATGGGGACCAGCAGATGACCTAATGGCTATGTCGCTGGACTCCCATGTAGTCCACTGTGATTCAAGTCCCAGACCCGGTGGCTTAAACTCACGCTGGTGCATGTGTGTGTGTGCCCAGGATCCTGAGAGGAGAATGGAGGAGAAGGGGTGCGGTGTGGCCATCCCCCCAGGGGGTGATTTCTCACTTTCTGCCTCTGTCTTTCTAGCATGCGCATGCGCCCTACAGCAAAACCTCTCCAATAAATAAATGAATTAATTAAAAATTAAATAAAAATAATTCTTTAACAAAAAATAAAAAAGAAAAAGAAAGAAAAAATGGTGGGATGGTTATTCTGGGGATGGGGGAAGGAGGCAGTTCTGCTTTGAGGGGCACATGGGAGGGATGGCTGGCAAGGCCTTGTCTCTTCATGGCACTTCGTTTCAAGGGTATTAAAGTGTATATTTGTTTTAC
>NW_006205765.1:1805723-1812989 GCF_000334495.1 Tupaia belangeri chinensis
ATTTTAAACAATAAAAGGTGGGGTTTTTGTTTGTTTTTAAGTAATGGAGAGTCACTATAGCGATGTCACTGGGGCAGGGGGCGGCACGGTCGGTTCTGTGCTTTGAAATGATGGCTCTGGTCACCACGTGAAGAGGGGATTGGAGAGGAGCCAGAGTGGAAGCAGGAAGGCTTGTGAGGAGGCGCTGTGGCTCTGCAGGTGAAGACACCTGTGGCTTCGACCTGGCTGAGTGGCAGAGGAGATGGAAAGAAGCAGGCAGTTCCACCAGTGTCAGGGAGATGGGTTGAGTGGACTTGGGGATGAGAGTGAGGCAGACGGAGGGGCTGAGGAGGCCTCTGAGGTGAAACCGCCCTGTTTAGCGGGATGGCTGCTGGTGTTGCCCACAGACCATGGGAAGAAGACCAGCTTTAGGCAAGGTTGGGTGGGGAGTTTGGGTCATGAGTTAAAGATGTTTCTGAAACACTGAAGAGGAGCTGTCAAGCAGACAGATGGTTGGATATTTGGACCTGGGGCTCAGAGGGGAGGCCTGGGCTGAGTCATCACAGGGAAGGGTGTAATTAGGCCGAGATCGCCCAGGGGGAGTAGAGTCCGAGAGGAGCCTTGATGAAGTACAATCTTTAGAGGCTGGATGAAGGGGAAGAGGCTGCAGAGGAGAAAGGGGAGGGGGCGACAGAGGCAGGTGGGGGAAAAGAGTGTTGTGGTTTCACAGAAGCTGACAAGAGAGAACTTGGAGACAGGGAAGTGAGCACCGTATCAACCACTTCCGAGAGACTGAGCAGGTGAGGAGGAAAATGTATCTACAGGACATGGGGGGAGGGAACATAAATTCGCTAAACCTCAGGCTAATTTTGTCAAAGTGCAAACACGGCCCTGCATTTTCTGGATGTAAACTTTTATCAGCACGCCTTTGCTTGCAAAGAGAGAGAGAGAGAGAGAGAGAGAGAGAGAAAGAGAGAGAAAGAAAAGAAAACAAGAAAACAATCCGGACTTCTTTTCTTTCTTCTTCTCTCTCTCTCTCTCTCTTTTTTTTTTTAGTTTTTTGCCATAAGGTGTGTGCACTTGCCAGAGAGAGAGACAGAGACAGTGAGGGGGAAAGTGAGAAATCACCCCTCCAGGGGAGGATAGCCATGCCACAGTCCCTTTTCCTCCATTCTCCTCCTGGGATCTAAGGCATGCATGCACACATGCCTGGCATAATTTTCAAGCCACTGGGTCTGGGACTCAGACTGTGGTTGGCCATGTCCAGCGATGTAACCACTATACCATGTGTTGGCCCCTAAACCCAGACTTCTTAGCTTGGTTTTACAGTCCTTCCATAGTCTGGCCCTTGCCAGTCTTCTCAGCTTCATCCTCCATCTTGTTTCCAGGGAAGCTCACTGCTCATGGTGGTCTCGGCCAGCCCCCAAACCTTGCCCCTGCCTGTCCAACACACTCTGGTCACACTGCTCTCCCCAGCCAGCCCAGATCAGCCTCCACCTAACAGAGAGAGGCAATCTCTCCAACTCCCCCAAACTCGTAACACCTTGGTCCTATTTTGTAGGGAGTACAGTGTCTGGAGTGGATTCTGTCCTATGGTTTTCTCGGCTTGCTTGTGAGTGTTTGGAAGGGCTTGAGCTATGTCTGACTGCAGTGGGCATTTCACAAACCTGAGCTCTGTTGAATTTCTTTTTTCTTTTTTCTTTTTTTTTTTTTTTTGAGAGTTTTTTTCTGTAGGGCACGCACACTCACCAGAAAGACAGACACAGAGAGACATAAAGTGAGAAATCACCCCCCAGGGAGAATGGCCACGCAGCAATTCCTTCTCCATTCTCCTCTTGGGATCTTGGGCACGCATGCACACACGCCCGGCATGAGTTTAAGCCACCGGGTCCGGGACTTGACTTGACTACATGGGAGTCCAGTGGCATAGCCATTACACCAACTGCTGGTCCCTGTTCTGTTGAGTTTCAAGACAGAAGACTCATTTGGCATCATGACACCTCCTCACTGAAACCTGGATCAGGTTGGAGACTGGAGCTACAGGGAGCCCACAGGACTTCTTGACATCCCCTCTCCTGGTCCACTCACACTCCCACTACCTAGTCCTCTGCTGGTGCTCAGGGAACCTACGCAAAGAGTCACAGCGCCATCTCCTGGCCTGATGGGACACTGTTCCTCCAGAGGAAACAAGTTTCTGAAAGGTTGACTGGAAGACAGAGAAATGCAAATAAAAACTAGAACGGGGAAGAACACCGATCTCTTAAATGAATGACGATGATTTGTTTTGTTTTGTTTTGCCAGAAAGCACATGCGCTCAGAGAGAGCCAGAGAGAGAGAAAGCACCCTAAGAAAACACACGCACATACATGTTTTCCAAACATCCGGGTCAAAATCTCAGTTGCACAGCTGGCCATGTTGGATCTGGCTCCTTCAAACACTAGGCCATGGGGCTGCCATCCCTCCCCCTAAAAAACAAAAAACACATTTTAGAACATATAACACTTGAAACAGAAGGAGGTTTGGACAGACATTCGTGTATCGGAGGGGGAGCTCTAAAACTTGACCACACTTTCTGGAGAGCACACCGTCAAAACTGGTCATAAGTGAGGGGGCCTCGGGAAGTTCGTATAAAGACGCAATTAAAGTATGAATTTATTTTTAGTGTAAAATTTTTTGAAATCCATGCATAGTTTTTCATAGTACACATTTTGCATGAATTATAAAAAATGTTGCCAAAGGCTGCATGTGCTTGCCAAAGAGGCAGAGAGAGAGAGAAAGCACCCTCCAATGGCACAGGGACACGCCTCAACCCCTTCTCCTTCATTTCTCACCCTGCCGGGAGTTGGGGTACGCATGCACATGCACCTCGTATGTTCTTAAAGTCACAGAAGCCTGGATTTAAACTGCAGTCAGCCATGTGGGGCCCACCTCCCTTAACTACATGGGATGGCTCTCCGGGAACTTTTTGAAGATTCTCCTACAAGATTCTACCTCTGGATCAAAACCCAAAGAAAATTATTCAAGGAAAAAATCACTTCATACATGAAAATACTATAAATGCATTTTTTAATGTCAAAATCAATGATCTTTTAAATAATAATTATTTTTTATTTAACTTTATTTATTTATTCATTTATTTCAATTTGATCAGAGAGGGAGAGAGTGGGGTGCAAGGAGTGAGAAAGCAAGTTGCCAAGTCTGGGACTCGAAACGCAGTCGGCCATGTGGGAGTCCAGTGCCTTTAACCACCACACCACCTGCCAGCCCCTTTTAGTATTAGTATTATTTTAAGTTTTTGCCATAGGGCATGTACACTTACTGGAGAAAAAGAGAGAGAGAGAGAGAGAGAAGGAAAGTGAGAAATCAGCCCTCAGGGGGATGGCCACGTAGCGATTCTTTCTTCTCCATTCTCCTCCTGGGATCTCAGCCATGCACATACATCTGCCCATGCGCCCATGTAATTTTTAAATCGCTGGTTCTATGACTTGAACCATGGTCAGCTGTATGGGAGTCCAGTGTCTTTTTTTTTTTTTTTTCTTTTGAGAGGTTTTTGCTATAGGGCGCGTGCACTTGCCAGACAGACAGAGAGAGACATAGACAGAAAGCGAGAAATCACCCCCCAAGGGGGATGGTCACACCGCAATCCCTTCTCCTCCATTCTCCTCTTGGGATCTTGGGCACGCACGCACATGCGTCCGGCGTGAGTTTCAAGCCACCAGGTCCGGGACGCGAACCGTGGTCGACTACGTGGGAGTCCGGCAACATAGCTGTTATGCTAACTGCTGGTTCCCGGAGTCCAGTGTCTTAACCACCACACCACCTCTGGCCCCAATTTATTTATTTTATTTCATTTTTAAAAAATAAGTGTTTTAGAGAAATTTTTGCTATAGGGCATGTGAGCTCGCTGGAGAGACAGACAGAACACCAGAAATCACCCCACAGCGGGGATGGACAAACCATAATCCCTTCTTCTCTAGTCTCCTCTCAGGATTTTGGGCATGCATGCACATGCAGCCGGAGTGAGTTTGAAGCCTTCAGATCTGGTACTGAAGCCATAGTTGGTTACATGGGAGTCCAGCAACATAACCATTACGCCGACTGCGGGACCCCCAATTTGTTTATTTTATTTATTTATTTTTTAATTTTTATATTATTTTTATTTTTAAAATTATTTTATTTAACATCATTTATTTGCTTATTTATTTCAATTACCAGAGAGGAACGGAGCGAGAGAGAAAGAGAGAAAGCAAGAAAGCAAGCCACCAAAGTCCAGGACTTGAACCATGGTTGGCCATGTGGGAGTCCAGTGCCCTTAACCACCACGCCACCTGCCGGCCCCCAATTTGTTTATTTTTAATTTGCTGTGTGCTTGCTGGAGAGAGAGAGGGAAAGTGAGAAAGCACCCTGCAAGCTGACCCATAGCATGTGCTCGGTAGTTGTTTGTGGGGCCACTAAATGGAAGTGACACAGGTCCGGGATACCTACCATCTTCCTCTCTCAAGAAGCCTTCCTCAATTGCCTTTCGGCCTTAGATCTTCAAGTTATTGCCCTGAGACTGACCTCCTAGCTTCATACCTCCAGCACCACCATCTAAAATGAATCCAGGGGCTCAGCCATGGTGGTGCAAGCAGGAGGTGTCATTGCGGAGCCTGGAGCCACATCTGGGGCCTGGGTTTGGATCTCAGACCTACTTGAACATGTTGGGAGTGGTGGAGTACACCCATAATCCTAGCTAGCTGGGAGGCTGGGGCAGAGGATCCCAATGGCAAGACACTGTCAGAAACACCTATCCCTGGGACCAGCAGATGGTGTAATGGCTACATCGCTGGACTCCCTTGTAGTCGACCGTGGTTCAAGTCCCAGACCCGGTGGCTTAAACTCACTCCGGGCGCCTGTGCGTGCATGCCCAAGATCCCAAGAGGAGAATGGAGGAGAAGGGATTGCGGCGTGGCCATCTCCCCTGGAGGGTGATTTCTCACTTTCTGTCTCTTTGTCTCTGTCTTTCTGGTGAGTGCACACGCCTATAGCAAAAACCTCTCCAAAGAAAGAAAGAAAGAAAAGAAACACCTATCCCTTGGCACTAGCTCTGTGATGCAATGGTGATGCGCTGTTCAGGAGAAGTCAGGTCTCACATGGTGACTGAGTTTCGAATCCCTAACCTGGTCAGCCTGAAACACACCAGGCACATAACTAAGTGCCCAAGATCTGATGGGCTGGAGGACAGGAGGGAGGGCATCGTGGCCTGATCGGATCCCGTGGAGGGCGCTCATCTCTCTCACATGCACATTCACACACTCCATCATGAATAAAGGGAAAATAGATTAAACACACACACACACACACACACACACACACACACACACACACTAAACTGCAGAACACCAAAGACAAAAAGGAACATTATATAAAAGAAACCAGAGAAGAAAAGACCAAGACTGAGCATACCCACAGGAGGAACCAGGAAGGTCACATGAGCGTGAGTGTTCCCTGAACCTGTGACCTCAAGGTGGAGCCTGCAGGAGGAGGCGCCTATGGTGGATTGAATAGGAGACAGATGAAAGTCTGGGGGGCGGAGGGCGGGGCAGAGGCTGAGACCAAGGATGACTTCCTTTTTTACTTTTTAAAGAATTATTTATTGGGAACCAGCAGTTAGCGTAATGGCTATGTCGCTGGACTCCCACGTAGTCGACCGCGGGTCATGTCCCAGACCCGGGGGCTTAAAACTCACGCCGAGCACGTGTGCGTGCGTGCCCAAGATCCCGAGAGGAGAATGGAGGAGAAGGGATTGCAGCGTGACCATCCCCCCTGGGGGGTGATTTCTCGCTTTCTGTCTCTATGTCTCTCTCTGTCTGTCTGGCGAGCGCACGCGCCCTACAGTGAAAATCTCTCCAAAAAAAAAAAGAATTATTTATTTAATTTTATTTATTCATTTTTTTGGTTATTTTTTAAAGAATTATTTTATTTAACTTTATTTATTTGGTTCTAATTTGACTAAAGAGGGACAGAGAGAGAGAGAGGGAAAGTGAGAAAGCAAACCGCCAGGTCCAAGATTGGAACCACGGTCAGCCATGTGGGAGTCCCACACCCTTAACCACCACGCCACCTGCTGGTCCCATCATTCATTTATTTTAATTTGACCAGAGAGAGACAGAGACAGAGAGAGCGAGAGAAAGCCACCAGGTCCAGGATTTGAACCATGGTCAACCATGTGGGAGTGTCCAGAGCCTTAACCAACATACCACCACCCCCTGGTCCCTTTTTTCTTTTAAATAATTATTTTATTTTGTTTTACTCATCATCATCATCATTATTATTTTACTTTGAGAAAGCAAGCTGCCAGGTCCAGGACTTGAATTGCAGTCAGCCCTGTGGGAGTCCAGCACCTTAACCACCGCACCACCTGCTGGTCCCCTTTTTTCCTTAAATTGAGGGCACGTGCACTCACCGGAGAGAGGCAGAGGGAGCAAGTACCCACCCACAGACAGTGGTGTGCCCATGCTGCAATCTCTTCTCTACCCCTGCCTGCTGGGGTTTGGGCACACACGGAGCCTTGCGTGTCTTCCAAACCACACAGTCGACCATGTGGCACTGACTCCCCTAACCTCTGGGCTGGCCCCACAGATGACTTCAAAAGCAGGCAGAGGATGTGGACTTGGTATAGAAGCTGCAAGGAGCTGTGGGATTGTCCCAGGGATCCAGTGAGACGACAGGTAGGACGCGGTAAGTAGCTGCTGTTGTCATGGTTATTGTTTCTATACTAAACGAGCCTTCTTTTGGAAGGCTTCTTGCAGTAATCCAGTCCCATTCTGACCTTTCTTTTCCTCTGTTTTCTCCAAGGATGTTTTTACCCTTTGCCCATATTTACATTCTGCCCATTTACTCAAATTGCTTTTTCTTTTCTTTCTCCCTGTTCTTTTCCTTTTTTTTTTTTTTAAGAGATTTTTGTTATTAGGGCATGTGTGCTCACCGGAAACACAGAAAGAGACAGAAAGCGAGAAATCACCTCCCAGGAGGGATAACCACACCGCAATCCCTCTCCATTCATTCTCCTCTTAGGATTTTGGTCATGTGTGCACATGTACCTGGCATGAGTTTTAAGCTACCAAGTCTGGGACTCGAACTCCAGCTGGCCATGTGGGAATCCAGTGCTTAACCACTACACCACCTGCTGGCTCCTTTCTTTTTTTAAAAAAAAAAATAATTTGCCAGAGACCAGCAGTTAGCGTAGTGGCTATGTCGCTGGACTCCCATGTAGTCTACTGTGGTTCGAGTCCCAGACCTGACCTG
>NW_006205765.1:1813048-1815101 GCF_000334495.1 Tupaia belangeri chinensis
GGGATTGTGGCGTGGCCATCTCCCCTGGGGGGTGATTTCTTGCTTTCTGTCTTCCTGTCTCTCTCTGTCTTTCAGGGAAGCGCATGTGCCCTATAGCAGAAACCTGTCTTAAAAAAAAAAAAGAAAAGAAAAAAAAAGAAAAAATGATTTGCCAGATGGTGTGGGCACTCACCAGAGAGAGGCCCCCCAAAAAGGAAAACAAGAAAGCACTCCCCGTGAAGCGTGGTCATGCCACAATTCCTTCTCCACTTCTTCCTCCTTTGGGGATTTTTGGCACACACACACATGCCCAGTGTTTTTTTTTGTTTTGTTTTGTTTTTTCTTTTCCATTTTTGTTTTTGCCATAGGGTGCATGCGCTTGCTGGAGAGAGAGAGAGGGAAAGTGACAAATCACCCCCCAAGAGGGATGGCCACACCACAATCCCTTCTCCCTCAATTTCTTCTTGGAATTTTGGGCATACACACACATGCCTGGTGTGATTTTCAAGCCATCAGGGCTGGAACTCAAACCATGGTTGGCCATGTGGGAGTTCAGCATCTTTACCACCATGCCACCTGCTGGCTCCACCCAGTGTGTTTTTCTTTTTTTCCCCCAGAGAGTTTTGCTATAGGGCGCATGTGTTTGCTGAAGAAAGAGAGACAGAAAGTGAGAAATCACCTTCCGGGAGGAATGGCCATGCTGCAATCTCTTCTTTCTCCTCTCAGGATCTTGGGAATGCCCAGTGTGAGGCTTAAGCTACCAGGTCCAGGACTTGAACTGTGATTGACTACATGGGAGTCCAGCACCGTAACCATTACACCATCTACTGGTCCCCCCACCCCACCCCAGTGTGTTTTTCAAGCTGCTGGGCTGGGACTTGAACTGTGCAGTCAGCTATAGGAAATCCAGGCGCCGTAACCACCACATCACCGGCTAGGTGGAATTGCTTTTTCAAATGTGTACTGTTTCTTGGGAAAATGCAGAGACTAAACAATCCCCTAGAATCCTTTGGAGGTGCTGAGGCCTTCTGTTGCCTTGTTAACTCAGGAATCAGCGAGAGGTGACAAAGACTCAGTTCAAACTGCAATAAACAAAAGAAGATCCTGAGGCTGGCTCCATGGTCCAGTGGTAATGTGCTACTCAAGAGATCCCAGATCCTATGACAACTGCAGTTCAAATCCCCAACCTGGTCAGCGGGAGACACAGCAAGCACACGTGTGTGTCTAGAATCCCACAGGCTGGAGGACTACAGGAAGGAGGTGACAGAGGGACCAGACGCACTGGGGGTGCTCCTGGCTCTCGCTCACATCCTCACACTCTATCATGAATAAAGACATTAAAAAAAAAATAACCATCTTGGGACCGGCAAGTGGCATGGTGGTTAAAGGCGCTGGACTCCCACATGGCTGACCACGGTTCAATTCTCGGACCTGGTGGTTTGCTTTCTCACTTCCTCTCTCTCTCTCTGATCAAACTGGAAAATAATAATGATGATAATAATAAATAAAGTTAAATAAAATAAATATTTTTTAAAAATAACCATCTGGGAACCAGCAGTTAGTGTAATGGCTATGTCGCTGGACTCCCATGTAGTCGACCATGGTTCGAGTCCCGGACCCAGTGGTTTAAACTCACGCTGGGCGCGTGTGCGTGCGCGCCCAAGATCCCGAGAGGAGAATGGAAGAGAAGGGATTGTGGTGTGACCATCCCCCTGGGGGGTGATTTCTCGCTTTCTGTCTCTATGTCTCTCTCTGTCTCATTCCTCATCCTCCTCCCCCTCTTCCCTCCTCATTCTCTTCTGCTTCTCTCTCTCTCTCTCATTAAAAAATCAAATGAATCTAGACCAGAAAGTAGGCCCCAGCGAGCACAATAATTCTCACAGTTTGCTTTCATATTCAGAATCATTTGGTCAAAGCTGACTGCACGCCTCCTACATCCTGGGCGCATGAAATGCATATATGGCGGGCTGGGCCCCCAGAGGCAGATGCCGGGATGCAGTTCGGGTTTAAGTCGTGTATTTGGAACCAACACCCAAGAAAAGAAGATGAAGAAAGCAGGATGGGTCAGGGAGAG
>NW_006205765.1:1815702-1822664 GCF_000334495.1 Tupaia belangeri chinensis
CCTGGTGGTTTGCTTTCTCACTTCCTCTCTCTCTCTCTGATCAAACTGGAAAATAATAATGATGATAATAATAAATAAAGTTAAATAAAATAAATATTTTTTAAAAATAACCATCTGGGAACCAGCAGTTAGTGTAATGGCTATGTCGCTGGACTCCCATGTAGTCGACCATGGTTCGAGTCCCGGACCCAGTGGTTTAAACTCACGCTGGGCGCGTGTGCGTGCGCGCCCAAGATCCCGAGAGGAGAATGGAAGAGAAGGGATTGTGGTGTGACCATCCCCCTGGGGGGTGATTTCTCGCTTTCTGTCTCTATGTCTCTCTCTGTCTCATTCCTCATCCTCCTCCCCCTCTTCCCTCCTCATTCTCTTCTGCTTCTCTCTCTCTCTCTCATTAAAAAATCAAATGAATCTAGACCAGAAAGTAGGCCCCAGCGAGCACAATAATTCTCACAGTTTGCTTTCATATTCAGAATCATTTGGTCAAAGCTGACTGCACGCCTCCTACATCCTGGGCGCATGAAATGCATATATGGCGGGCTGGGCCCCCAGAGGCAGATGCCGGGATGCAGTTCGGGTTTAAGTCGTGTATTTGGAACCAACACCCAAGAAAAGAAGATGAAGAAAGCAGGATGGGTCAGGGACAGCCTCTACCAGTCGAGGAGCCTTGTGTTCTGGAGAGAGTTTTGCCCACCAGTGTCCCTCACCAGATTGAAACGGACAGGCCATGGCACCCCTACCTGGTCATCCGCTTCGTGGGCAGCCCCGGGAGGTGGACACTGTGTTTCTGCAGTGGAGGCCAGTCCTGGAGGAGCCGCGAGCTGGAGACCACGTGCTGCCCATTCTTCTCTCTGCAGCTGGGCGGTTCGTCCTGTCTGGAAGGGGAACCTGGGCTTCTAGTGGGACATTTGGCAGATGAGCAAGCTGAGGCCAAGATCATTACCACTGAGTGGTGCCATCATTCCGGCTTGTGCTTCTGTCCTTGGTCTCTGTCTTCAGCTTCCCTGCCCATCCACAGTGGCCTGGTGCACTCCTGGGGCCAGGGGAGCCACCCATCAGGAAGAGCGCCACAGAGTGTTGCTAATGTAAATGACAAAGGAAGCCACAGGGGCCCACGGGGTCAAAGGCAGGACCTGGAGTGCGCCCTCTTAGCTGCTCCTCCCCTCTGCTCCCCAGCCTCCTGTATGTTGGCTCGCTCACCATGCCCACACCGTGCTATGGCACAGACTCCCCCAACCCCATACTCACGAATCTGCTGTCCACCTCCCCCTGTACTACGAGTCCCTCCAGTGCACCAGCACTGCCCCGTCATGATTTCTTTCTTCTTTTAGCATTTATTGATTCAATTTTATTTGTTATTATTATCATTAGTTAATTTGCTATAGAGCATGTTTGCTCACCAGAGACAGAGACAGAAGGAAAGCCAGAAAGCCAGCTACCAGATCCAGGACTCGAACTGCGGTTGGCCATGTGGGAGTCCAGCATCCTAACCACCACATCACCTGCTGGCCCTCCGTCCTGATTTCTCAACTACAGCTTTGCATCATTTTACTTTTACTCTCAGAAGCCAAGCCGGATCACATCCATTGGCTTTGGAAATGACTGTCCATGATCAAATTCAGCACCATCGCGTATGAACTGGGGGGTATGGGCAAGCGCCTAGCCTATCTGCACCTCAATTTCCCAGCGGAGTAAGAATGCCTACTCTGCAGAGCTGTGGTGAAGATTAAACCGCATCATCAAGGCACAGAGCAGGTTAGGCTCTCCTTCGCGAAGAATGGTGATTTAGGTGAAGAATTTGGGGATCAAAAGGATGCACTAAATAAGGGCAATGAAGACTCAAAGCTAATTCCTAGGAACCCATATGCGTCTATGGTTCATCACCCAGGGGAAGAATGATGCGTTTTCCTTGGATCTTTAGGTGTAAAATGAGATCAGTAACACACACACACGTACACACGCATGCACACACACCAGGCCAGCCAGTGGTATGGACGGTTTCCACATGGCCAATCTCACTATTTGAATTCTGGACCCAGCAGCCTGAAAAACATTCCCCTGAGAAGAGAATGGAGAAGGGATTGTGGCATGGCCATCCCCTGGGGGGAGGTTTTCTCTCTCTCTCTTCCTCTCTCTCTCTTTCTCCTCTCTCCTCTCTCTCTCTCTCTCTCTCTCTCTCTCTCCTGTCTCTCTCCAGCCAGCCCATGCTCCCTACAGCAAAAACTAAAAAACAAAACACAAAAGCCACCAAGTAAATGATAGCTGGGATGGTGCATAGATACGGCAAAATACAGAAAGGGGCCTGCAAGCGATGGCATTTGGGAAAGCAAGACCTACACCAAGTGCATTGTTACCCATGTGGTGAGGGGAGAAGCGAGGGACCCAAGAGAGGGGGACCCCAGGGAGGCCAGCAGGGCCCAGTGCCCCACAGCGAAGGGTGAATCCAGATGAGCCTCCACACCTTCCAATCCAGGGTCCCCGACTTGACTGGGAGTTCCTGAGAGCTGGGATTCGTGGGAAGACACATCCCCCAGGCTAGGGGAGCACCGTGGCCTCTCCTGCGCCTTCTCCATTCCTTCCTCGATGGTGTGCTGCAAGAAGGGTCTGGACCAGGAGTTGATGTGTTTTGTGTTCTTGAGCAAGTCATCTCCCCACTTGCTGCCTCAGCTTCCCCATAGACAGCGAGGAGTGGAAATGCCATTCCTAAATTCAGCGCAGCTCCCAGTCCTTTACCGAGTGTGGTGAACCCTAGCTGCCAGCAGAGGGCGCCAGATCCTAAGGAGCAGATTGGACTCACTGTTCTGGTCATTCAGCCATGAGTGGAATGAACCATAAAGAGACAAGAAAAGTGGCCTAGCTTTTTAGGCCCAGGTACCCAAGCCCTTGCCTGGAGGGGCAGAGCTGCTAAGGAGAAGGAGTTGTGCTTAGGACAGGGCAAGCCAGCGCGGTCCCAGGCCTGGTTCAGGGCAAGGCATTTAACCTCTCTGGGCTAACAGCAGTTAGAGACCAACCCTGTATTCTATTCCAGCACCAATTTCCCTGGGGGCTCTGCCATGGGCCGCTGGCTGGGTGGGAGCTGAGAGACTACTTTTCTCTCTTTCTGTTTACAAAAATGTTTTTAAATGCCCCATAGGGAAAAGAAATCTAGTACCATGGAAAGCTTCTGCAGGAGATGCAAATGCATGGTTGTTACCTCTAAATTCAAAATAAGTTTGTAATTTCAAGGTGGTTAGACAACAGCTCCTTAGGGCATTATTAGTAATAGTTAAAAATAAAAAAACCACAAAAACAAAATAGAAACAACCGGAATGTGTATCTATAGGGAAATCATTACACATATAGCAACTACTTAGGATAAAATACAGACTCTGCATATATTGTCAGGGTCAAGGCTTACTGTTCATGAAGAAAACAGTAACAGTGCAGCAGGCAGCTGGATCCCACGCAGCCGGTTATGCAGCTGGAGTCTGGGACCCGGCAGCTTAAAAATCATGTCAGGCACGTGGGCGTGTGTGCCCAAAATCCCGAGAAGAGAATGGAAGAGAAGGGACTGCAGTGTGGCCATCCACCTTGGAGCGTGATTTCTCACTTTCTCTTTCTGTCTCTCCAGCGAGTGCACACTCCCTATTGGAAAAGTTTCTCCAAATAATAATAATAATAATAATCGATTAATTTAAAAAAACAAACAAACAAGAAGCAATCACCCCCCAGTAATCGCACTACTGAGTTATACCCAAAGCAAAAGAAGTCAGTATGCGATTCATACGCTGTGCTCATTCACAATAGCCATGGAGGCAGCCTTTATCTGACAGGTGAAGAGAAGAGAATGGAAGAGAAGGGACTGCAGTGTGGCCATCCACCTTGGAGCGTGATTTCTCACTTTCTCTTTCTGTCTCTCCAGCGAGTGCACACTCCCTATTGGAAAAGTTTCTCCAAATAATAATAATAATAATAATCGATTAATTTAAAAAAACAAACAAACAAGAAGCAATCACCCCCCAGTAATCGCACTACTGAGTTATACCCAAAGCAAAAGAAGTCAGTATGCGATTCATACGCTGTGCTCATTCACAATAGCCATGGAGGCAGCCTTTATCTGACAGGTGAATGCACAAAGTGTGGAATTCTGTGCAGCCGTACGAAGGACAGACCTGTGTTGTGTGAAGCAGCAGGGAGGAACTTGGAGGAAAGAATGCTAAGTGGAATAAGCTGGGCGCTGAAATTTACTGGACATCCTCACTCAGTGGACGTTAACAGTGGATGTTCAATTCAAACCACACTAAAACTTTATTGGTTCCTGTAACTGAAAAACTCAATGACAGGCCTTCAGGTTCGGTTTGATCCAGGGTGTAACGGATGTCAGGAGGACCTAGTCTTTTTCATTGTAGCATGGCTCTTTGCCCTTCACTTTGTCTTCATTCTCTGGCAGCCCCACTTTGCATAGAAGCCTCTAGAACTCTCACACTTACGTCCTCACAGCTCCAAATCCAGGGAGAAAGAGTTCTATTGACTCCAGCGAAAGTCCCAGGACTCATCCTTAGTGTCCTGCCAGCGTCCCCCTCGCTGTGGCCAGAGCCATTTGGTGTGCTGACTAGGTAAGTCCGAGTCAGACATACACCGCCTGGAACCCACGGTGGAACCCCTCGGAAAACCACATGCTCTGAGATTGGGGAAATTGTAATTCTCTGAAGGAAAACCTAAAAGTTTGCCAAAAGAGGGTAAATGGACACTGGGTAGACAGAAGCCCCGTCTGGACACTGGTCTCCGACAGCACACAGCACAGGGCTCAGTAACGGGACCTGGGGGCGGGCTACGGTGCTGGCTCTGTCCGGGTCCTTGGGATACCGGCCACACACAGCCATGTGTGGGTGGCTGAAGATACTCTCTAGCCTCCCACCCGCTCTGGCAGAGGGAGCCCCTTGGTGAACTATCAATAATGGGTCTCATCCGGGCTGCTCTCTTGGCTTCCTCAAGCTGTTTTTCTCCCTCTGATATAAAAATAACACTTAAGCAAGAGCCCTCACCCCATGTCCTACTCAGCTCTCCAGAGACGGCAGCCAATTTCACCCTAGGGTTAGGGTGCGGGTCCTTATTATACACCCAGTCTGAGAGAGCCAAGATGTAGGGTTTCAGGAAATCTGATACCAGGGCCAGAGGCTAAAATCAATCACCCAAGGAGTATTTAGTGCCCAACTGAGGCCAGTCCTTCTTGCTAATTTGCCCTGCCAAGAAGAATGGGCGGGGGCTGGACTGGCAGCTAGAGCAGAGCAGATGTGGTAGCTCTGAGAGCCAGGCTCAGGCCAGGTGCAGGGCAGGGGCAGGGCAGGGCAGGGCAGGGCAGGGCAGGGCCTTCTCCTCTTCCTCTTCCTCCTCCTCCTCCTCAGTTTGCTCGTGTGCTTGCCAGAGGGAGGAAGAGGGAAAGTGAGAAAGCATTCCTCAGGGAGAACGCCCACAGTTCAATCCTTTCTGCTCCGTTCTCCTCCTGGGATTTGGGGCACACATGCATATTATATGTCATATATATCTATATATCTATATATTTATATATCTATATATCTACATATAGATATATAGATATTATTTTATTTAAATGTGTCCATAGAGAGACAGAGACAGACAGAGAGAGAGAGAAAGAGGGAAATCAAGCCACCAGATCTGGGACTCGAACCGCAGTTGGTCATGTGGGAGTCCAGCGCCCCCAACCACCATGCCACCTGCCAGCCCCTGGCCTGTCTTTTAAGCTGCTGAGTCTGGGACTTGAACCAAGCAGTCGGTCTGTGGGATCCAGCCACCTTAACCACCACACCACCACCAGTTGGCCCAGACCCTCCTTTAAAAAATCACCCTGCTTTCAGTTGGTGACTGTCACCAGCTGGAACTGACCTCTGCCCCAACCTCGAGGACAGCGGGAGATGACTGAAGAGCCAGGACCTTCCCACACCGGCCTGCTTTCACAGCCTCAGCCTGGCCTTGTAGCTGGAGGTGAATCTGCTGAATCTTGGCTCCATCTCACTCGCTTTGAGACTTTGATCAAGTTACTAAATCTATTTATGCTTCAATTTACTCACCCATAAAACTATAATCATCAAATCATTTACCGCACGGAGTCGCAAGGGGTGTCACAGAATACCACGAACAATGTGATTTGCATGGCTAGTACACATTAAGCACTACTTAAATAAGAAGGTCCTTACTGGGGACCAGCAGGTGGCGTGGTGGGTAAGGTGTTGGACACTCCTATGTGGCTGACCGTGGTTCGAGTCCTGGACCTGGTAGCTTGCTTTCTCACTTTCTCTTTCTGTTTCTCTCTGGTCAAATTAAAATAAATGAATGAATAAATGAAATGAACAATTATTATTATTATTTAAAAGGTCCTTATCTTCATATGTAATGCCTACTCCTGTCCCAGTTCCGCAGCATAGACGTGTTACCGAGAGGCTTAGCTGTTGTAACAAAGACTCGGTTTGTCAGCTAGGCAGGGTAGTCTGTTTCTCTCTCACCTAATAGTCCGGAGGTAGGCAGAACTGTCTGCCACTGCAGTGTTCGGGCGTCTGCTCCAGCTCCCACCAATGTATCACACTGCCAATCAGGAGGAATGTGAACATCTTCCCCTTCATTTTAAGGGCACCCTAATCAATTACATTTAAATTGTTGCTCAAATGTCATTGGCCAGACGTAGTCACATGGCCATCTATCTGCAAAGAAAGCTGGGAAATATAATCTTGCTCTCAGCTAAAATTCTGGGGATTTCCTAGGAGAGAAAGAGGGGTGGAGAGATGGTTCTGGCCACCCCATGCAAAGTACAAAGTTACCTCTCCGCCAAGGGAGGCACGTCCGCATTCCATCCGGGTACAGCGCCCAGCTCAGAGTCCAGGATCTCTGAGGGATGGATGGCCCCCCTCTACCAGGGCCTCGTGGTCCGGTGAGCTGTAAACTGAAAGGCAGGTCATCTGTGCCACCTGATT
>NW_006205765.1:1822683-1844903 GCF_000334495.1 Tupaia belangeri chinensis
CCTGCTGAGGGGAAACGAGATAAACTCCATGGAAACATCCACTTCAAGCAGGAAAGAATGGCAAACATCCGGGGGTCACTGATCGTCACCACTCCCAGACGCAGCTGGGTGGGAGCGTCTAAGCCCCTCCCAGGCAATGCAGTAAGCTCTCGCTCAGTGCATCGGGGTGCCCTGGTCCTGTTCTCTGAAGACTCTCCCCTTTCTGTTCTCCTGAATGGCCTCTGGCTTTGCCTCCTCTCCCAGCATCCTCTGTGGCCACTTTGGAGGACATGTCCTTCCTGCGGATCTTGCTGTTTTTGCAGCTCTCCCCCTGCTGAGGCAGGTTTAGGGGCGGGGGATAATGGGAGGGTGTCAAACCAGGCGTTTTGGCCAACACCATACCCTCGGAATCTTAGAAGACTTCTGATTGGCTTCCTGTCCAAGTGATGGCAGCCAATGGTCTCATGCACACCTCGTGTTTTGCTTGCATCCCCTGGACCTGGTGTTCTTCCTGCTCTTTCTCTCTAACTGGTAGTGGCTATCTGGAGGCCATCTGGGAAAATATGCTTGTCTGTAAAGGGAACTCCCTTATGTATTTTTTGTTTTGTTTTGTTTTTGCCATAGAGTGCATGCACTCACCAGAAAAGAGACAGAGCGAGGGAAAGTGAGAAAGCATTCCCTGTGGGGGCCAGTCATGTCACAAATCCCTTCTCTCCTGCTTCTCCTTCCTTTCGGGATTTTGGACACACATGTGCACATGCCTGGCATGTTTTTCTAGTCTCTGGGTCCGGGACTCAAATCACATATTAAGCCAGTGGGACCCAGGTGCCGTAAGCACCACCTTACCTTCTGGCCCAAGGGAACTCCCTTATTCTTTTGTCTGCCCACTTGCCAGCTCCCACTATCTGGTAAACAGGATGTGCTTGAGAATGGCTTGAGACCACAGCTGTAGTTCCTGCAGGGGCCACCTCTTCCAAGCCGCTCTTAGAGCTAGCCCGAGGGCATCTCTCTTTAAAAACTCTGCAATAGCAGCAAACACACTCCAACAGTCTGAGTGTTTCCAACCAGTTTCCATGGGTTACAGGCTCCGTTGGCGTATGACCTACTTCCAAGACAACACAGGTGACAGACATCCGCTAGGTTTTGCTGCAACACAGCGGTGGTCACCAACTTACCAGCATGCAGTCGTTTTCCTTTCTCCTTGCTGTTCAATTTCTAAACCAATGCCACTCGTTTTAGGCTTTTAAGGTAGCACTGCTTCCAGATTCCAGATTCCAAATTCTGCATTAAGGTACACATTTGGTCGGGCCGCCCAGTGGTGTGGTGGTTAAAGCATTGGATTCCCACGTAGCAGACCGCCATCGGAACCTAGCAATTTGAAAATCATGGGGTGTTTGCACATATCTGCATCCCCAAAATCTCAAGAGGAGAATGCAAGATAAGAGATGGTGCATGGTCATCCTCCCTGGAGGGTGGTTTCTCACTTTCCCTCTCTCTGTCTCTCTCTCTCTGACAAGTGCATGTGCCATATGCCAGAAAAACTTTTAGGAAAATACATGTTTGGCTGCTGTGAGGAAGACCCAGTTTAAGAACGTCTTAGGGGCAAGTCTTGTAGCCAGTAGATAAGGGAGCTAGATCCCACATGGCTGACCACAGTTTGAATCCTGGCCCTGGGGGTTTGTAAAACACCTGGCCCAAGTGCACACATACCCCAAATCCTGACAGAATGGAGAAATGGAGGAGAACAGATTGTGGCGTGCCGTGCCCCCTCGGACAGGTGCTTTCTTTCCCCCTCTTTCTGTCTCTCTCCAGTGAGTGCATGCACCCTCTGGCAATTTTTAAAAAAAGAATGTCTTAAACAAGAAAGTGACTTTCTCGTTCATGTAATAGTCTGCAGACAATCTGAAGCTGCTAGGGTGACTCTTGGGTGCAAGATGGCTGCTTTCACTCCTGTCATCACATCAGCCATGACTGAAGGTGGATTGAAAGGAAAAAGGAGAAAAGGAACTCAGGTTTCATGTTTTTTGTTTGTTTGTTTGTTTGCTTGTTTGTTTATTTAAGGCCTGACCTGGACTTGCTCCCATGGCTTCCACTCACATTGCACTGACCAAATTTAGTCACGAGACCTTATTTAGCTCCAAGGAATGGTGAGAATCTGTTTTCATATGGGCAGCCATTCCAGATAAAATTCAGGTGATTCCTTTACTAGAAGGAAAAAACGAGACAGCTACTGGGGGGCAACTTGCAGTTTATGCCACAGAATGTCCTCTTTTTTTGGGGGGGGATTACAAAGCTACTTTTAATACTTCAGGGTGAGCCCCACAGGAGTAAAAAACACTGGAAGAGGTAACCCGCTCACCCCCAGGAGTGGCCCAGAGGGAGAGAGGCTACCTGAGGGGAAGGAAGCATAAAAGCGACCCGCTGCAGACTCAGGGCAAAGGGAAGGCCATGGTGCTGGGACCTGTGAGCACTAAGGGAAGACACGCGAGCGCGGTGGGACTGACTCCGGGCACACGGGCGAAGGGCAAGAGGGCTGGACACGAAGCCACAAAGCTACTTGGGTTCCTCCTTCTTCTCATTTGCCTTTTTCTGCTTCTGCTGCCTGATCTCCGAGTCCCTCTGCTTGCGGGCGGCAGCAGAAAGCCCGTCATCTGGCCGCTTTCCCTTAACCGAGTCGCTCTGCTTTTTCATAATCTTCTGGCCGGCGAGCTCACACTGGTTACCGCGGGTCATGGCGACGGCAGCGGCTCTGGCCTGCCTCCGTTGCGTCCCCTCGTTCTGTCTGACGTCCAGAACGTCCTCATTTTATACTTATGGAAACAGGCTCCGGGAAAACAAGCAACACTTTCCAAGGTCATATCGCAAGCAGAGGGCAGAACCTATCTATCTATCTATCTATCTATTTATTTATTTATTTTTAAAATAACTCTTTTTAAAATGATTTATTTATTTAATTCCAGTTGTTATTATTATCATTATTTTAAATTTGATCAGAGACAGGAAGAGAGAGAAAGGGAGAAAGCAAGTCACCGGGGCCAGGACTTGAACCGTGGTGGGCCATATGGGCCGTTGACCACCACGCCACCTGTGGCCCCTGCAGAACCTAATTTTTTAAAAGTGTATTTTACTCATGAAAGTGAGTGTATGAGCACGAGAGAGTGAGAGGGAGAGAGAGAGAGAGAGAGAGAGGGAGAGAGGGACATCCTCAGCCAGGCCTCGTCACACCGATTTCCTCCCCTCAGCCTCCAGGTTATCAGGACCTTGGGAATGCAGGCACACACCCAGCATGTTTTCAAGCCTACTGGGGGATCTGAACAGTCAGCCCTGTGGATTCCAACACTGCTGCTCAGGTTGCCATCGACTGTGCTACCTGTTTGCCCCCCCCCCTTTTTTTTTCTTGACAGGGTCTCACTGTGTCACAATCCTCCCACCTCAAGCTCAGGAATGGCTGGGACTACAGCATGTGTGGGTGGGCCCAGAGTTGAACCTGGGCCTCAGATGGCCTTGGCCTGCCCAGGAGCAACGTCAACCAGCATATGCTACAGTGGCTGGGCTTGGGCGTGAATGTTATTCAGATCTGAATGACCACCAAACAGACTTTGCAATCTCATCCAGTCAATGCATTTTGGCCACCAAGGTACCCACAGTTTAACTGCAGGTAGCGGATATTCGCATGTGAGACAGTGGCAGGAATAGCGACCCCGTTCTACACTGAGGTGAGCACCCAGGGTGTGCGCTACAGAGACTGGTGCGGCGAAGGCAATGCAATCGGGGTGGGCTTTCTGAAAGAAGAGGCCCTGCTACTGGTCCTGCCGGGAGAAGGTGGGCCAGCAGGGTAGTGGTTAAGGCACTGGATCTCACATGGCTGACTCCATCATTTGCGTCCCTGACCTGGCGGCTTGAAAAACACGCTGGGTATGTGAGCATACATGCTTAAAAATCCTAAGAGGAGAATGGAGGAGAAGGGAGTGCAGCATAATCATCCCCTCGAGGGGTGATTTCTCACTTTCCCTTTCTCTCTTTTTCTCACTCTCTCCAAGAGCACGCAGGACTCATGGCAAAATTTTAAAATAAATAATAAAAAGAAGAAGAAAGAAAAGGTGATGGTGTGACCTGAGTCTGTATCTGACCTGGCTGGGACAGTGGCCTGAGGCCAAAGCGGGTGGGATTTGGATGGCCCTGGGGCCATCTAGGTCCACTGCAGCGCATGTCACCAGGGATGGTCCCTGTCAGCTGTGCCTTGGAAGTCCCATCATCTGGGCCCAAATAGGGACGGGCCACAAGGGTCCTGTGCTCCCCAAGATACTCAGGAAAAGGCGAAGCCCCCTGTCTGTCTTCTGCACCCTCCCCAGGGCAGTGCAGGTGCTTTCAGGAGCGATGAGAAATACGTTGGATAAGTTCAGCACGAAATCCAGCAATCCATTTGTGAGTGTCCACTCCAGGGCCAGGGGCTGGGATGGAAGAGACTGGGAGGAGAGAAAGGGAGGGGCGAGGGGAGCGGAGCGGCTGGGTCAGCATTCCTGATTTAGACGTTGACTCAGGCCCCGCCCAGGGAAGCCAAGGAAGGGGTGGGCCAGCCACCAGAGCCAGCCTCGGATCCTTTGGCACCAGGGGGAACAGGGACGGCACGCACAGAGAGATGGGGTGCTGGGGCTCCTGTGCCCCCACCTCACAGGACCCCACCTGCCCGCATCTGTGCTCCACTTCCTCCACTCCGGAGAAGGGCAGGCTCCACAGACTCAAATGGAGACACCTGGACATACATGCGCTGCTCTCCCCGGACCGCCCACAAGACCCTTGTCTTAGTCCCAGCCTCCGAGAGAGCTGCAACTTGTCTTCCCTAACTCCAGCACCACCCTCTGCTGACATGTGTTCAAGGAAGAGAGTGAAGCCCAGCTTCACTCTTCATCCTCCTCCTTTAGAGCTTGACAGAGATGAGAGGCCCTTGGAGTAGGAACCCAGGACATCTGGGACCCGACCATTCGGCGCCCAGGCCCTGCAAAGCCACTTCCCCCTACAGCAGGGTCCTTCTGGCTCGTCCTTGGAGACCCAGGAGGCATCAAGATTCCAGGTACACCCCTTCCCCACCCACCCCGCCCCCAGGCTGTTGGGCTGGGAGGGGGGAGTGGATGGACCCCTCCCTCCGCGCTGCCTGACACCCAATCAGAGAGAAACCGATCTGGGCTGGCAGGGGGCCAGGGGCAGGGCCCAGAATAGTGCAGCCCAGCCAAAGTGTCGCGCACTTGCTGCCTGCTGGTCAGGGCTGGCAACATGGAGCCTGAGCTGGAGCACGCCCCACGCAGGGTACGGGGGTCCCAGGGGGGCTGGGGCGGAGGCAGCTGAGCCAGAGGACTGGGAGCACACCGCGTGAACGTGTGCGTGCTGTGTGTGTGCATTCGTTGGTGTGTTTGGTCATGATTTCCTCTGTGTATGGAGCATGTAGTGTCTGTGTGTGTATATTCTGTGTGTACGTACGTGAGTGTGTGGTCATAAGTGCGTCTGGGAGTGGTTGATATATATTTCTGGAAGCATGTGAATGTATATGTGGCCATGTGAGTGTGTGTTTATATGTGGGATTCGGTGCTCATGTGTGGCCATGTGTGTATGTTTGTGTGTCTGAATGTGTGTGTGTGTATTTGTGGTGAAAAGGGGCAGAGCCATGGTGAGGCGCCATCTCCACGCCTTCAGACAACCTCAGACAATTCCTCTCCCTGCAGACCCTGTCCTGGGGCAGCCTTGGGGGGCCTGAGCATCAAGGTAGGTAGACTCCCTCTGCGGGTGAGACCCCGGCTCCCTCCCACCCCCAGCCCAGCTTTCTGTCTTCCCCTCCTTTCCCTTCCTCCTTGGTTGTCTTTTCCCGCCTTTCCCTGGCTGTGTTTCCCTCACCTCCTCTTTCCTCTTTTCAGAAGTTGAGAAGGAGGATCTGGGGTCTGGACACTCAGACCCCAGTCTCAGTCTTACCACTTGCCAACTGTGTGACTTTGGCAAATGGCTTTACCTCTCTGAATTCTTGGCCACTCACTAGCAGAACGGGAATGAAAACATGCCTCCTGTCTATGGCTGCTTTGAGTGTTGAATGAGAAATAGGTTGGAGAAAAGCCCACTGAGAGCTTGCAAATATTAAATATTATTACTGATATTTTACTTGGTTTTATTACTTTTTTTTAAGAGAGATTTTTCTTATAGTGTGTGTGTGTGTGTGTGTGTGTGTGCTAATCAGAGATAGAGAGAGAGACAGAGAGAGAGAAAGTGAGGAATCATCCTCCCCGCCAGGGGTGGGGGATGGCCACATTGCAGTCCCTTCTCCTCCATTCTTCTCTCAGGATTTTGGGCACACACACACACTTTCACCCGGCATGAGTTTCAAGCCACCGGGTCCAGGACTCGAATGGCAATGAGCCATGTGAGAGTCCCGTGTCTTAACCACTATGGCACCTACAAACACTCCCTGTTCCTTCTTTCAGAGATGAACTGCCTAGAGCAGGGAGACAGCACCTCATGGCCAGCACCAGCCATGACCACCAGCTCAGAAAGAATCCGTGGCAAACGGAGGGCCAAGGCCTCACGATGGACGAGGCAGGAGGCTGTGGAGGAAGGAGAGCCGCCAGGCCCAGGGGAAGGTGAGGCCACGGCCAGTTCTGGGGGGTAGAGGCTTGGGCAGTGGGAGGTTCCAGAACCTTACCCTGGATCCTCCATGACACAGAGGTGACTGAACCCTCACCTTGTGACCTCAGTCTCCCCATACATTGCAGAGCTGGGAGCCCAGAGCCTCTGTGGTGTGACTGTCAGACATAGCTTCCCAGCTGTGAGAAGAGCCGCAGCATCCAGGTTTCCTGAGGCTGCTGCGTGTTCGCCAAGACAGCAGATGAGCAAGTGTTTTGGAAGATGGAGTTACTGTCTTCTCCTCTTCACCCCCAACAGGTCCCCGGTCCAGGCCAGCTGCTGAGTCCACCAGGCTGGAAGCCACATTCCCCGAAGCCACACCTCTAGCAGGGGTGGGCACCCCCGCAACAGGGTGGGACTTTCTCCCACCTGACAGTGCAGCTTCAGCTGCGGCCTCCGACTCAGATGATCTGGAACTAGCCATAGAGTTCCCGGCCACTGAAGGCTGGGCGTGTGAGCTCGAAGGCCTGGTGGAAGAAAGACCTGCCCCGTGCCCATCCCCACAGGCCCCGTTGCTCAAGTCGGGCTGGGACGATGAGCTGCAGAAGCCTGGGGCCCAGGTCTACATGCACTTCATGCAGGAGCACACCTGCTATGATGCCATGGCAACCAGCTCCAAGTTGGTCATCTTTGACACGACACTGGAGGTGAGGTCATGGCTCTGCCCCACCTGGGCTTCTGTCTGTCATCATAGCTCTGCCACGTAGTGTCTATAGGCCGTCGGGTCTGTCCCTGCACCTCCCTCATCTCTAAAATGGGCATTGGAGCTCCTGTCTCGTTGTACGTGTTCTGGAAACTCTTGGGACACCCCAGCGTAAGATGACTGTGCTTTACGAGCCGTGCTGTGTGTGTCAGGGATCGCAGAGCTGCTTGGGGCAGAGTCCAGGGACTCTTGGCAAGAGAAAAACGGGACGAGCTCTGGTACTTGCTCTTCCATGAGGCTGGAGCGTCCGTGGTTCTATTCTTTATTATTATTATTATTTTATTTAGCTTTATTTACATATCTAATTTGACCAGAGAGGGACAGAGCAAAGAGAATAAAGTGAGAAAGCAAGCCACTGGGTCCAGGGCTTGAACCGTGGTTGGCCATGTGGGAATCCAGTGCCCCTAACCACCACACCACCTGCCAGCCCTGTGATTCTATTCTGGTGGTCATTACAGTGGAGCAGTGTGTCCCAGACCACGGTGTATGTTTCATCCAGGGTGCATGATGTGATTCTAGAGTGCATGAGCAAATACACATATCTCAGTAGCTTTGTATTTATTTATTTATTTTAAAGTTTATTTTTAAAATTTAATTCATTTATCTATTTATTTATTTTTTAAAAATTTGACCAAAGGAGACTCAGAGAGAGAGAGAGAGAGAGAGAGAGAGAAGTGAGAAAGCAAGCTACCAAGTCCAGGACCTGAACTGTAGTCAGTCACGTGGGAGCCCAGCACCTTAACCAGTATGCCACCTGCTAGCCCCTTAAAGTTTATTTTTACTTCTTCCATGAGTGAGAAAGATGAGAGAGAGAGAGAGAGACAGCACCCCCAGTAGGGTCTTGACTCTGCCATCCACCCCCAGCCTTCAGCTGGGTCATGGGCAGGTTCGTGCCCCGCGTACTCAGGGTGGTCTCTGGACCGTCTTGAACCAGGAGACTCCCCATGTAGGAATGCTTAGCGTTTGTCAGATTTCATTGCTGCACCACCACCGGACCCCAGCTTTGTATTTATTTTACTGTGTGTTAGAAAACTACAACCAGCA
Organism: Tupaia belangeri chinensis; assembly: GCF_000334495.1. NCBI lineage: Eukaryota > Metazoa > Chordata > Mammalia > Scandentia > Tupaiidae > Tupaia > Tupaia belangeri. The sequence continues at coordinate 1,831,073 of NW_006205765.1, forward strand.
TGAATAGCTAGTACTGTTTATAGTGAGGCTCAAAATGAATCAGTCAAAATTTATTTGGAGAAATCATTGGTAACTATGCAGTTATGAAATACGTATAGCTCCAGTACTTAGAGTAGCAGAAATGAGTCTGTGTTTGGACACACGTGACCGGCAGATGGGAACACCCTGTGTGCCTGGCCAGGGTCCCTCTGAGCGACTGGCCACAAGCAGCCTTGTCTAGGTACTGATGTGCCCCACAGTGACCTGGTCCAGTGCGTGCCCTGGCATGAGAAACAGGCAAGCTCACGTAGAGGAGGACTGGGGAGAAGCTCTCATGAAAGGACTTTGGTTGGGATAACAGAAGACACAGCAGGCAGAAGGGAGGCAGTGCTCACTGAGAGAAGGGGGAGGGCCCCTTGAGATTCCCCCCTCGACTGTTCTCTCCTACCCCTCAGATCAAGAAGGCCTTCTTCGCCCTGGTGGCCAATGGTGTGCGGGCGGCACCTCTGTGGGACAGCAAGAAGCAGAGCTTTGTGGGTGAGAGAGGATGGGGAGGTGGTGGGGACTGGGGATAGCAAGGGGGGACCTTGCACAGTGATTCTGAGGCTGAACTCTGACATGCCCCGAGCTTGAGCAAACCCTATGGCTGAGCCAAGTCAGGGGCCAGAATGTGGGATGATCCACTCCTGGGGCTTGCAGTAGCCAGTTGGGAGACACAGGGTCTGGTGTTCCTTCCTATGGAATAGTGGTGACCAGCCAACCCCTTCCAGCTCAGCCACCTATGGTTCCATCCAGAAATGCCAGGTCACAAATGAGGAAAGGGAAAGGAAGAGAGAAGTTACAGGGAGAAGCATTAAAGGGAAGAGCCCATTGCTCAAGCACAGGAGGGGCTGCCCCATTGTCCAACCAGCAGGAGAGACAGGCAGGGTGTGGGAGGAGTCAGACCCCCTCCCAGAGGCCGGAAACTGACCTCCCCTGCCCACCCCACAGGGATGCTGACCATCACAGACTTCATCTTGGTGCTGCATCGCTATTACAGGTCCCCGTTGGTGAGGAGTGGGCTGGGATCCCTGGGGCACGTAGGTGGGATGGGGCAAGTGGATTTTCAAGGTACCTGGTGCCCAAGGGGGACATGTCTCATTCTGGACTGCTGTGGATGTCTCTAGGTCCAGATCTATGAGATTGAAGAACATAAAATCGAGACCTGGAGGGGTGAGCGAGGAGAGGGGTGGTTGCATGAGGGTGGGGCAAAGGGCCTGTGGGGCGATGGGCCCTGGGGATTTCCTGGTGGGAGCAGGCCAGCAGGCTGGGGCTCCAGGGTACAGCGGTAGCCAGCTCCTTGGGCCTGACTCCAGCGTTCTCTGCAGAGATCTATCTTCAAGGCTGCTTCAAACCTCTGGTCTCCATCTCTCCCAGTGACAGGTGAGGTACCCACCTAGCCCCATCTGAACCTCTTTCCTGTACCTCTGCTTCCCTGGTGACGGCCCTGAACCCGCCTCCTCGCGCTAGGCGGCCTTAGTGCCCTGTCCTCCTTCTTAGGGGGCAGGGATGGAGGGCGTTTCTCTCCAGGTACCTCCAGGCTCACTGCTCCCACCTCTGCAGCCTGTTCGAGGCCGTCTATGCCCTCATCAAGAACCGGATCCATCGCCTGCCGGTGCTGGACCCGGTCTCAGGCACAGTGCTCCACATCCTCACGCACAAGCGCCTGCTCAAGTTCCTGCACATCTTTGTGAGCCCGGGCCCAGGTGGGAGGAAGGGGAGCCACGGGGAGGTGAGCAGAGGGGCTGAGGGGGCTTTCAGCCAAGGGACTGGGGAGGGAGGAGCCGGGAGCTTTCAGAGCTGCTCGCCCCTGACCGCTACGCCATCCTTACGCAAGCAGGGTGCGCTGCTGCCCCGGCCCTCTTTCCTCTACCGCACCATCCAAGACCTGGGCATCGGCACATTCCGAGACTTGGCGGTGGTGCTGGAGACTGCGCCCGTCCTGACGGCGCTGGACATCTTCGTGGACCGGCGCGTGTCTGCTCTGCCTGTGGTCAACGAGTCTGGTACTTGTGACCGGGGTGGGTGTGGAAGGGCCCTGTGAGGAGAGCATGGGACAAGGCAAAGGAGGCAGGGGTCACGTGGCATCAGTTTGAGGGTCCAAGGGTTTAGAGGTCTCTGCCTGCTTTGAGCCTTAAACCAGTTATTTAGTGTCTCTCTGCCTCAGTTTCCTCTTTGTGAATTTTTTTATTTTTATTTTTTACTTTTTTACGTTTTTGCCATAGGGCTGGTGCACCGGAGAAAGACAGAGAGTGACAGAGAGAAGGAAAGTGAGAAATCACCCCACAGGGGGATGGCCACACTGCAATCCCTTCTCCATTCCCTTCTCAGGATTTTGGGCATGAACGCATACGTGACTTTCAAACTACCAGGTCTGGGACTTGAACCATGGTCGGCCATGTGGGAATCTTAACCACAATACCATCTACTGGCTCTGAAATGTGGATTTCAACAGCACCAGTCCTTCTAGCTTCACAGGAGGATTTAAAAGCTTATGTGTGAGCCCAGCAGGTGGCATAGAGGTTATGCCAGGTGGCTGGACTCTCCCATGACTGACTGGGGTTCAAGTCCCAGACCTGGCAGCTTGAAAATCATGCCAGGCCCATGTGCATGCATGTCCAAAATCCCAGAAGGAGAGTAGAGGAGAAGGGATTGTGATGTGGTTATTCCCCTGGGGGGTGATTGCTCACTTTCCTCCTCACTGTCTCGGTCTCTCTCTCCAGAGAGTGCATGTGCTCTATAGAGAAACCCTTAAGAAAAAAAAACTTGTGCAACAAAATGAGCTTAGTGAGAGCAAACAGAAGAGCGGCTTTTTAGTTTTAGTTCCTCTTAAATGAGTCATGACCCTTAGACCAGACTTCAATTTCCTGCTCTGAAAAGAGTCAAAGGAACTTTCTTTGGTTGGATTGTGACTGCAAAATATTTCCAAGTTAGGTAATGAAGCTCAATATCGAAAAGTGTTTTAAGGTTTTTTTTGTTTGTTTGTTATTTTGTTTGTTTGTTTGTTTTAAATAATTATTTTATTTTTATTTATTCATTCTTTTATTTATTTTTTAAAATTTGACCAGAGAGAGACAGGTTGAGAGTGAGAGAGAGAGGAAGTGAGAAAGCAAGCCACCGGATTCAGGACTTGAACCCTGGTTGGCCATGTGGGAGTGTCTAGCACCTTAATCACCACGCCACCTGCTGGTCCCTGTTTGTTTGTTTTTGAGAGATTTTTGCTATAGGGCGCGTGTGCTCGCCAGACAGACAGAGAGAGACAGAGAGACAGAAAGCGAGAAATCACCCCCCAGGGGGATGGTCACGCCGCAATCCCTTCTCCTCCATTCTCCTCTCGGGATCTTGGGCACACACGCACACGCACCCGGTGTGTGTTTAAGCGACCAGGTCCGGGACTCAAACTGCGGTCGACTACATGGGAGTCCAGCGACATAGCCATTACACTAACTGCTGGTCCCTTAAGTTTACTTTTGATTATGAAAAATTTCAAATGTATGAAAAGGGTAGAAAAACTGAATAATGAACACCATATATCCATTTTCTGCATGAACCACTATGGAGAGCCATAATCCATTCATCTTTCTCCTGACGTGATTTAAAGCATAGACGTCACGTCATTCCACCCCTAAGCACCTCAGCATGCATCTTTTAAAATAAGTATATTTGGGCTGGCTCTGTGGCCTGGTGGTTAAGGCAGCCGGATTGCAGATGACTATGCAGTTCTGGTCCCGGGTCTGGTGTTATGCCAGGCACGTGTTTATGCATGCATGCCCAAAATCCCAAAAGGAGGAAGGAATGGAGGAGAAGAGGTTGTGGCGTGACCATTTTCCATGGAGGTGCTTTCTCTTCTCTCTCTTTCTCTATCTGTTTCTCTCTGACAAACCCAGGGTGGGGGGGAAATCTATACACACACACATACAAACAAAGTATATTTGTCTATACCACTATAAGAGCCAAAATCATAATTTGTTAATCTTTTCTTATATATAATCCTTATTCTCATTTCCACATTTCCTGCAAGAATTCTCTGTTTTTGCAGTTGATGTGTTCAAAAAGTCTAGAATGGTACCCTTCCCACTTAATTTCCAAGGTGTTGAGTTGAAAGGCCTGGGTTAGTTGTCCTGTAAAATGTCCTACCTTCAGATTTGCTTGTATTTATTTATTTATTTATTTATTTTTATTATCATCATAATCTTTATATTACATTGGATTACATATAACTTTACAGTGTATTACATTGCTTTTTCAAAAGGGAATGCCATGCATGTCAGTCAGTACAGAGACATTAATCTCTCCACTTCATCATTCAATAGCTTTTCAATGTTTTTCCCAATCATTATTATTATTATTATAATTATTATTTTTTTAAACAGTCAATCACTATTTCTCATTTTGCTTGTAAAAAAACTTTACCTATCATGAAATACTTCTCAGACCAATCCAGTTGAGAATACTAGACACGTCATCATCAGATTTGCTTTTTGAAAGGCAGCCTTTACTTTATTCCTCGATCTGTGTTTCCCCGTAAACCGGACATGACAGCTAAAGGCTTGACGATATTCCAGCTGTGCATTTGAGGCAAGGGTGTTCCACAGGTGATGCTGTGTCCTGAAGTTGCATCTCACTAGGTTGTCTCTGCTTGTGATGTGAAGTTTAATCCTTGGGTTGAAGCAGGGGCAGCCTGATTCCTCATTGTAAAGCCATAGACTGGGGGCTGGCAGGTGGTGTGCTGGGTAAAGCGCTGGACTCCCATATAGCTGATGTGGTTCAAGTCCCAGACCTGGCAGTTCTTCCTCTCTCTCTCATTCTGGTCAAATTAACAATAATAACAATTGTTATCAATTTTAACAATTGTAACAATTTTCTTCAAAAAACAACAAAAAAAGCCATAGCACAAGCCTTCCCCAGGCCCCCTGTGCAGCACCCAGTTCTTATCTGAGCCTCTTCTCTATCCTTCTCTATCTTTCTTCCTCTTGCAGGTGAGGTCGTGGGCCTCTACTCCCGCTTTGATGTGATTGTAAGTATCTCTGGGGAGGTGGGGATTCCTGGGGAGGCTGAGGGTCTGAGGGACAACAGGGGTATCTGTGAACCAGGGGATCTTTACAATCATGTAGGGGTGATACCTGTGGGGCTAGAGTCTGGGCAAGGGGGCGACTGGTAGCCATGTGTCTCTCCCCGCCCCAGCACCTGGCTGCCCAGCAAACCTACAACCACCTAGATATGAGTGTGGGCGAAGCCCTGAGGCAGAGGTCAGTGTGTCTCGAGGGAGTCCTTTCCTGCCAGCCCCACGAGAGCTTGGGGGAAGTCATCGACAGGATTGCACGGGAGCAGGTACCCGATGCCCTCCTTGCACGCCAGCATTTACAACTCCAGCCTACCTTGCACGTCGGGCACCTGACCTGTCTTCCCATCCATGAACAACTCCTGTGTCCACCTCAGTCCTGTCCATGAGGCCCTTATGCCAAGAGCCACAGCCACAGCCGGTCTCCTTAGAGTGGTCAGAGCCATCTCTAACTGGATCTCAGGAGACATCCTCTTCTCCCCAGTCATGTCAGATTGCATCCCCTGATTGTTGGTGCTCGCCCCCAAAGCTGCCGTAGTCTCTTGGCCCTGCTCTAACTCAACACTGTGGACCTGCAGGTGCACCGGCTGGTGCTAGTGGACGAGAACCAACATCTCCTGGGCGTGATCTCCCTCTCCGACATCCTTCAGGCACTGGTGCTCAGCCCTGCTGGCATCGATGCCCTCGGTGCGTGAGACTACTGAGCCCTCTCTCCCAGGCCACCTTCCACATCTGGAAGCCAATGAAGAGAGATGGAGGGGGAAGGGAGGACTCAGCCTTCATCTTCCCCTATCCCGTGTTTGCCGGTTCAGCTCTGGTTCAGGTAGGCTCTACCTCTCTAGGTCATTGGACCAGCCCCTTGGTCTTTCTGGGCTCTCAGATCTCAGATGGAGACACTCAGGTTGGGAGTGGCCCAGCTCCTAGCTGAGCAGTCCCATGGAGACTACATGTGTAAGAATTCATAGGCCACCACTTTGTCCTGTTCTTAGCTAAGGTCTTAGAAGCCATCTAGGAGGGCAGGACAGAGTCTGGGCTAAAGACAAGGGCAGTGATGTGACTTCAGGCATTCTGCTCTCTCACAATTCAATTCCATTAGGGAACTGCTGGGAATTGCATCAGAGGGGAGCAAATGAATAAACCTGTGTTGATGGAATTCCCACCCTCAGAAATAATGGAGGCTGAAGGGAGGGAGCTTCAACCTACATGCTTGTCTCAGTGAATGTGAAGTGACTTCAGACTTTCTAGCAATTTTGCTAGAAATTTACAGAAGGATGGGACACTACTTGGCAGTGGATGGCAAGACTCCCTCACTGGAAGGGCAACTTCCCCGCCCTATTTGGTCGCCATCTTCCCTTCTCTTTTCCTACAGGCTTCTTCAGCCTCCCTGATTGCCCTTGCCCTGTCTATGCATCAAGAAGCCTTTGGGCATGCCCAGTTCACTGTGGCATGATGAGGTGAAGAACAGCTGAGTCAAGTCTGGAGGTCTCTGATCCAGAGGCACTGGGATTAGTGGGATTAGGCACTGGGATCAGGGCCATCTGTGCTCTACACCCACCCATATCCCTTTCCCCCAACATGGGTTGAGACTGGTCCTAGTACAGCAGGCCACAGGGTTAATCAGGAGTTCTGGATTCCTAGGCTTCTGGTCTCCCTACGGCTCATGTCCCCAGCAACTGGAAGTTGCAGCTGTTCTTCCTCCACGGGAACCTCCACTTTGTCACTACCCTCCTATTCTGGTGTTGTCATGTCAGGGCTGCCAAGGGTCACCATGGAGCAGCAGTTATTTACAGAGCCGCCTGTTGGAATGGGGTCTGTTCTTGTCCAGAAAACTCCTTAGCTCTTCCCAATGAACAGTGTTCTTGGTCCCCAGTGACGGATGGCCTTATATTTGATCTCTGAGAATGACCACTAAAAAAAAAAAAAAAAAAGGACTAACCCATGAACTTGAACTTTATAGATTTCACTCAAAAATGCTACAGTCATTTGACCTGAACTCATAGCAAGATCCCTGCGTTTTCTGCATTCAAAGACACAAAGAAAATCCTGTATTTGAAAAAAGCTGCAAGTGGCATTTCTTTTGTGTGTGGAGTGTTATTCCACCAAAATTTCTTTTTGATGTTTTTATTTATAACAAAACCATTAAGGATATATCTATTAATTACTTACATAAGGTACAACTCACCCTGTAAACTCAAGTCTGCAAGAAGCATAACTTGATTTTTCTAACGCTGAACGCAATTTCTATTATGAATCTTACATCACTCTGTGGAAGAAAGGAATCCACACCTTTTCCTGGGGTTAAGTTCAGTGGGGAAAGGGAGGTTTTAGGTAGTGTAAGACCTTGGTCATCAGTCATCATGACCATCTGTGCCAGCACCTGCTTAGTAATCTCTGTCCCAGCTGGTTGTCACTTGGTCGAGTATGGTCACTGCCAGATACTCCTCCATTCCCACAAAGCGTTTTTGGGCCTGCCTGTGTCTGGGACTTGCAGGCTATTCCAGCTCCTGGCCCTGTACCCCTGTGGCCCCCAGGAAGTTCTGCAGCTGTTCTGGGCCGTCTGCTGGGATGTACAGCCAGAGGCCCCTTCTACTCTGCATCTTGTTGTTCTCTCAGACCCTACGCCGGAGCAGAGGGGCTCTTAAAATCTCCAAAAGGACCCTTTCCTCAAGGACTCCAGAAATCTCTTCTGTCTCTGCTCTCCAGTGACACCAGCCCAAGGAATTTTTACTAGGAGGAAAAGTGGGGGGCCTTTGTTCTCTAATTCATCATCCAAATCTTCTTTATGTGTCCTGAGTTCTTGGCAGCTGCTTTGAGGATCAAGCTTTCGAAATTCCAACACCAGGACTCAGCTTGTCCTGTCACTCTCCCCTGTGGCCATCGGTGCTGCAGGGCTAGGGAGAGGAGCATAGGCGACTTTCTCTAAAATGCAGTTTTATCCCTGTCACCTTGCAGGGCTACCGAGTGGAGACCTTTGTGCTTGACTGTTCAGGCAGTGCCTGGGATGTTTTCCCACTAGATATTTTCCTGGCTCTGCTCCGGCTCTGCCTAGGAAGGTTCCAGGGTTTGGGGCCAGTGGGAGGACAGGATGGGGGTGATGACTGGCTCTGGGCCAAGGGAGATCTCTCAAGTGAGTGTCCTTGGGGATCCTGTCATGGCTGTCTCTGGGGGAGTGTGGCAGGTCAGTCCTTTGAGCCCATGCCTCTGGGTCTCTCTGAATGAGAGAGACCCTCAGAGGCAGCAGCACGAGCTGAGGAAAAGCAGCTGAGAAAGGCCCTCTCTCCTCTCCTCCTCTCGAGCCTTCCCGAGAGCAGATAACGTTCTACCTGAATGGCCCAACTTCCTGACGACCTGGAGTTCCTCTCTTGAGCCCTTCTGTGAGGAACCATTCCTCAGCCCTCTCCCTCAGGCCCCTCCTTGCCTCCTGCCCAGCCCTTCCAGCCATCAGGGCTGCTAGACAAGAAGCACAGAGCCGCCGCCATGGGCTGCAACACTGCCACACAAGCTCAGAGTGAGAGTGCCCTCAGGGCCAGCAGGTGGTATGGTGCTGGACTCCCACATGGCCAAATACAGTTTGAGTCCCGGACAGGGTGGCTTAAAAAATCATGCCAGGCATTTGAGTTTGTGTGTGTGTGTGTGTGTGTGTGTGTGTGTGTGTGTGTGTGCCCAATATCCCACGTGATCATGCCCCCCAGAGAGTGATTTCCCACCTTAACTTTCACTGTTTCTGACTTTCCATGCATCCTGCCTCCATGCGCCCACCTTCTCTTCAAGACTCTGAGGCATCTCTGTGTTTTCGCAAATGCGTTCTGTGGCTCTCCACCCTGGATGAACAGCAGGCTCACCAGGGAAGCTTCGTAAAATGCAAATTCCAGGGCCCCGTTCCTAGAGACACTAATTTCCTGATCTGGGGGTGAGACCTGGGTAACCGTATTTGTTTTCGGTAAAAACTAAAGACTTATGATTAATAACGTCATGAGCATGACACTGCTGACAAAGAGGGACCCCTCGTCTGCAGTTAGTAAAAAACTTGCCACAGTGTTGAGTCTAGTCTTTAATTGTGACGAAGGCTTACAGGAAGACAGGTAGCAGCCCAGTATAGAAGATGCACGACTTCACCATTCTCACCACCCTTCCCCATGCGTCCTTAATTACAGACTACTCACGACGTCATGAATGCCATTCCGCGATGACACTTCTCAAAATGTTCTTTTGACGTGCACATTAAAACTGGAATCACAAGTAATAACCTGGAAATAAACTCCCATTACCAAGCCAACATGCACTGAGAGCTATACCATCTATAGACAGAGTGAGGAGGCATCATACAACCCCGGGATCTCAGTCTATTTTTATTCACAAGAGTGCTGCCTGGTTGTTTAATAAGACAAGCTGTTGTGTCACCCCTCTGCTCCCAGCAACCTGGAGCAGCGCCATGACCCTGAGCGGCGCCGTGACCCTTGGCAGCCCTGAAACGTGGTCCTGCAAGCGGCATGGAGCGTGCTGGCCGGGGCCTGCAGCCTGCACCTGCATGCAGCCTGCACCTGCACGCGGCCTTGGCGGCCGCCGTGCCTGCTCGCAGCTGCCCTGGCCAATGAGAGAGGCAGGATCCTGCGCACGAGACCAGGACCCACTCTGCTGTCCATGATAAATTCACGGAGAAACATGAATGGATAGCAACAGAAAATGAAACATCTCCCAAAGTCTGTAGTAGTCTGCCTGAAGTTGGGACAAAACTGAACAAAGATGAGTTTGGTGCTTTGGCAAGTGTGAAAGTTGCCAGTGAACTCTATTCCCCTCTGGCAGGAGAAATAGCTGAAATTAATAAAACTCTTGCAGAAAACCTAGGGCTTGTCAACAGATCTTGTGAAGATGGTTGACTGATCAAGGTGACACTGAATGACCCTTCAGAACTGGACGAACTAATTAGTGGAGGACTTGTAGGAGAAATACCCAAAGTCTATTGAAGAGTGAAAGTAGAACCCTTAAATAAAGTAGTGTAAAACAACTTAATTCAGGCATAGTGGTCTTAGATTAGTGGTTGATAGAAAACTTAAAATTGCAACTTTTAGTAATACCAGTGGAAAAAGAAACTACTCTGAACACCGCTACTGGAAAGAAACACCCCTTAACTTTCTAATGATCGTTTTATTTATTTATTTATTTATTTATTGGGGGGAGAGGTTTTTGCTACAGGGTGCATGCACTCGCCAGACAGAGAGAGACAGAGCAATGGAAAGCGAGAAATCACCACCCAGGGGGGGATGGCCATGCCACAATCCCTTCTCCTCTATTCTCCTCTCAGGATCTTGGGCACGCACGCACACACGTCTGGTGTGAGTTTTAAGCCACCGGGTCCAGGAGGCGAACCGCGGCTGACTACGTGGGAGTCCAGCGACATAGCCATTACGCTAACTGCTGGTCCCTAGTGATCCTATTCTTAATAAACACAAAATGCATCTTTTCCATGATATTCTATGAGTCTTAGACTAGGCTCGAATATTCAAATTCATGAAACTATCTGTGATACAAACTAGTTATAAAAATTATGTCATTAGTGATAACTATTATCCTATGTCTTACATAAGCCTGTACCTTGCTTATAACCAACCCGGATTTGGGTCAGAACACTTCATTTTCTCTCCGTTGGAAATAACTAGGAGTAGAGAACAGTTTTTGTTAGTTGTATAGTGTTGAAGGACAGTACCATTTTAATTTTGCAATATATTGCATTTGCTGGTGCTATTTTTAGTCAAAACAACAGCTCTGTAGCAAAATAAGAAATCATTTTTAAAATATTCAATTTCTTCATTTATAAAAAAGAAAAGATAAGCTGTTAGAGGAGCAGGTGATGTGGTAATTAAGTTGCTGGGCACCCACATGGCCAGCCATGGTTTGATTCTCAGATACGGTGGCTTGAAAATTATGCCAGGCACATGTGTGTGCATGCCCAAAATCCCAGGAGGAGAATGGAAGAGAAGGAATTGCACCATGGTCATGCTCCCTGGGGGTGATTTTTCACTTTCCCTCTCACTGACTCTCTGTTTCTCTGGCAAGCACATGCACCCTACAAAAAATAAATAATTTAAAAAATAGAAAACAAAAACAAAAACAAAACAAGCTGTTGGGCTGCTCCCATGACCTAGTAGTTAAGAGAGCCGGCTCCCACATGGCTGACCAAGGTTTGAGTCCCAGCCCTCGTAGCTGGGAAACATGTTGGGCCTGTGTGTGTATGCTCCAAATGCAACAGCATGGAGAAATGAAGGAGAGGGAGTTGTGGCATGGCCATGCCCCATTGGGAGATGCTTTCTCCCTCTCCCTCTCTGTTTATCTGTTTCTCTCTGATGAAGAGATGAGATCTCTGGCAGTTAAAAAAAGAAAAAAGATAAGCTGTTTTCTTAAAGTCTTACCCAAAAATATGGACCTCGCCTGTGTCTGCCCTGGAGCCAGTGGGTCTCAAAGCAACCGGTATCCAGCGAGACATGCCGCTCCCCGACAGAGTGGACATGGGCAGAGCGATGGTGGCCAGGCTGGGGCTGAGGCTGCTGCTGCTGGCACTGCTCCTACCCATGCAGATTTATTCAAATCAAACAACTGTCATAACACTTTCAAGTCACTCCTCCCAGAATCCCTCGGCTGCCCCAAATCCAGCTAATGCCACCACTGTTGGCAGTGCCCTGCAGTCAACAGCCGGGCTCCCTGTGATCTCACTTTCTCTTCTACATCTCTACTGTTGAGAGACTCAGGCCAAGAAATATCTACACTTCCCCATCCAAATGGTATCTAGAAGCCCAGTTTGGCAAGGGAAAAAAAAACAAAAAAGGTCTTCATTGAATCTGCACTTTGTGAATTCCACATCTTATTTTATCGACACAGAAAGTGTTGCGAATTCCAAATTTGAGTGGTTGAAGAACATGTGAAGGACTTGACCAGTTGACAAATGCCAAGATTAAACCTGCTGGAGCGTCATGTACAAGATGAAGGGGCAACACTCGAAATTAGTAAGACATGATTTCCTTGGATGTGGCTTAAGAAATATGGATACGCAAAACTCTACCTTGAAATTAAGAATAGATTTTATCATAGCTAGAGATAGAGAATGGGATGTAGAATGGAGATTGTTTTCATTTGGTTCATTAAATCCATAAGGCCATAAACAAAAACCAAAAAATCTTTTTTTTGAGAGTTTTTTTTTCTTTTTTCTTTTCTTTCTTTTTTTTGCTATAGGGCACATCCGCTTGCCAGAAAGACAGAGAGATAGAAAGCGAGAAATCACCCCCGGGGGGATGGCCATGCTGCAATCCCTTCTCCTCCATTCTCCTCTCGGGATCTTGGGCACACATGCACACGTGCCCAGAGTGAGTTTAAGCCACCAGGTCCAGGACTCGAACCGCGGTCAGCTACATGGGAGTTCAGTGACATAGCCATTATTCTAATTGCTGGCCCCCAAAACAAAAACTCTTACCCATGAATATGAATTCTAGTTTGGAAAGCAAATCCAAACAAGCAGGAATAGGAGTAATAAGATGTGCCCCTCCTTTTCAGTCAAAGGTATGTATACCTGCTACGCTGAATCAATGCCCACTTTTCTGCAATCACCCCATTTTAAACATTTTGTTGGAAGGCATGTGTATGAGAAAGAGAGACAGAAAGAAAGTGAGGAAGCACCCCCCTCCACCCAAGGGATGATCATGCCATAATCCTTTCTCCTCTATTTCTCCCTCCTGTGGGGATTTTGGGCACACAGGTGCAGGTGCTCAGCATGTTTTTCAAGCACCCAGGTCTGGGACTCGAACTATGCAGACAGCCAGTGGATCCAGATACCTTAATCACCATGCCACCCACTGGCCCTTCTGTAATTATCCTATCTTCACTATTATTCTTTCCTTATAGAGGCAAGCCAGGGTGGGCTATTAGGGAGCCTTACTGCCACATCCCTTCATTGTGACTCTTAGGGGTCCTGAGCCCCTGAGACTCTTGGACTCCAAATTGTGGCCATCACCAGCCACTGACGTGCTTTGTGCCAGCCTCAAGCCAAGGCGATGCTTGTCACCCTCCAGAGAGAACGCTGCAAGGGAAGTAAGCCACGCTGTGACATCGTGTCCGTCACATGGCTGTTATGTGTTTGAATGAATCACTGTCAAAGAAAGAAATGTCATTTACATTACACAGTCTTACCTAGGCAATGAGAATGAATATAAAGACACAGAGGTCATATTTCAAAGGATTATTTTTATTTAACTTTACTTATTTATTTATTATTTTATTGAACCAGAGAAAGAGAAGGAAAGTAAGAAAGCAAGTTGCCACGTCCGAGACTCAGACAGCAGCCAGCATGTGGAGCCCAGTGCCCTTAACCACCATGCCACCTGTCTGCCCCCAACAGAAGTCATTTCTGTCTCCCAAGATAAGTGAAAGAATTTCATGCACACTTATGGTAGATGCATTTTCTGTAAGTATATGTCAATATAAGCCTTTAAAAAATCCCAGGTATAGGGACCAGCGTTAGCGTAATGGCTATGTTGCTGGACTCCCATGTAGTCGACCGTGGTTCGAGTTCCAGACCCGGTGGCTTAAACTCACGCCGGATGCGTGTGTGTGTGTGCCCAGGATCCCGAGAGGAGAATGGAGAAGGGATTACGGCATGGCCATCCCCCCTGGGGGGTGATTTCTCACTTTCTGTCTCTCTGTCTCTCTCTGTCTGTCTGGCGAGCGCACGCGCTCTATAGCAAAAACCTCTCAAAAAAAAAAAAA
>NW_006205765.1:1844996-1872433 GCF_000334495.1 Tupaia belangeri chinensis
CTCGTGCGCTCGCCAGACAGACAGAGACAGACAGAGAGACAGAAAGCGAGAAATCACCTCCCGGGGGGGATGGTCACGCCGCAATCCCTTCTCTTCCATTCTCCTCTCAGGATCTTGGGCACACACGCACACGCACCTGGCATGAGTTTTAAGCCACCGAGTCCGGGACGCAAACCGCAGTCGACTATGTGGGAGTCCAGCGACATAGCCATTATGCTAACTGCTGGTTCTCGTGTTTCATTTTTCTGTTTGGAGTGGGAGTCTTCAGTTCTCCTCTTCCCAAGGTTGCATCTGTGGTAGCAGCTTTCTGGTGACTGCTTCAGTGGGCAAGTTTTCATACTATGTTAATAATTCTTTGCTCTTCTATCTTCTGTTGTCATTGATGAGCAAAAAAAAAAAAAAAAATTTTTTTTTTCATTGCCAGAGGGTGTGTGTGTTCACCAGACAGAAAGAGGGTACCCGCCCTCTGCCCCCAGTGGGACATAATTACACCGTAATCCTTTTCCCTCCATTTCTCCATCTCATCAGGATTTTGGACATGCATTTTATGAGTTTTTCAAGACGCTAGGGCCGGGATTCAAACCATGGTCAGTGACAGGGGGTCTGGCTCTCTTAACTGTTGAGATACAGAACCAGCCTGGAAAAAAAATTTTTTTTTAGAGAGGTTTTTTGCTCTAGTGCATGTGTACTTGCCAGAGAGACAGAAAGTGAGAAATCACCCCCTGGGGGGGATGGCCATGCCACAATTCCTTCTCCTCCATTCTCCTCTCAGGATCTTGGGTACATACACAAACACGTGCACCCAGCATGAGTTTTAAGTCGCCGGGTCCAGGACTTGAACCATGGTCGACTACATGGGAGTTCAGTGACATAACCATTATGCCATCTGCTGGTCTCCTGGAAAACTTTATTGAAGGATTCTCTAATGCTGTGCCAACCACTCATCAAACTGTGAGAACATATAGCCTGCTCTTCTTTCTTTTCTGTCTTCTCTCTCTCTTTTTTTTTTTTGCCTCAGTCTCCCACCCAGGAGGCACCGGGATTATGGTCCATCATGCCTGGACTTTAGATCGGGCTACGAATCGCACTGGGGCCTCTCACGTGGTCCCAGCAGTAAAGCACACTGTTTCAGCATCTTGGCAGCTCGCACCACCATGGCTAGACCAGTCTGCTCTTTGACACGGACCCATCACTCACAAGGACTTCATTACTTCACCAACCCCTCGGCTCGTTTCCCCTGTGTTCCCAGTTTCTGATTTGAAGCTGGATTTTAAGTCCTGGAGCTGCACAACAAAGCGCTGCTGCCTCAGAACTTCCTGTGGTCCACCCAGAACACGGGTGACCCTCCGGACTCTTCTGGAGGTATTGAGTATGTTGGCAGCTCTTTCTACATTTAGCCTAACAAACTAATCGTCGCAGATTCTTTTTTTCATTTGAAATATAATTCACATATCATAAAATTTATTCTTTCAAATGTACATTTCAGTGATATTTAGTTTGTTCACCACGTTGTGCAAACATCACCACTAATTCCAGAATATATTAATCACCCCCAAAAGGAGTGCTGTGCCCATTCATTGTCACTCCCCAGTCTCCTTTTCCTCCACCCCAAGCAACCACTAATCTACTTTCTGTCTCTGTGGGTTTGCCTATTCTGGGCACTTTGTATACACAGAATTATACAAGGCATAGTCTTTTCTTGGTCTGGCTTCTTTTGCTCAGTATAATGTTTTTTCTCATTCTTTCTTTTTTGGAGAGGTTTTTGCTATAGGGTGTTTGCGCTCACTAAAAAGACAAAAAGAGACAGAAAGCGAGAAATCATTCCCCCCTTTCTCCTCCATCCTCCTCTCGGGATCTTGGGCACGCACGCACATGCACCTGGCATGAGTTTAAGCCACTGGGTTTGGGACTTGAACCACGGTCGACTACATGGGAGTCCAGCAATATAGCCATTACATCAACTGCTGGTCCCGCTCATATAATGTTTTCTAGGTTCATCCATAATGTAGCATAAATCGGAATTTCATTCCTTTCATTCCTTTTTAATGACTGAATAGAATTCTGTTGTGTGGATACATAAGACCTTCATGGCTTTCGATGTGAGATTAGCCCATAAATTCTTTTTTTTTTTTTTTTTGAGAGGTTTTTTGCTATAGGGCGCATGCGCTCGCCAAACAGAGAGAGACAGAGAGATAGAAAGCGAGAAATCACCCCCTAAGGGGAATGGCCACGCCGCAATCCCTTCTCCTCCTTTCTCCTCTCGGGATCTTGGGCATGCACACACATGCGCCCAGTGTGAGTTTAAGTCACCCGGTCTGGGACTCAAACCGTGGTCTATTACGTGGGAGTCCAGCAACACAGCCATTACGCTAACTGCTGGTCCCAGCCCATAAATTCTTAACTAAGCAGCAGACTATGAACACTGACCCTCTTTTGCACAACTGCTATAAAACCCAATCCAAGTCACATCACACAGACTTTCTCCCCACCCCAACCCCCCAAGCACCAGAACTGAGGGGTTCATGTGACTTTGGTAGTCTGTCCCTGCTGGTTTGCAGGAGCAGCATACTGGGGAAGACAGACGTCTACTCTGCCTGACTCTGTGCAGAGATCCTGAACCACAATCTTCAGTCTCGTCCTCTGAATTTACGAGCTCTTGCAGGTAAACCCGCTGCACAGGTAGGGTAGATAACCATGCCGTTATCATCAGAATTCCTCCCAGTTCCCTCTAGGTTCCGCTTCTCAATGTGGACCTTTGCGCCCTCCCCTCCTTTCCCTTCCCTTCCTTCTGGTCCAGGCTGTTCTCGTTCAACATGTATTAAGCACCTCCTAGGCGCTAGACATAGTTAGACACAGAACCAAATGGAAGGAGCTTGTTTTAGCCTTCCAGAGGGTTCAGAGCTGGTCAGGGAGACCATTGGGTCCACAACACAGTGGACTCAGTGAATGCTCAGTGCTGGAAGGGAAGGAGCAGATAGGGCAGGGCACGATTGCCCCAGAGAGGTCAGGGAGGGCTTTGCAGAGGCAGTGACATTTGAGCTGAGCCCCAAGGAAGAGCAAGTTCTCTGAGATGGCATGACAGTTGGTGAAGAGGATGTTCCAAGAGAGGGCACAGCAAGTACAAGGTGTCAAAGCCGGAAGGAGCACAGTGTGCTCAGAAAACTGCAAGGAATCCGGGCTCTGCTGTGGAAAGGGTGTCCACAGTAGGGGTGTGGGGGAGGTGCCATGGTACAGTGAGTCTTATAAGCCACAGAAAGGGTTATGAACTTGGCCTGAGGGCTGAGAGGAGCCACTGAAGGATTTCTTTCCTTTTTTTTTTTTTTTTTTTAAGAATTATTTTATTTAACTTTATTTATTTATTTAAATTTGATCAGGGAGGGACAGAGAAAGAGAGAGAGAAAGTGAGAAAGCAAGCAAGCCACCAAGTCCGGGACTCGAACGGCAGTCAGCCAGTCAGCCACGTGGGAGTCCAGCGCTCTTAACCACCACACCACCTGCTGGTCCTGCCACTGAAGGATTTCAGTCAGAGCAATGCCATGATTTTTAAAATGGATCCCCATAAGCTGAGTAAAGTCAGCTTTATTTTACTTTTTTTTTCCCTAGGACTCAGTAGAAATTTACAACTGGGGTGGGGCTAGGATTTATTGTTTCCAGACTGGTATCAGGTACAACACGCTAGATCTCAATGCCAGACAACTTCCCTCCCAGTGACTTCCTGTACTGAAGAAACTGGAAGGTTAAAGACTATCATTCCCAGACTCCCTTGCAGCTAGCAGCTCAGGTGGGTCTGGGTCTCTTGCTCTCAGATGTCTGTGAGAGGTCTGGAAGGTACAAGGGAGGAAAAGGCTCTTATTGTGGTCAGGGGCAGTGTGGAGGCACTCGAAGTAGGCCAGCTCCAGTTACTACTGACACCATGGGTTCTGAGACTTAGCATGGGGTCATCCGTTTATTTTATTTATTTATTTATTTTTTGGCGAGCACGGATCTAGCTGACAGAGTAGCTCTAGAGCCAGGGGTTGTAACGATACCTTCTCAACTCCCATGCTCCTGATTGTGGCCACTGTGGCACTGCCAAGATGGTCAGGAGCTACTGGAGGTCAACTCGACCTGCCTAGAGCTCATGGAGTAATTTTTGTAGCACCCTCTGGCTTATATCTCTATAGTTTCTGCTTAAGAGGATGGCTTATTTTCTTTCTTTAAAGAATTATTTATTCCTGGAGTGATTCCGTCCTGCGCGGCTGTTTCGGGAACTGTAGTCGTTTACCTCCGTCCGCCTTCTCGCCCACCCAAGTGCATGCCACCACCCCATGGAAGATTCGATGGACATGGACATGAGCCCCCTGAGGCGCCAGAACTATCTTTTCAGTTTTGAACTAAAGGCCGACAAAGATGACCACTTTAAAGTGGATAATGATGAATGAAAGTGAACACCAGCTATCTTTAAGAACGGTCAGTTTAGGGGCTGGTGCAAAGGACGAATTGCACATTGTCGAAGCAGAGGCAATGAATTATGAAGGCAGTCCAATGAAAGTAACACTGGCAACACTGAGAATGCCTGCACCGCCCGCGGTTTCCCTTTGGGGTGCTGAAATAACACCACCTGTGGTCTTAAGGTTGAAGTGTGCTTCAGGGCCTGTGCATATGAGTGGACAGCACTTAGTAGCTGTGGAGGAAGATGCAGTCAGAAGAAGAAGAGGAAGAGGACGTGAAACTCTTAAGTATATCTGGAAAGCGATCTGCCCCTGGAGGTGGAAGCAAGGTCCCACAGAAAGAAGTAAAACTTGCTGCTGATGAAGATGAAGATGATGACGATGAAGAAGAAGATGATGATGATGACTTTGAAGATGAGGAAACAGAAGAAAAATCTCCAGTGAAGAAATCTATACGAGATATTCTTCGCAAAAATGCTCAAAAATCAAACCAGAATGGAAAAGATTCAAAATCATCAACACCAAGATTAAACAATCAGGAATCATTCAAAAAACAGGAAAAAATTCCTAAAATACCAAAAGGACCTAGTTCTGTAGAAGACATTAAAGAAAAATGCAATAAAGTATAGAAAAAGGTGGTTCTTTTCTTAAGCCCAAAGATGGGGAGAGAGGAAAAGGAGGAAAATATAGTCCATACTGAGTATCATCCACAATCCAGACTGAAGTTTTCTATTTTAATCTCAATCCCCTTTCCTGATTTACTCCCCGCACCCCCTTCCAGGCTGGAAGCAATCTCTCTCCCAAAGCACGCATTGCTGACTGCTGTGATTCAGTGAACCTCACACTCTGCTTTCTATTACTTGTACATCTGCCTCACTTTTTGACCATGTTTTTTGGTTTTTTTTTTATTTTTTGGAGAGATTTTCACTATAGGGCGCGTGCGCTCGCCAGATAGACAGAGAGAGACATAGACAGAAAGCGAGAAATCACCCCCCAGGGGGGATGGTCACACCGCAATCCCTTCTCCTCCATTCTCCTCTCGGGATCTTGGGCACGCACGCACATGCGCCCGGCGTGAGTTTTAAGCCACCGAGTCCGGGACGCGAACTGCGGTCGACTACATGGGAGTCCAGTGACAAAGCCATTACGCCAACTGCTGGTTCCACTTTTTGACCATACTTTAATCACCTTTGTATTGCCATAGCTGCTCAATAAATATTTGAATGAATAAAAAAAAAAAGATTTATTTATTTAATTCCATTTGTTATTATTAGTTTTTTGTTTTTCAATTTGGCCAAAAAGTGAGAAAGGGAAAGCAAGAAAGGAAGCCACCTGGTCTGGACTTGAATGGCAGTCAGCCACGTGGGAATCCAGCCCCTTAACCACCACACACCTGCCAGCCCCGCGATGGTTCCTACCGTCTACAGCTGACACTCAACTGCAGGTGTTTTCACTTTCCAAGGAGGGAAGCAGCCGTGCCTCCCGTCATGGTTCCTAAGTGAGGAAAGAATGCTCCCCAAATATAGGAAGGGGTTCCGATGCTGGGTGATCAGAAAGAATAATGGGCTGGGTGGTGGCCCAGGGATAAAATATGATGCTCTGTGAGGCTCAGCCACATGGGACGGTTCCAGGTTTGCATCCAGAGACCCCCTGTACATGCCAGGCACATGCATGCCCATGATCCAGAGTTGACTGAAGCTGGAATGGATCAGAGTCAAGACCCTGTTGGGGGTGCTGCCTCCCTGTCTCTGTTTCTCTGGTTCATGAAAGAAATAGACAAACTCTTTGTAAAAACTGAGAGGGGGCAGCAGGTGGTGTGGTGATGGAAGCACTGGGCTCCTACATGGTCCCAGTCCTGCAGCTTGCTCTCACTCTGTCTCTCTCTCTCTGTCTCTGCCTGGGGAGTGCATGTGCTCGATAGCAAATTTAAAATAATAATGAATTAAAAATTAGATGAATAACTCTTTAAAAAAATAAGAGAACAGTCTCCAATAATTAACAAGAGCCAAGGGGTGATTTTTATCAGAGGGAGCTGCTCAAAATGATAAAAGTGGCAAAAGCTCCAGGTGCTCTGGGAAATGCACTGAGTTCCTCCAACTTCTGAGTCCCGCTGCCTCCTTCTCGCTCTTCTCAACTGAGACGCAGCAGTGGCTAGGACCCACGGTGCCCCGGCTAGAGCCTCTGGGACCTGCCCCAGGAAGCCAGAGGCCCATGTCTCGGCACTATCTCTGCAGGAAATGCAGGCCCACCTTCTTGCTGGGTACCAGGACGATGCGGGACATACTCTTCACCTCGCCTGTCTCCGGGGCCAGGCCCACCCGGTACTTCTGGATCAGCTGAGGCAAAGAGCACGGCTGGTTGGAGCCTGCAATCTCCATCCACTGCCCTCCCATGTACCTCCCTTCCTCTCCTCTCCAAGGTCGGCTTCACCCCTCCCTGGTCCATTTCCCCCTCCAACCTCTCCCTGCTCACCCTTGCCAGCATCAGCTGCATCTCCAGCTCTGCGATCCTGCGGCCCAGGCAGGCCCGCACCCCGTAGCCAAAGGGCACAGAGCCAAAAGGGTGTTGGACCCTGGGAGTATCAGTCTGGTTCTTCCGCAGCCAGCGCTGGGGCTGGAAGCTCTCAGGCTCAGGGAAGACGCTGGGATCCCGGGACACCACGTAGTGGCAGAACACAAACTGGGTCTGCAGGGGGACATGGCAGTGTCACTCCCTCAGCTTAGGGCTGCAGGGCACTCCCAGACATCCCGGTTCTCTAGTCCACTCACGTTCTTGGGGAAGAGGAAGCCATCAACTTCAATTTCTTTTCCCATGATGACCCGGGAGTTTGTGGGAACCACAGGGAAGAGGCTGCAAGGAAAAGAAAATCTAGGGTCTGTCTCTGGATCCAAGGAGACAAGCAGAGTACCCACACTTTGCCCCCTCCCTCTCCAGTCCCTCACCCCCGTGCCCATCTCATCCTTGTCCCTAGCCCCAGCCCACCAGACCCCTTCCCATTCCCATCTCTGATTTCCCAGACCCCGTGTTCCCGCCATCCTACCGTAGGGTCTCTTTAAGCACAGCTTTGAGCAAGGGCATGTGGGCAAAGTCCTTATACTTGGGCACCTGCCCGGCCGGCACCACACCCACCACCTCTTCATGCAAGGCCTCCTGGATCTCTGGGTTCTTTGAAATGTAGTACAGGGCCCATGTCAGTGTGTTGGATGTCTGGAGACAGAGTAGGAGATGAAATAAGGAGGGATTTCTAGGGAAAAATGATGTGATGGAGAGATTTTTGGTTTTGTTTTTGCTTTTTGTTTTGTTTTGCCACAAGGCATGTGCACTCCCCAGAGAGAGACACAGAGACCATGAAAGGGAAAGTGAGAAATCACCCCCTGGTGGGGGGACAGTCACACCACAATCCCTTCTTCTCCATTCTCCTCCTGGGGTTTTGGACACACGCGTGCATGTGACTCATGTGATTTTTCAAGCTGCCAGGTCCGGGACTCAAATCACAGTCGGTCATGTGGGAGTCCAGTGCCTTAACCACCATGCCACCTGCTGGCCCCTAGAGACTCATTCTTTAACAACAGGAGGAGGCCGGAATAGAGACACCCAGCGTGACCAAAGGGCTGTAAATAAGTCCAAGAGAGAAGGAAGGCACTTGTGGCCAAGCTTTGGACTTCCTACTTAAACTGCAGCAACAGAGATGGATTACATGTGAGATGAAACACACAGCTGAGAGCACAAGGAGGTTCTAAGTGGCGATGGGATCCCCTTTACAAGAGGACCGTCCCCTGCCTTCACTGGCCTGGTGCCCCTGTTTTTCCTGCTTGTGTTCCACACGTGTTACAGAAAGAGAAGCAGGTACTTGGGAACATGAAGGTCAGGTCAGGTGGGGGACAACGGGGAATTGGCTCAGCCCATGAGAGCTGCGAGCCTAGCCTCAAGGTCCCCCTCACGCACCGTGTCCACTCCAGCCAGGAGCAGCTCAGGCAGGCTGCCCATCACAAAAAAACAGGACTGAGCTGTCTGCTGGCCAGCAGGAAGTGCAGGTAGCCGGACACCTGGACCCCATCTGGCCCCGCTGCCTGCAGCTGGGTTTCTATCTCCTTGAGTTTCTGATCAACCAGCTTCTTCGCTGTGGGCAATGGACAATGGGAGGATGAGGTCAGAAGTCATGATCTTCAGGAACCAAGAGCCACTTGAGACACCAGCAGCTTGAAGGAAGAGGTCCTAGGACAGACCAGGTGCCACCACCAATTGTCTTCCCCAGTCCCAGTCTGGGAGTCCTCACCAAAGGAGAAGATGGCGTCCCAGCTATCCAGGTATCGCTTCCAGAAAGGCAGCAGAGAACGGGTCCACTTGGGGAGGAAGCTGAGGTACACGGAGCTCCGAAACATGAGCCCAACAGATCTGATGAAGGTCACAGTGTCCTCAGGGATGGATGGCTCCAAGCAGCCAATGCGCTTCTCGAACAAGATGTAGCTAATAGCTGGGGAGTGCACAGAGGCCCTCACAGGTGTGAAGTCTGGGCACCCAGAGTCCAGTGGGCCTGCTCCTGCCCTTCCCCACCCCAACCCTCTCCATCAAGGGTACCTTCCAAGGCAAAGGAGTAGAGGAGGTCAGCCACGTCAGCCACCTTGTCCCCGGAGGCACTTTCTGCCCGCATCCGGTCCAGGTGAACCACAAAGTCATCGATCACCTCATTGAGAGCATCGGTGTAGAGTGCGGCCTCAGCGGGCTTCAACATCCGCTGGTTCAGAGCCTGGCGCAGCCGGTACCATTGCTCTCCTTGCCTGCAGGGACACGGAAGAGCAGTGCACATGGAGCCAACATCAGGGTTCAATTCAGTGCCACCTTCCCCCCCTGCTCTCCCCGTGGAGTTGAGAGAAATCGCAGGCTCTGAGAATTTAAAATTATACAACCACCAAGCCCTTAACTGACAGAAGCTTAGGCTTCAGCATTGCAAGGCAGTGCAGTGGAGAAAGGTGGGCATCTAGAACCAGACAACCTAGGGGCAGCTCACAAATCTGGCTATTAGTTGGCTGAGTGACTGTAGGCAGGTGACGTCATTGCTCTGTGCCTTGGTCTCCTCACCTGTAAATGCTCTCTATAGCATTGTTTAGGTCGGCAAAGTGCTTAGACTAGTGCCTGGCACGTGGTGAATGTTTGGTGGGTATTGACAGTGATCATCTTAGAATAATACAAGTCTGGAATCTTCCATATGTAAAATAGGGGGAACTGCATGGTCCCAGTCCCTCTGTGTGGAGGCTGAGGAGTAAAGGACGGTTCCTAGAGTGCTGAGGTTCTGGCCTTCATGCTCTGCTTGACTCAGTGGGTCAAGGAGACAGAGAGGCCCACCAGCCGGATGCCCTAAGCCCTCCTGCCACAGCCGTGGAGTAGATAGTCAGGCCCCCATCAGGGTTAGGCAGGGATGCTCAGGTGGGTGGGAACATGCTTCCCATAGGAGGGTTTAAGGTTCAGGGGCTGCCTCACCACCCCCCCAACTGTCCTCCAAACCTATTTCCTTTCTTTTCTCTCTCTCTCTGTCTCTCTCTTTCTAATACAGGGTCTTGCTGGGTAGGAATCCTTCTGCCTCCCGAGTATCTGGGATTACAGGTGTATGTCACCTCACCAGCATTTAGGATGGCAGGAAATCAAACCTGGGTCTCCCATGTGACCTCAGCCTGCCCAGTAGCAATGTCAACCAACAAGCTATCACCACTGGGCCTGAGCCATGTATTCTTTCCCTCCCTTGAAAATGTGTCTATTTTTTGTAAGTTCTGAGAGAGAGGAAGAGAGAAAGACAAGCATCTGCAGTAGGGTTTCACTCCATGCTCCTACCCAGCCTTTCCCAGTCAGCCAGAACCAAGAACACAGGCACGTCCAGGCCAACCCCGGACCAAACCCTGATCATCCACTGGGCCCTCACAGTAGAGAGTGTCACGCTGAGACTGTGCACTGGGGCTGGGCCAGGCCCAAGTCACTTTCTTAAAAGCTATTTGCAGGGCCAGCAGGTGACGTGGTGGTTAAGGTGCTGGATCCTACATGGCTGACTCCGTGGTTCGAGTCCCAGACCAGCAAGCTTGAAGAACATGCCGGGCATGTGTGGATGCCCAAAA
The DNA here is from genome assembly GCF_000334495.1 of Tupaia belangeri chinensis. Lineage (NCBI taxonomy): Eukaryota > Metazoa > Chordata > Mammalia > Scandentia > Tupaiidae > Tupaia > Tupaia belangeri. Next base: position 1,855,531 of record NW_006205765.1, read on the forward strand.
TCCCAAGAGGAGAATGAAGGAAAAGGGACTGCAGCATGACCACCCCTCATGGGAGATGATTTCTCACTTTCCCTCTCTCTCTGTCACTCTATAGTGAGCTCATGCATTCTATAGCAAAAACCTAAAACATAAATAAACATTGTTAAAGCTAGCTGCAGAGCAATAATTACAATATGATCTAATTTTAGAAGAAGAGCCAGGCATGGCGTCATGAGACTGTGATCCAACAACCAGAAAGTGAAGTGGGAGACTCGCACACTCAAGGCTGGCCTGGGCAATGCTGCTAGACCCTGTCTACAAGAACCAACATGAGCTCCCAGGGTCCTGCGGAGTCGGGGAGCTGGGGCAGGGGGAGTTTCATGTGTGGCCCAACCTTGTCAAGAGTGCTTTCTCTCTCCCTCCCACCCTCTGTCTCTTCCTCTCTCACACGTGCACTCTATCATGAGAGGGAGGAGGAAAAATATAAAAATGAAGACGTGCCAGGTGTGGTGAGCTGTGCGTGTGGTCTCAGCTGGGTGGCTGAGGCAGAGGACTGCAATGTGGTTAGACTCCGTCTTTGAAAAAATTAAAAAAGCAAGGGGAGCTATCCTATATGTTCATGTGTGTGTGTATGTCTCTAGATAAAGAGGAAAGAATACACACAAACTGCTAGCACTGGTTACTTAGTAGGATGGAGTGGGAGTGCAGGGGAAGGGAGATGCTATTTATTATTATTATTATTGTTTTTAAGAGAGATCTTTGCTAGAGGATACATGTGCTCACCAGAGAGACAGAAAGTGAGAAATCACCCCCTGGGGAGATGGCCACACCGCAATCCCTTCTCCTCCATTCTCTTCTCAGGCCTCAAATCATGGTCAGCCATGTGGGAGTCCAGCGTCCTTAACCACCATGCCACCTGCCAGCCCCTAAAAATTTATTTTTATTTTAAAAATATATTTACTTAATGAACTTCAAGACTCCCAGGGGCTTCCCCCACCCCCATAAGGTTGAGAGGCAAATTGCAAAAAGATTAACTAAAAGTGTTGCTGAAAAAAAATGAAAACCAAAATACACCCACTTTGAAACTTCAGGTTGTAGATACTGCTCCAAAAGTAAAACTTTCAGTTGTAAGAATCAGATTTGCTAAGCTTAAATGAGAGTATTTCTCTGGTTGTTAAAATAGTTCTTGGCAAGGGCTGGCTCTGTAGCCTGGTGGTTAAAGGAAGCTGGAGCATATAGCAGACTGGTTTGAATCCCAGCCCTAGAAGCTTGAAAAATACATTGGGATGCATGTGTGCTGGCCGACGGGATGAAGAAAGGGAGAAGAGGGAACCAGCAGTTAGCGTAATGGCTATGTCGCTGGACTCCCACGTAGTCGACCGCAGTTCATGTCCCGGACCCGGTGGCTTAGAACTCACGCCGGGCGCGTGTGCGTGCGTGCCCAAGATCCCGAGAGGAGAATGGAGGAGAAGGGAATGCGGCGTGACCATCCCCCCGGGGGGTGATTTCTCGCTTTCTGTCTCTATGTCTCTCTCTGTCTGCCTGGCGAGCGCATGCGCCCTACAGTGAAGATCTCTCCAAAAAAAAAAAAAAAAAAGAAAGGGAGAAGACTCCTGTATGACCATGCCCCATCGGGGGATGCTTTTTCTCTCTCTCTCCCTCTCTCCCTCTCTTTCTCCCTCTCTCCCTCTCTCTCTGACAAGCACACATAGCCTGTGGCAATAAAAAGAGAGGACGAGAGAGAAAGAGAGACAGGCCAAACAAATTCTCTGACCAGCTCCTTTTCTTTCCAAAAGCACGAAGGCCCTCAGTTCTCGAGGTCTGAAATCAGAAAGGCCTGCCTGTTCCAGCACTTGCTAGTTCTAGCATCTTTGGCTAGTGGCGTAAAAACCTCAGTAGACCTCAGTTTCTTCATCTATAAAACGGGGATAATAGTATCCAATTTGCAGGTTTGTTGTGAAGGTAAAATGAAATAATGAAAGAGGCTCGTCTGATGCCTAGCATGTGATGAATACAGTCATTATCCTTGCTACTACAACCAATACCAGGATCAACTTTAACCCCTTAAGAAATGACTAAAACATTGGGACCAGTAGATGGAGTAACAGTTATGTCACTGGACTCCCACATAGCCAACCACGGTTCAAGTCCTGGACATGGCAGCTTAAAACACGCTGGGCACGTATGCATGTGTGCCCAAGATCTTGAGAGGAGAATGGAGGAGAAGGGATTGTGGTGTGGTCATCCCCCCTGGGAGGTGATTTCTCACTTTCTGTCTCTCTGGTGAGCACACACACCCTATAGCAAAAATCTCTCAAAAAAAGAAAGAAAGGGAGGAAGAAAAAGAAAGAGAAAGAAAGGGAAAAAAATAAAGGAAGAAAGAGCGAGAAGGAAAAAAGTGACTAAAACATGAATGTTAAGCAACTAGGCAGTGAAAGAAACTCATTTACTGTTTTTGGAGTTCAGTTCCCCCCATGGCAAATAGAAGCCTGTAAGATACCCAATTACAACCTGTGGCTTTGAGAATGATTGACTGCCAATGATTCCCAATGATCTACTCCATTTGGAACACGAATAAATAGTAACTCCGCCCATCCTTCAATCTGTTATTGCCAAAATAACCCGTGCTTCTCTAGGCAAAACTTTAAAGCTGAAACTTGCACGTATCTGTGTGTGTGGAGAACACCCAAGAAAGTTCTAACCAATATCAAGCATACGGTACAGAATTTCAGAATTTAAAAAAAATAGAGCCTGGGCCAGCAGGTGGTGTGGAAGTTAAGGCTGCTGGATCTCATGTGGCTGATTCTGTGATTTGAGTCCTGGACTGGGCAGCTTGAAAAGCACGCTGTGTGTGTGTGTGTGTGTGTGTGTGTGTGTGTGCATGTGTGTGCACGCCCATGCCTAAATCCTGAGAGGAGACTGGTGCAAAAGGGATTGCAGCATGGCCACCCCCCCCCCAAGTAGGAAAAAATTTCTCACTTTCCATCTCTCTCTCTGTGTCTGTCTCTGGAGAGCATGTGTACCTTGTAGCAAAATTTAAAGACTGTAAACAGATATGTCCAATTTTGATTTGAGTTGTAATAGTTTCAACCAGAACTCAGAAAAGGACCTTGGAGATACTCTATACCTCCTAAATTACATGCTAAGGAAAGGGGAATTACTCATTTGCCCAAAGTCACACCATGTATTAGTGGAAAAGCTGATGAACAGGCCTAGGCTTTCAGCCTATTCCAACGACGTCGTCCTAGACTGAGTATCAGGCTCAGAGACACCAGGAGAGCCCACTCTGTCCATCATCCAACTGGCTCCCCTGTGCCCACCGTCTTTTGACCTGGCCCTCTGGGGTCCTGTTCTAGTCCCTCCAGGCCCCAGCTCACATAGTGAAGGGCCCGTAGGTCAGGCCCCGCTGGATCCGGTGCTCCTTCCACAGCTCCATGTAGTCCCGTGTTGGGTACTTTTCCTCTTGCCGCATCACCTGCTCCAGGAGTGGGGCACTGGCCAGGTTCACGAGATTCTGAGGCCCTAGGCTGGTTAGCCACATTGGACCATACTTGGCCTTGTTCAGCACCTGTGGAGTTCAACCAAGACTGAATAACTGGGGCCAACCAGGCAGGCACTTCCAGGGAAGATAGGATGAGGGAGGGTCTGAGGGCTAAGCCAGAGCAAGGGGGCCAGGTTAGGAGGTATGGACTGAAAGAGTCAGTGGTTGCAGAGAGAGTGCTCTAAAAAAGGAGGTGCAGTGATGGAACTGGGGCGAGAGCAGTCCTTGGAGCGATGTGGGTTTGAGCGATGGGCTACATAGTGAGCTGGGGGGATAATGAGGTATAGATGTTTGGGGTCTGGCATTTTAAAGAAACTGAGCCCTTACGGGAGTGTGGGATAACCTCTGACTCCTTTTTGGAATTAAACCTACTGTAGCTTGCTGCTGATGAGAAGATATGCATTTTACATGAACAACAAGGACAAAAACATGATTAGAAATCCTAGGGGAAAAAAAGCTGGATAAAAGGTCACAGTCCATATATGAAGTAAACCACATGATAGTCTTTTTATTTATTAACTATTAGTTTGCTATAGGGTGTGTAAGTTTGCTGAAGAGACAGAAAAAAAGAGAAAAAGTGAGAAAACACTCCCTGGTGGGGGATGGCCACTCCACAATCCCTTCTCCTCCATTCTCCTCTCGGAATTTTGGGCACACCCACTGTGTTTTCTAAGTCGCTGGGTCTGGGGCTTGAACCATGAAGTTGGCCATGAGGAATCCAGCTGCCCGACCACCATGCTACAGACTGACCCAATATAGTTTCTTTTTTTCTTTTTATTTATTTATTTATTTTGAGAGGTTTTCGCTATAGGGCGCGTGCGCTCGCCAGACAGACAGAGAGAGACATAGAGACAGAAAGCGAGAAATCAACCCCCAGGGGGGATGGTCACGCCGCAATCCCTTCTCCTCCATTCTCCTCTCGGGATCTTGGGCACGCACGCACACGCGCCTGGCATGAGTTTTAAGCCACCGGGTCTGGGACCCGAACCGCGGTTGACTACATGGGAGTCCAGCAACATAGCCATTATGCTAACTGCTGGTTCCCTTTTTTATGTTTTAGAATAACAAAACGTAACATTTACAGATGTTTCCAGATAAACCATACGAAATGGCCACAAGCTCCTTTTGAGTGGAGAAATCTACACTCGACATCAACGTCACAATGAGGGCTCTCATATTTGTTGAATGTTTCTATTTTAGTTCAAAAAATCAAGCTTGTCCATCCACAGCATCTAAGTAAATTTTAACTTGGATAAAGAGCATATGCTAAAGAACTGGTTAGCAGCTTTTAAACAATGCAATTATATCACCATATAAAGGAGGGAAGGAGTTTATAAAACAAATAAAACTACCTCCCTGCCTCAAAAAAATAAAATAAAATAAACAGCACACCTGTGCAGCTAACCCTGGCAGCTACCTTCATTCATGGTGCTTTATACTTAAACCATGATGGGAGAAAGGAATAAAAGCAGAAAGGGGCCACTACTTTAAACGTTTATTAATAGCAACAATCCAGGCCAACAGATAGTGTAGGGTTATATCGCTGGACTCCCACATGGCTGATGGTAGTTCAAGTCCTGGACCTGCTGACTTAAAAATCACACCTGCCATATGTGCATGTGTGCTCAAGATCCCAGGAGGAGAATGGAGGAGAAGAGATTGCGGCATGGCCATCCCCCCCGGGGGGTGATTTTTCACTTTCCCTCTCTCTGTCTCTGTCTGGTGAGCATATGTGCCCTATGGCAAAAACCTAAATAATAATAATAATTTAAAAATCCAGGCATCTTCAGTCCTTTGGTGATTAAATCCACTTTATCAAATCTATGTCTTGTCCTGACTCACTGTTGGTAAAGCATAAGCAGGGGCTAGAAATAGCACCTGGAGTGTTGCTATTTTATTGGGTTTTTTTAGAGGTTCTTGCCATAGGATGCATGTGCTTGCTGGAGAGAGAGAGAGATAGAGACAGTGAGAGGGAATGGCCAGGGGGGATGACCATGCTGTAGGCCTTTCTCTTTTATTTGTCAATTCTTTCTCCTTCATTCTCCTCTTGGGATTTTTTTTTGGGGGGGGGAGTTTTTTTTTTTGTTTTTTTTTTTTTGTTTTCTATTGGTATTTGTGCTCACCAGAAAGACAGAGAGAGACAGAAAGCTAGAGACAGAGAAACAGAAAGTGAGAAATCACACCCCAGGGGGGATGGCCATGCCACAATCCCTTCTCCTCCATTCTCCTCTCGAGATCTTGGGCATGCACACACACGTGCCTGGCATGAGTTTAAGCCACTGGGTCAGGGACTTGAACAGCGGTCGAGTACATGGGAGTCCAATGACATAGCCATTACATCATCTGCTGGTCCCTCCTCTTGGGATTTTGAGCACACACACACACACACAGTGTGATTCTCAAGCCACCAGAACGCCAACCACAGTTAGCCATGTGGGAGTCCAGTGCCTCAACCTCCACACCAGCAGCTGGCCCCAATGTCTGTACCTTTATTCTGTAATGTTTCTAAGACTGTGTCCATTAAATGCAAGCAAAAAAGGAAGAAGTCTTGGCAGAACAAGAGAAGTGATGCACACTTGATGATAAGATCGATTTAAATACTCTTCATGGCGTATAGCCACATCCCTGGTCCAACTGTTTCTACGGCTCAGGCTTCATTGGTCTTCCACTGCTCCATTACCTCATTTGCTAATGGAGCATCTGGACTGGGAGAACTTAACAGCAGAATTGTGCAGGCCTGCAATGCTAGGAACCATTTCTCTTTCAAAATATCTAGACATATTCTCCCCAAGTAGTCTACATTAGGATGATACATTTTGGTCATGAAACATACTTTAGGGTGGCCAATGGGTATTCTTCTGAAAGGACTAGTTCAAGTTTAAAAGTCCTTTCCTTCAGTGGGAGATCCCTGGGGCCAGCAATGACCACATGAAAATAACAGGACTGCTCTCATCTGGTTCTGCTCTACTGCCAGGAACTGGTTGTCGGGAAACGCAGGGTTTCCTTGATGATCCTGCCGAGGCAGCCTGGCTATCTTGTCAGAGCCCAAGTCCAGCCTCTGGTCTTATCCCCTGATATGCTCTTTTTAAAAATAAAAATAAAATATTGATGGGTTGGCTCCAAAGCCTAGTAGTTAAGGGAGTGGATCCCACACAGCAGACCATGGTTCTAAGCCAGCACTGGGTACAATGTACGCATGCCTCCAAATCCCTATAGGATGGAAAAATGGAGAAGGGTTTGTGGTTGACCACAGCTCATTAGAGGGTGCCTCTCTCTCTCTTTCTCTCTCTCTCTCTTTCTCTGTCTTTGGTGAATGCACATGCTCTCTGGCAATTAAAAAATAAATATTGGCTATGTTAATGTAATTCTCAAATAGTCTTATCTTAAATTTATTTTTTTGTGGAACTAGCAGGTGTCATGGTGGTTAAGGTGCTGGACACGCCCACATGACTGACCACAGTTAAAGTCTGAACCTGGTGACTTGCTTTCTCAATTTCTCTGTCTCTCTCTCTCTGTGTTTCTCTCTGTGGTCAAATTAAGATAAATGAATGAATGAATAAATAATTGTTAAAAAAATTTTTGTTCTTTTAAAATTTTTAAAAATATATATACCATAGTTTATTTTATTTTATTTTTGGAGAAGTTTTTGCGATAGGGCACGTGCACTCTCCAGAAAGACAGAGACAGAGACAAAGATAGAAAGCAAGAAATCACCCCCCAGGGGGGATTGCCACACCACAATCCCTTCTCCTCCATTCCCCTCTCGGGATCTTGGGCACACATGCACACACACCCAGCATGAATTTAAGCCATCGGGTCCGGGACTCGAACCGTGGTTGGCTACATGAGAGTCCAGCGACATAGCTATGACGCCAACTGCTGGTCTCAGTTTAGTTTATTTTTAACACCCATAATGCTATGAATTCATAGGGTATAGGTTCCAGAAGCTCGGGCTCCTTTCCATTGATTCTCACAAAGTTTGCTTCTCTGGGTGCAGCAGGCTGGTGCTTCAGTTGAACCCAGGTACCTTTCTCTTTAGCTTCCTTCTTTTTCTGGTTATTTTCCTTCTCATATTTTAGGAAGCTATCTCTGCTCTTAGAATGCTTAATGTGCTCAATATACATATTACTTCTCTTGGCAAAAATTTTGCCCTTATCTTGTTTGTTTACAACAATGCCAACAGCATGCTGGGTAACGTTGTAGACTCTTTCAGTTTTGCTGTAGTAACATTTGTGGGGCATTCCTTTTTGAACAGTACCCATTCTCTTGATGTCTACAATATTACCTTTCTTGTAGATCTGCACGTATGTTACCAAAGGAACCACTCTGTTTTCTAAAAGGCCTAGAGAACATATATTGGATGCCTCTCCTCTTTCCCTTTGTGTTCGTCATTTTGGTTAATTACTGTTTGCATTAGTCATTTTGGCGAATTACTGGAAGATGGCCATTTTTTAAAATCTTAGAAATTCAAAAGCACTCGACAATTAAGATCAATAGCGTCTATTAAATTGACATTGCTATGATGTTTTCATAGTTGCTGTAAACAAGGGAAAGGGGGAGGGTAAAACTTAAAAGAGTCCACAATCCTAAATTTACTAGCTAAGCTATGCTACAAATTGAAAGAAAATTAAATACAGTGGTTTCCCAGTTACTATTAGAAGAATCAGAGTCTGCCCCAGTAGAGAAATTAGGCTATAGCTGTAAATGTGACATTAAAATTATAAATAAAAGGTCTAGCATTCAAGTTATAGAAGGGAAGCTCACCCAACTACAGTCCAGAATATTACCAAACTTACTGGGTCTTAATGTTGACATTGAAGAGTGAATTTTCCTAGGCCCATTGCAACATAATTGACCACAAAATATCACTCAGTTTCTTAGAATCCACTCAGAATTAGTGGCTGGCTTCTTCCAGTTTCTAGAAAAACAGTCCTGGCAAACCCCAAAAAGTCATTTAGGCTTCCTTCCCACTTCTATCTTCCAGCAATGGCTAACTTTGTAGTATGATTTTGAATATGATCTATTAGACTAACCTTGAAGATGGTTTGTCATGCTGGTCACCTGAGCATGCATGCCCAAAGTCCTGAGGGGAGGATGGAAGAGGGGATTGCAGTGTGGCCATCCCTCTGGGGCCTGATTTCTCACTTTCTCCCTGTCTCTCTCCAGGGAGCACACCCATCCTATGGCAAAAACCTGAAAAAGAAGTAGATGGTTCACTCCTCTTTTGCTAACTGACTCTCTGATTGTAAACTAGTCAGACATTGCTGGTGGGAGTTTACAACACATTTCTACTTCAAGGATGATTTGTAATATTTATAAAAATTACAACCAGAGACCAGCAGGTGATGCAGTAGTTAAGGCTCTGGGTGCCACATGGCCAGCTCTATGGTTTAAGATCCAGACCTGGTGGCTTGAAAAACATGCTAGGTATGTGTGAATGTGTGCCCAAAATCCCAAGTGGAGAATGGAGAAGAAAGGATTGTGGTGTGGCCATCCCCCCTGGGGGGTAGTTCCTCACTATCCCTCTCTCCATGCTCTCTCTCCAAAAAGTACACATACCCTATGGCAAAATTCTAAAAGAAAAAAAAAATGACAACCAAATCTGAAAACAAAGTGTGGGACAGCCACATAATAGAATAATGTATTACGTTTAAAAGTGATGAAGACAAGGCCAGCAGGTGGCATGGTGATTGGGGCACTGAACTCCCACATGACTGACCATGGTTCAAGTCCTAGACCTCATGGCTTGTTTTCCCTCTCTCTCTCTCTCTCTCTCTTGCACATGCCCTATGGGAAATTTTAAAATGATAATCAATGAAAAGAAAATAAATACATTTTTTTAAAGTGATGAAGAAGGGGCCAGATGCCACAGTAGTAAAACATGAAACTTTGTGAGGTAACCCTATGGGAAGGGTCCCTGGCTCAAGTCTAGAGACCTTCCTGCGTGTGCCAGGCATGCAGGTGCCTAATATCCACAACTGGATGAAGGCTGGGGATGAACTGTGATATCAAGACCCTTTTACGGACATGCACGTGCTCTCTCTCTGGCTCTTGCTTATTGAAGAAATAAGTGAGCAAACCTAAAAAAGGAGAACCAATTAGCTCCTTGTGTACTAACATGGAAAGATACCCAAGACAGATTGTTAAGTAAAAAACTATGATACCTTTTGGGACCAGCAGTTGGCATAATGGCTATGTCACTGGACTCCCATGTACTCGACCGCAGTTCGAGTCCCAGACCTGGTGGCTTAAACTCAGGCCGGGCGTGTGTGTGTGAATGCCCAAGATCCCAAGAGGAGAATGGAAGACAAGGGATTGTGGCATGGCCATCCCCTCTGGAAGGTGATTTCTCACTTTCTATTTCTGTCTCTCTCTGTTATTCTGGCGAGCGCATGTGCCCTATAGCAAAAATCTCTCCTAAAGAAAAGAAAAACAAACAAACAACAACAACAAAAAACCTATGATACCTTTTGACTAAGAAACAGAACACTGAATAAGAATATATAGCATTTCCATTTGCTTTTACACATGTAGCTGAATTATAAGAAGAAACCAAAGTAATTCCATATTAAATGTGATGTACTAGACCAGCCCTTAGAGATGGCTTGCCTCCCTTTTGCTAACTGACCTTGCTTTATTGTTTAACTTGCAGCAAAAAACTTAATCATGGCTTTGCTGAGTATCCACATGGAGCTGGGCCTTGAAACCACAGCCAGAGAGCAGATATGTTTGAAAAGACAAAGAGGAAAGAGACGCTGACCTTGATGACAAAGTGATCCCATTCACATGACTCTGGTGCCAACAAGTATCCACGTGGATCTGCAGAAGAGCACATGGCACCTCTCTCCCCTCCCCACTTCCCTTATCTTTCTTTTCTTTTTTTTTTTTTTTTTTGAGAGATTTTTCACTACAGGGCGCCTGCGCTCGCCAGACAGACAGAGAGAGACATAGAGACAGAAAGCGAGAAATCCCTCCCCAGGGGGGATGGTCACGCTGCAATCCCTTCTCCTCCATTGTCCTCTTGGGATCTTGGGCACACACGCACACGCGCCCAGCGTGAGTTTTAAGCCACCAGGTCTGGGACGTGAACCACGGTCGACTATGTGGGAGTCCAGCGACATAGCCATTACGCTAACTGCTGGTTCCCCCTTATCTCCCCCCCCCCCCCTTCTAAAATCCCCTGTCCTGGACTGAGACTTTACAGATATTCTTTGAACATGTTTTCCAAGCTGCCAGGTCCAGGACTTGAACTCCTCATCTTTCCAGATCACCAGTTTCCTGAATAAACCTACCTTTTCTTTCTACTAACACTTGCCTCTTGAGTATTGGCCTTTTCATCAGCAGGCAGGTAAACTTGGGTTCAATCACCAGGCCGAACCACACCCGGTATAGCTACACATAAATATTGGATGGATAAGAAACTAAACTATGTAAGAAACTAAAATGAGTACCTCTCAGAGGATGGGGACACCAATATCAGGAAAGTAGACTACTTAATAATGTTATCATTATGCTGGCTTGAGTTTTGAGCTATGGGAATGTATCACCCACTCAAATTTTTTAAATCTAAAGGGAAAAAGAAAAAGTATTTTCTGAAACAATAAGTCACCCACCACTGATCAGATAATTTCAGAAAGCTAAAAAAATTGCTGAACCTCTGAATTCATGTATAAACTCCTTAGATTTATAAGTAGGCCCAAGTCATACTTGTCTTTTCTTTTTTTCTTTTTTTTTTAATTTAGATTTTTTGCCATAGGGGACATGAGCTTGCAAGAGAGAGCCGGGGTGGGGGAGGGAAAGTGAGATATCACCCCCTGGGGGGATGGCCATGCCACAATCCCTTTTTCTCCATTCTCCTCTTGGGATTTCAGGCACATATGTACACACACCTGGTGTGTTTTTCAGGCCACAAGGTCTGGACCTCAAACCTGCAGAGTTGCACATATTTCTAAAGCTGACCATAAGCAGATCCTGTTCTAAGGCACTTTACTTTTATTGGCTCATTGAATCATTACTACCACTGTTCAAAGTAGGTTTAACATTACCCCAATTTTGCTCTCCAGCTTAGGCCAGGCAGAATGGCTCTCACAAAGAAGGGTGGTGAGAAAAAGGATCATTCTACCGTCAATGAGGTGGTGTCCCATGAATACACCATCAACATTCACAAGTGCATCCATGGTGTGGACTTCAAGAAACATGCCCCTCAGGCAGTCAGAGAGATCCAGAAATTTGCCATGAAGTAGGTGAGGACTCCAGATGTGCACATTGACAACCAGGCTCAACAAAGCTGTCTGGGCCAAAAGAATAAGGAATATCCTGTATCATATCTGTGTGTGGTTGCCCAGAAAACATAATGAGGAGGAAGATTCACACAACAAGTTCTACACTCAGGTGACCTGTGTACCAGTTACCATTTCCAAAAATCTACAGACAGTCAATGTGAATGGGACTAACTGCTGATTTTCAACTAAAATTATAAAATTGCAAGAATATAAAATTACCACAATTTTACAGATGAGGAAACTGAGAACCAAAGAAGTTGCTCAGAGTTACTTTACCAGTAAGTAGCAGAGTCAGGATTCATACTCAGACCACTTGGCTGAAGTCCTTGCTCTCACCCATGAGGATAGAAATCTGACTACTTTTTCTTTTTTTTTTTTTAGAGATTTTTTGCTAGAGGGCTCATATGCTTGCTGGAGAGACAGAGAGAGACAGAGAAACAGAAAGCAAGAAATCACCCCCCCAGGGGGGATAGCCACACCCCAATCCTTTCTCCTCCATTCTTTTCCATTCTCTTCTTGGGATTTTGGGTATGCACACACACATGCCAGCATGAGTTTAAGTCACTGGGTCAGGACTCAAACAGTGGTTGACTACATGGGAATCCAGTAATGTAACTATTACACCATCTTCTGGTCCCACTTTTTCCTGTTTTTAAACTGCTTTCCATAGGGTCTGAAGAGAGTCACTCCCACAAATATTAACAGAACATTTTGATCCAATTGATAACAGGACTCTTCCTACAGCCTGTCCTTGGAATAGTATCTTGTGACATAACAGGCCCCTTATCCCTGTGAAAGCACAGTCTTTGTGATAACTTTGCAAAACACAGACCTTCCTTTCTAATCACCAACCTAAGAATTGTAAAAACCACCTATGGCCTACAGGCCACTCCCCCTACCCTTTCCAGATGTCTGACCTTTTTGGGCTGGACCACTGGAAAAACTCTTTTCACCAAATTCCAAGCCTTGTCTCTCACTCTCAAACCAACATACATACATACATACATACATACATACATAAATAAATGGAACCTCTGTATCTAATCACCCTGAGAAAGACATTTACCTTTCTCCGGGTTAGTCATACATATTTGTGTTTAGAAATAAACCACATTAATTGTTATTTCTACAAAGTTGGTTATTTCTGTCAACACCCACTTACTGATCCCTGAGAAAATTATCTGTGTCTTATTAACTGGAAATAAACGTAGGCACTTTTAAAACACATGTCATTTTGGGCCAGCCCCATAGCGCCGTGGTTAAGTGCTGTGTAGGGAGCTGAATCCCAAATAGCCAATTGCAGCCCCAGAGGTTGAATCCGGGCACCAGAAGCCTGAAAATACACTGATTGTGTGTGCACATGTACTCCAAATCCTCATGGATTGGAGAAATGGAGGAAAGAGATTGCATTGCAACATAACCGCACTCTACTGCGGAACGTTTTCTCTCTCTCTGGTGAGGGCATACATTGCTAGCTATGTGTGTGTGTGTGTGTGTGTGTGTATGTGTGTGTATATCATATCAAATATATTAAATGTATTTTAATATGCTATTGTATAGCATATTAAATATATATTTAATATATTTATATTTAATATGCTATTTTTAAACAAGAAATACACTGGGCCAACAAGTGGCTTAGTGGTTAAGGTGCTGGATCCCACATGGTCAGATACTGCAGTTTGAATACCAGGCCTGGCAGTTTGAAAATCATGCCGGGCACAAGTGAGTGCCCAAAATCCCAAGAGAAGAATGGAGGAAAAGGGGTTGTGGCATGGCCATCTCTCCTGGGGGGTGGTTTCTCAATTTCCCCCATCTCTCTCTGTCTGCCTTTCCAGTGAGTGTACGTACCCTAAAAACAACAACCACCACCACAACCATGTAGTAACCCAGGGTTGTGCAACGGTGGCACTGTTAACATTTGGATTTGGGCCTAGATCATGTTGTGTCAGACTATCTCACATCACAGGGTAATTAGGATATCCCTGGCCTCCACCCACTAGTACCCCCTACCCCTGAGTTGTGACAACCAGAGATGTCTCAAGATATTGCCAAAATTTACCCTGGGGTGACAAAATCACCCCAGATTGAGAACTAATGCAATAACTCAACCTCGTATTTTTAAAGTTTCTCTCTCCCATGAGTGTGTGTGAAAGTGAGAGAGCACCCCAAAAAGGGTCATGGTTTATTTTGTTTTTGTTTTTGTTTTAGCTTTTTATAGGGCAGATGGGCTTGCCTGAGGAAGATGGGAATGGGGAAAGGGGAGGGATGGTCATGCCACAATCCCTTCTCATCCATTGTCCTCTCAGGATTTTGAACACACATGTATACACACCTGGCATGTTTATCAAGCTGCTGGATCTGGGACTTGAACTGCTCAGTTGACCATCTGAGATCCAGCTGCTTTAACCATCACACAACTGGCAGCCTCCCCCTCAATGGGGTCTTGATGTTGTAATATAGCCCCACCCCACCTAGATCGTGTGCACACATACCCAGTGTGTTCAGGGAGGTCTTCAGAAGTGAATACTAAACCTTTCCATGTGGGAGCATGGAATTACTGCTGTGCCACCAACCAGACCCCACCTTCTTTTGTAAAAAGAATATTTATTTTTTTATTTTTATCTTTAAAGAATTATTTACTTAATTTTATTCAATGTTATTATTGTTATTTTTTAAAATTTGCTATAAGACATGTCCACTCACCACAGAGACAGAGAAGGAAAGTGGGAAATCAAGTCACCAGGTCCAGGACTTGAACTGTAGTCGGCATGTGGGAGTCTAGCGCCTTAACCACCACATCACCTGTTGGTCCCTCCCAACTTCTTTATATGTCTCTTCATTTTTACTTAGAGGACTCGTTTTAAAAAATAATATAGGGAACCAGCAGTTAGCGTAATGGCTATGTCGCTGGACTCCCACGTAGTCGACCGTGGTTCGTGTCCCGGACCCGGTGGCTTAAAACTCACGCCGGGCACGTGTGCGTGCGTGCCCAAGATCCCGAGAGGAGAATGGAGGAGAAGGGATTGCGGCGTGACCATCCCCCCTGGGGGGTGATTTTTCGCTTTCTGTCTCTATGTCTCTCTCTGTCTGTCTGGCGAGCGCACGCGCCCTACAGTGAAAATCTCTCCAAAAAAAAATATATACATATGTATATTGGACTAGGCCCATGGCCTGGTGGTTAAGGCAGCCAAGTCCCATGTGACTGATCCCACAGTTCAAGTCCCAGACCTGGCAGCTTGAAACACAAACCAGGTGCTTGTGTGCACATGCCCAAAATCCTGATGGAATGAAGAGATGCAGAAAAGACTGCAGTGTGATCATTCCCCATGGCGGTGCTCTCTCTCTCTCTGGCAAGTACAAGCATCCTCTGGCAAAAATTGTTTAAGAAATAAATATATTATTTTTAAGAAATATTTATCAAAAGTTTGGTTCTTTCTCTTCTGTTAATTTCAAGTAATAGGACGTATAACATTTTTATAAAGATGCATACAGCGGTTACTCAGTAGTGGTAAACAGAGGCTTAAAACAAGTTTACTTTTTTCTTTACATTGTAATTTGTTTTTCAAACTTTCTACTATGATCTTAGAATCAGAAAATGTAAATGTTATAAAAAGACTGGATAACCCTATAGGTACCACCTTTTTCCTGGAAGCCAACACCTCTGAGATAATTTTCTGGCTGTCATGGTGGAAGTTTCTGAAACATTTTTCCTTTTGTCTGTTTATTTTTTTTTTCTTTTTCTTCCATGAAAGAGAGAGAGTAAGATCCCCCCACAGGGTCTCACATGTGGTCCACTCACAGACTCAGTCAGCATTAAGGGGGCATGCACACCTGCCTGGCACGCATGGAGATATCACGGGACATGAACCTGGGACCTTCCTGTGTGGTTTCAGCATGGTGGAGCATCGCATTACCACTGCACCCCACAGCTGGGCTCCTTTGCCTTTTGCCATGCCTTCTTTCCTCTTCCTTCACCTTCCTCATCTTGTTTTACTTGGTGGAACTTAACAAGGACCTACTTATGTAAGAAGTTATTTTAGAAAGACATTAGAATACTTGCTGAGCGATGAGTGCTGAGTCTGGAGCCTACCATTCGGTTGTAACCCGAGCAGTTACAGAGCCCCAAGGTTCTCAGATGAGTCCTAAGCACACTTTCAGAACAGCGATCATGTTTCAGGATGAATGGGAGGGCGAGCCCCCACCTGGTGAAATTTCAAAGAGGGAGAGCATTGAATTCTTTCAGCCTTCATTTCTTAAGCCGATATCCTGTTCCTCCTATAGTGTTCTAGGGGCTAGGGATACAGCAGGAAGCACAGCGAAAAAAAGACCTACCCTTAGAGCTTACTTCCCAGTGCGTGAGCCACACAGCTGAGAATTGATTATGTATGCTCCACAATTGCTCTCTAATTTTTAAAAAAATTGCTATAAGACACATATGCTCACTGGAGGGAGAAAGAAAAAAAGAATATGAGAAAGCACCACCCCCTCCCCACCAGGAGTACGGGCACATTGCAATCCCTTCTCTTCCATTCCACTCTGGGGCTTTCGGGTAGGTGTGCACATGCACACGGAATGTCTTCCAAGTCACTGGATCCAGGACTTGAACCTTGCAGTTGCCTATGTGGGATCCAGCTGCCTTAACAACTATGCCACTGGCTAGCCTGGTTGTTCTCTAATAATTTTGCAGAGGTCTTGTCTCTTTTACTAGATGGAAGTCCCTCTGATAATCAAAGAAAAACTGTTGCCTGTTACCAGTTGAAAAGCCATATGCTTCTCATAGTGTAAAAGTTGAATCTGCAAAAGCTACACACTGCTAAGGGAGTTGCCCTAACTGCTCCTGACAGATGGGCTCCAATGTTTTTCACTGTTGCTATTTGTTTATTTATTTTTGGAGGGGTTTTTAGTATAGGGCGCATGCGCTCACCAGAAAGACAGAGGGAGACAGAGAGCGAGAAATCACCCCCCAGGGGGAATGATCACACCACAATCCCTTCTCCTCCATTCTCTTCTCAGGATCTTGGGCACGCACACACACAAACCCGAGTCCAGGACTCGAATCGCTGTCAACTACATGGGAGTCCAGCGACAGCCATTACGC
>NW_006205765.1:1872502-1877026 GCF_000334495.1 Tupaia belangeri chinensis
CGCCAGACAGAGAGAGACAGAGAGACAGAGAAAGCGAGAAATCACCCCCCAGGGGGGATGGCCACGCCACAATCCCTTCTCCTCCATTCTCCTCTCGGGATCTTGGGCATGCACGCACACGCGCCCGGCGTGAGTTTAAGCCACTGGGTCCGGGACATGAACCACAGTCAACTACGTGGGAGTCCAGCGACATAGCTATTACGCTAACTGCTGCTCCCCCCTTGCTATTTATTTTTTTAACTGCCAGAGGGCACATGCACTTTCCAGAGAGAGAGAGAAAGCACTCCCCAATGGGGTGTGCTCATATTCTACTCATTTCCCACAATTTCTCCTCCATCAGTATATGGAGTATGCATACACACATGCCTGGCATATTTTTCAAGCCACCAAGGCCAGGATTTGAACCATGGTTAGCCATGTGAGATCTGGCTTCAGAGGCACTGCCCTTGGCCACTATACATGATTAGCAAGGATTTTTTTTTTTCTTTTTAGGAGAGGTTTTCGCTATAGGGCGCATGCACTCGCCAGAAAGACAGAGAGAGACTGAAAGCGAGAAATCAACTCCAGGGGTGGGGGTGGGGGGATGACCATGTTGCAATCCCCTCTCCTCCATTCTCCTCTCGGGATCTTGGGCACACACAAACACATGCACTTGGCGTGAGTTTAAGCCACCGGGTCCAGGACTCGAACCGCAGTCAGCAACATGGGAATTCAGTGACAGCCATTACACTAACTGCTGGTCCCAGATTACCAAGGATTTTTGAACCCCTCTTTCCTGAGGCTGATAAAGTCACAGTGTCCTTTTGGAAAAAAAAGACAGCAATACCTGCAAGTCTAATGAGCAAGGTATGGAACAGGATCCTGGAGGGCAGCCCTGACTGCTAGTGTTTAGTGCCAAGAGAGACGAATAGTCTTTGACCATTGTCCCCGAGAGACAATGATGTGTCATGCTGGTGTCTAGAGTTAAGTGGGGGGAGGGGGGCGTGTCTTGGGTCAGCCAATGGTGAGAAAGGCAAGGCGCCTAGATCCCACATGGCTGACTGTGTGGTACAAGTCCTGGACCTGGTGGCTTGAAAAACACATCGGGTGTGTGTGCGCATGTGCCCAAATCCAGAGATGAGTAATGGAGAAGGGATTGTGGCACAGCCATGCCCCCTGGGGAGTGCTTTCTCTCTCCCTGTCTCTCCCCAGTGAGCAAATGCACTTTACAGCAATATTAAATACATACATGCACATAAAACATGAAATAGCTTTTCAGCCAGCTCCCCTCTCCCCTGGCTGCACTGGGCTCCCTCAGAGCTCAGTCAGGGCTGCAGTCACCTCCCTCCAGCAGCCATTATGATTATCTACCTGCACCTTATCAGCCACAATGAGATGTTCTGGACATTTGCAAGATCTAGGAGACTGGGAAGGGGCTGTGCCTGGAGGTGGAAGGGAAAGATGGTCAGTAGGGCAGAGGGTAACATTGGTGACTCGCTCATTGGTGGAAATGCCTCCGGGTGAAGGTACCAAAAGCACAGTCATCACTGGTGTTGATACAAGCATGAAACATCACTTGCAGGAAACCAACTTCACAAAAGAGGCCTATAAGAAGTGCATTAAAGGGACCAGCAGTTGGTGTAATGGCTATGTCACTGGACTCCTATGTAGTCGATTGTGGTTCAAGTCCAGGATCTGGTGGCTTAAACTCACATGGGGCGCATGTGCGTGCATGCCCAAGGTCCTGAGAGGAGAATGGAGGAGAAGGGATTGCGGCATGGCCATCCGCCCAGGGCGGGGGCACCACCCCCCAGGGCGGGGGGGGGTGACTTCTCACTTTCTGTCTCTCTGTCTCTCTGTCTTTCTGGCGAGCACACATGTCCTATAGCAAAAATCTCTCAAAAAATTTTTAAAAGATTACCAAAAAAAACCCTCGTGTAATTAAAGATTACACAAAAGCAATCAAAGGCAAACTTGAAGAACAGAGACCAGAAAGAGTAAAACTTTTTATGACAGGGATATAGATCCAATCAAACACATTCTTGCTAATTTCAAAAAACGACCAGCTCTTTACTGGTAAAAACTTGCATCCGGATGGCGTGGCTGCTCTGTTGGACTACTGCAGGATGGTGGGACCCCAGATATGATTTTCTGTAAGGGTGGTTTAGAAATGGAAATATGTTAACAAATTTGGCAATGACTTTGGATCTATCACCTGTCATCCTAACTGACTGCTGCTTGTCATACACGAGGGGTGAACACAATGGGACTGGTGTCATCCTGAGTTCTTCTTTTATTTATTTATTTATTTATTTATTTTTGAGAAGTTTTTGTCATAGGGCATGTGCGCTCACCAGAAAGACAGAGAGAGACAGAGAGACAGAAAGCGAGAAATCACCCCCCCAGGGGGGATGGCCACGCCGCAATCCCTTCTCCTCCATTCTCCTCTCGGGATCTTGGGCATGCACGCACACACAACAGGCGTGAGTTTAAGCCACCGGGTTCGGGACTCGAACTGCGGTCAACTACATGGGAGTCAAGTGACATAGCCATTACGCCAACTGCTGGTCCCGTGAGCTCTTCTTTTACTTTGATTGTGATTTATTTGTAGCGGAGGCATTGTTTTTAAGGGGAAAAAAAATGTCATGTAGGTAGTCTAAAAATAAAATGTATTTAAACTCACTTGAGAGAATGCCTGTTAGTTAAATTCATTTAAACTAAGTCTGTTCTGTAATGGAATATAAAAGAAGCGAGAATCAAAAGTTTTCATTCTCGGTTGCAGTAAAGGGAAAGACCACGCTTATGGCCGGGCCATTGTCTGAAGTGGAGCCTTTTCAGAACTTGCAGTGGATCAGTTAACTCTGGAAGAGATTACCAAAAGAATCAAAAGAGACTAAAGCAGGGGCTGGCAGATGGTGTAGTGGACTCCCACATGGCCAATTGCAGTTCGAGTCCCAGACCCAGAGACTTGAGACTCACGCTGAGCATGCATGTAAGTGTGCCCAGGATCCCGGGAAGAGACTAGAGGAGAAGAGACTGCAGCCTGGCTATCCCCCCTTGAGGGGTGATTTCTCACTTTCCTTCTCCCGGTCTCTGTCTCTCTTTCTCTGGTGAGCACATGACCCTAAGGCAAAAACCTCTAAAAAAAAAAAAAGAAAAGAAAAGGAAAAAAAAAAGAGAGAGATTCAATCATTTGGAAAGACAAATAAATAAATAAAGGACATGGGAGACCCATCAAGTTAGTTAACTGAAGCATTCCACAGTTCCTTGTCCTTTTTTTGCTGGGAAAGTAATAAAAATACCACTGCTTCCTCAGACCCACGGCTGTGACCACAGGTGAAATACTCCTTTGCAGGGAGCCCTGCAGTAGATACAGTCTTTGCGGTATCACTGTGGGGCACGCAGAAGCTCTAAACAAAAAAATAATGTACTGCTGGGCTTTACAGAGAGAAGAAACCTGAGCGCTAGCCAGAGAAGGGCAGAAGAGGTTTGTTTAGAACCAGGAGGTGTTCCACGACTGAAGCACCGGGCTTGACCTCCCTATAAAAGAACGTGCACAGAACAGCTCGGAGCAGGGCCAGACATGTCTGCCTGAGCCCTGCTTGTATTTGTCTCTCCTTTCTCAAACCCCTTCAGAGTGCCCTATCTCTTTGCCCTCGGGCAGGGGCATGCCCTTGGTCATCAAGAGCAGTCGGTTCCTCAGAGTCCCCTCTACTCTCTGTGAACACCTCAGCCAATGACTTGAGACGAGAGGGAATGTACGTAAAGTGGAACAGAGCTTTACATCTGTAATAAATTCGCAATACATGTAAGAAGAGCTTCTATCATCTGATACACACCCAGGGATGATGGGAGGGGAAACTGTAACTTCCTCTAGGGCACTAGTTCTTGTTTTTTTTTTTCTCTTTAAATTTATTTTTTTTTACATTAATTCACTATACATCATTACAGCATACAGATGAATTTTCCATCCAAAATACACTGTGTATTGGCTCAATCAAGCACATCAACATACATGTTCTCAGCAAATAATTGTCCAATTCTTATGTCTTGTATACTTTGTTTTTCATTTTGCCATCCTTGATTCCCTATCCCTCACCCTCTGCAATGTCCCACACTCCTCCCACATTGTCTCTGGTATCCATGGTTGCTTTCTATGCCTTCCCCCCCCCATTTAATTGATTTGCTAATGAACTTAATTAGTCTAAATATATCAAATAGCTAGCACAGCTGATATATACCTATACATGAACCCAAGTCTGACTTTAGGCATAAACCTCAGTGAGTAGAATGAACATATTATAAAGTAGTACCCAGCTGGGGCTATATAGCTTACTGCAGTCATCAAATATGCATTTTTTAAAATTTCAATACGAACAGTTTTACTGTTTTATTTTTTCTCCTGCAACTTTTTTTTTAATTATTTAACATTCATTCCCTGAGCATCATCACAACATACTAAATGTGGTTTCCCATCTAGAATAAACTGCATAGTGGCTTAATCATGCATGTTATCATCAATAATATTCCATTTCTACTTTCATA
>NW_006205765.1:1877698-1880447 GCF_000334495.1 Tupaia belangeri chinensis
GACTTCTCACTTTCTGTCTCTCTGTCTCTCTGTCTTTCTGGCGAGCACACATGTCCTATAGCAAAAATCTCTCAAAAAATTTTTAAAAGATTACCAAAAAAAACCCTCGTGTAATTAAAGATTACACAAAAGCAATCAAAGGCAAACTTGAAGAACAGAGACCAGAAAGAGTAAAACTTTTTATGACAGGGATATAGATCCAATCAAACACATTCTTGCTAATTTCAAAAAACGACCAGCTCTTTACTGGTAAAAACTTGCATCCGGATGGCGTGGCTGCTCTGTTGGACTACTGCAGGATGGTGGGACCCCAGATATGATTTTCTGTAAGGGTGGTTTAGAAATGGAAATATGTTAACAAATTTGGCAATGACTTTGGATCTATCACCTGTCATCCTAACTGACTGCTGCTTGTCATACACGAGGGGTGAACACAATGGGACTGGTGTCATCCTGAGTTCTTCTTTTATTTATTTATTTATTTATTTATTTTTGAGAAGTTTTTGTCATAGGGCATGTGCGCTCACCAGAAAGACAGAGAGAGACAGAGAGACAGAAAGCGAGAAATCACCCCCCCAGGGGGGATGGCCACGCCGCAATCCCTTCTCCTCCATTCTCCTCTCGGGATCTTGGGCATGCACGCACACACAACAGGCGTGAGTTTAAGCCACCGGGTTCGGGACTCGAACTGCGGTCAACTACATGGGAGTCAAGTGACATAGCCATTACGCCAACTGCTGGTCCCGTGAGCTCTTCTTTTACTTTGATTGTGATTTATTTGTAGCGGAGGCATTGTTTTTAAGGGGAAAAAAAATGTCATGTAGGTAGTCTAAAAATAAAATGTATTTAAACTCACTTGAGAGAATGCCTGTTAGTTAAATTCATTTAAACTAAGTCTGTTCTGTAATGGAATATAAAAGAAGCGAGAATCAAAAGTTTTCATTCTCGGTTGCAGTAAAGGGAAAGACCACGCTTATGGCCGGGCCATTGTCTGAAGTGGAGCCTTTTCAGAACTTGCAGTGGATCAGTTAACTCTGGAAGAGATTACCAAAAGAATCAAAAGAGACTAAAGCAGGGGCTGGCAGATGGTGTAGTGGACTCCCACATGGCCAATTGCAGTTCGAGTCCCAGACCCAGAGACTTGAGACTCACGCTGAGCATGCATGTAAGTGTGCCCAGGATCCCGGGAAGAGACTAGAGGAGAAGAGACTGCAGCCTGGCTATCCCCCCTTGAGGGGTGATTTCTCACTTTCCTTCTCCCGGTCTCTGTCTCTCTTTCTCTGGTGAGCACATGACCCTAAGGCAAAAACCTCTAAAAAAAAAAAAAGAAAAGAAAAGGAAAAAAAAAAGAGAGAGATTCAATCATTTGGAAAGACAAATAAATAAATAAAGGACATGGGAGACCCATCAAGTTAGTTAACTGAAGCATTCCACAGTTCCTTGTCCTTTTTTTGCTGGGAAAGTAATAAAAATACCACTGCTTCCTCAGACCCACGGCTGTGACCACAGGTGAAATACTCCTTTGCAGGGAGCCCTGCAGTAGATACAGTCTTTGCGGTATCACTGTGGGGCACGCAGAAGCTCTAAACAAAAAAATAATGTACTGCTGGGCTTTACAGAGAGAAGAAACCTGAGCGCTAGCCAGAGAAGGGCAGAAGAGGTTTGTTTAGAACCAGGAGGTGTTCCACGACTGAAGCACCGGGCTTGACCTCCCTATAAAAGAACGTGCACAGAACAGCTCGGAGCAGGGCCAGACATGTCTGCCTGAGCCCTGCTTGTATTTGTCTCTCCTTTCTCAAACCCCTTCAGAGTGCCCTATCTCTTTGCCCTCGGGCAGGGGCATGCCCTTGGTCATCAAGAGCAGTCGGTTCCTCAGAGTCCCCTCTACTCTCTGTGAACACCTCAGCCAATGACTTGAGACGAGAGGGAATGTACGTAAAGTGGAACAGAGCTTTACATCTGTAATAAATTCGCAATACATGTAAGAAGAGCTTCTATCATCTGATACACACCCAGGGATGATGGGAGGGGAAACTGTAACTTCCTCTAGGGCACTAGTTCTTGTTTTTTTTTTTCTCTTTAAATTTATTTTTTTTTACATTAATTCACTATACATCATTACAGCATACAGATGAATTTTCCATCCAAAATACACTGTGTATTGGCTCAATCAAGCACATCAACATACATGTTCTCAGCAAATAATTGTCCAATTCTTATGTCTTGTATACTTTGTTTTTCATTTTGCCATCCTTGATTCCCTATCCCTCACCCTCTGCAATGTCCCACACTCCTCCCACATTGTCTCTGGTATCCATGGTTGCTTTCTATGCCTTCCCCCCCCCATTTAATTGATTTGCTAATGAACTTAATTAGTCTAAATATATCAAATAGCTAGCACAGCTGATATATACCTATACATGAACCCAAGTCTGACTTTAGGCATAAACCTCAGTGAGTAGAATGAACATATTATAAAGTAGTACCCAGCTGGGGCTATATAGCTTACTGCAGTCATCAAATATGCATTTTTTAAAATTTCAATACGAACAGTTTTACTGTTTTATTTTTTCTCCTGCAACTTTTTTTTTAATTATTTAACATTCATTCCCTGAGCATCATCACAATATACTAAATGTGGTTTCCCATCTAGAATAATCATGCATGTTATTATCAATAATATTCCATTTCTACTTTCATACATATGTATATGTATGTATGTTTTTTACCCCAAGTTTGACCCTCTGCC
>NW_006205765.1:1881646-1891373 GCF_000334495.1 Tupaia belangeri chinensis
TTTGCCATTATGAATGTTCTGAATTCTTTATCAGACATTTCCATGAATTCCCGTGAACTGTGTGTGGATGAAGACGAGTTATCCTTTTCCCTTGGAGGAGAGGTATTTTCCTGCTTTCCCATATTTCTTGTGGTCCTGCAGCGATTTCTAGTCATCTGGTTGATGGTCAGTTTCTTCCCAAACTTGGAAGTTCAATCTCAAACTCTCTGTGTGCCGGAGGCCAAATTATCAGTAGGAAGTCTTGATTTCTGTTCCCCCAAAATGGCTAAATGTTAGGATTATCCAAATTTTGTCCACTCATTGTACACTTGAATGCACACACCCAACTTCTGACTAAACAGCTACTGAAGGAAAGCCCAGGTCACATCTTTCCTCAGCCCGGACCTGCATACCCCGACGCTCCTGTTGCTCTCCCCCTAGGGCACTAGTTCTTTATTATAGATGGATGGTATTCTGTTGTATAAATAATATCACATTTTTAAAAATAGATTTTTGCTATAGAGCATCTACCCTCACTGGAGAGACAGAGACATAAAGAGAGAAAGTGAGAAATCACCCCACAGGAGAGGTGGTCATGCCATAATCCCTTATTCTCCATTCTCCTGATGAGATTTTGGGCACACATGCACACACACCCAGTGTGAGTTTCAAGCTTCCAAGTCCAGGACTCGAACCATGGTTGGCCATGTGGGAATCCAGCGCTTTAACCACCATGCCACCCGCTGGTTCCAATATCACATTTGCTTTATCCCTGCAGCTATTGATGGGCACTTAGGTTGACTCTATACCATGACTATTGTGACTAGGGCTTCAGTAAATGCGGGAGTGCAGATATTGAGGTGGGAGTGCGGGGTCATCAGACCCAACACCCATGCCAGTTCTTGTCCTACACTCATGAAGAATTAGAGACACAGACACAGAGAGGAGAGGAAAGGGGGAAGGAAAGAGAAAAAGCTTCTAGTGTAGCAGAAGGGAGCCCAGATGGGTTGCCGAAGAGCAGCTGGAAGCCAGAGTTTTTTATCTAGCAGCCCAAGCAATGGGCTGGCTTTCTGATAAGGAAGTGGGCTTTAGAAATGGTTACACGGTAGTGTGATTTATTACCCTAGTCTTTGTGGGGTCAGCAGACCATAGTGACCTGTACTTCTGGTGAGAATAAAGTTACTGAACAGGAACTGTTGCCCCTAGCTACAGTTGTCTTGAGTCTCAATGCAGCCAGCTTTTTTTTTTTTTTTTTGAGAGATTTTCACTGTAGGGCGTGTGCGCTCGCCAGACAGATAGAGAGCGAAAGAGAGAAATCACCCCCCAGGGGGGATGGTCACGCCGCAATCCCTTCTCCTCCATTCTCCTCTCAGGATCTTGGGCACGTACGCACACGCGCCCGGCGTGAGTTTTAAGCCACCGGGTCCGGGACACGAACCACGGTCGACTACGTGGGAGTCCAGCGACATAGCCATTACGCTAACTGCTGGTTCCCAATGCAGCCAGCTTTTGACTGAAAACTTAGCCACTGTGACTCCATCTTGGCCTTATCCTATCTGTGTGCTCAATATTCCTATCTTCTGCCTTATTAGCAAGGAGTCATAAATTCTTTAGAGACATGTGAAAGGGGTATATATTGTACATTGATTAGACCATAGAGGAAAAACAGAGACTTCATTAAAAAGAAAAGCACACTGACTTCCTTTTGAGGCCTTTACCCTATCTACCTAAAAGAGGGTCTAACTCCTATTTCAACATTGCTACAATATACTAATTTTCATTCCTCTGGACATCCACATAGTGGTAGGCTAGCTAGATGATACAACAGTTTAATTTTTTTTTAATTATTTATTGGGGGCTGGCAGGTGGCATGGAAGTTAAGTGTTGAACTCCCACATGGCTGACCATTTGTTTGCCTTCTTACTTTTTCTCTCTTTTTCTGGTGAGCACATGTTCCCTACAGTAAATTAAATATATAAATAAAATTAAATAAATAATTCTTTGAAATTTTATTTTATTTTATTTGCAATACGGCACATGTACTCACCAGAGAGAAAGTGAGAAAGCAAGCTGCTAGGTCTAGGACTTGAACAGTGGTCAGCAATGTGGGAATCCAGTACCTTAACCACCATGTCACCTGTTGACCCTAGTTTTATTTTTAGTTAAAGATTATCTTTTTGAGAGATTCTTTGCTACAGGGCATGTGCACTTGCCAGAGAAACAGAGAAAGGCAGAAAGTGAGAAGTCAACCCAAGAGGGATGGTCATGCCACAATCCCTTTTCCTCTATTCTCCTTTGGGGAATTTGGGCAGGCATGCAAATACACCCCACGTGTAAGCCACCGGATCTAGGACTTGAACCAGTCAACTAAGTGGGAGTCCAGCGACGTAACCCTTACACCATCTGCTTGTCCCTAAACATAATTTTTAATTTTGAAAGTGGGGAGGTGGGAAAAGGCCCTGACTGGAGCTTTAAGAGACCCAAATCACATTCTTAATTCTTCTTGATCTTGTATTTTTCTTCCTACTCTTACTCCTTGGAAAATCAGGATATTGGAATTTGCAAGCAGCAAGAAAAATCAGCAAGTGAATCACTCTGACTTGTGGCTTCTTTTGCCTCTGGCTACCTGGTCTTGAGCCATCAGTGATGATGGTGATCCTGTATATAAGGTGAGGACTCCTAAGGCAGTCCTGAGGTGGCCCACTCATCAAAAGACGGGACCAGCAGATGGCATAGTGATTAGGGACCAGCAGATGGCATAGTGATTATGTCACTGACTCCCATGTAGTTGACTACAGTTCGTTTCCTGGACCTGGTGACTTAAAACTCAAGCCGGGCACGTGCGCGTGCATGCCCAAAGTCTCAAGAAGAGAATAGAGGAGAAGCAGCATGGCCATCCCTCCTGGGGGGTGATTTCTCACTTTCCATCTCTCTGTCTCTCCAGCACAAGCACGCACCCTATAGCAAAAATCTCTGAAAAAAAAACAAAAGGTAGGAGATGCTCTAGGAGGGAGGAAGTATATAAGGAAGAAGGTGTTGAACCACCTGGGGTCACCAGGGCATGTCTGTGGCTAAGACATAAGGGACATGGGAGAGAAGATGCAGGTCGCTATAGTAACTCATCACGCTGGTCTCAAGGTTATGAAGAGGGCAGCAATTCTGGCCTGGGACGGAGGGGCCAACCCCGAAATGTCAGGAGTGGAAGAAGGGACTATTCATCTCTCTCCCAGCTTTTCCATACAGGGCATCTAACCCAGATTACCACCACCCTCAAATTAGCTGCTGACCCGTGAAGAACTGGAACCTAAGAACTCTCACATACTTGCTAACAACCGTGGACTTCAGAAAGGATCAGCAACCACTAAGGATGACAGAACAAGAGGAACTTTCGAGACACTGCATTGGTCTTTTCGGTTTCATCCTATCATTGCTGACCTTTGTATGTTGTTCCAACAGGTTGTTCCCAACGCTTTAGCCCAGGCGGTAATAGACAATACATTGTCCTGGACTTGCTACAGGCCAACTGAGGGTGTGTGTGTGGTTGCCAATGGCCAGAGTGGTGCTCGAATGGGAAACCTGGTTGCAGTCTACCTTCCAAGTAGGCCTGACCAGCCGACAGCTGAGTCACAGTCACACCTACTCCCTTCGGATACTGCCTGAGAAGAATGGGACACATCTGACAGGAGTCCCATCTGTAACTGATGCGGTGACCAGTGCCCTTGTGGGTTCTCAGACATATCGGGGGTAGAGTGGTGAAGGAACAGCCCCAACTGGGCACCCTCGCACATACCCACACACACAAACCGTGAGTTCTGTCAGGGCTGTCCCAGAACAAGAAAGAACTGGAGGACTGTGAGCAGTGCTGCAAAGCCGCCTCCCACTCACCTCCTCGCATCTGAAAGGCTGTCTTGAGCTAGCATCTCATGGCCTCCGCCCAGGTGCTGACGGGGTCTGAGGCTTTCTACCCTGCCTTCCTTGGAAAGAAGCCACCGAACATAAAATCCCTTAGCCGCAGTCCAGAAGCAGCTCCTGAGCAAAAGGGTATCCCCTATCCTGCAATGCAGTCATCTGTTCCCTTTCGGTGGTTTCTTTGTGGCACTGTCCCCATAATTTTCATAAAACATCCGTGATTTAACCATTCTTCCACCTAAGCTTCACTATACTTTTTTTTAAAAGAATTTTTTTTTAATTTTGTTTACTCATTCATTTATTTTAATTTTGACCAGAGAGAGTTAGAGAGAGAGAGAGAGAGAAAGCGAGAAAGCAAGCCACCAGGTCCGGGACTCGAACTGCAATCGGCCATGTGGGAGTGTCCAACACCCTATATACCATGCCACCTGCTGGTCCCCAAGCTTCACTATACTTTGTATGTTTGTTCTTTCTTCAATTTTAGCAGAAGTCAAATTGTTTCAATATGGGCACTTTTTTTTCTTCCTTTTTTAGGTTTTTGCCATAGGATATGTGCACTTGCCAGAGAGAAAAAGAGAGAGGGAAAGTGAGAAATCACCCCCCCCCCAAGGGGATGGCCACGCCACAATCTCATCTCTTCCATTCTCTTCTAGGCATTTTGGGCACATATGTATACATGTTCAGTGTAATTTTCAAGTCACCAGGTCCTGGGCTTGAACTGCAGTCGGCCACATGGGAGTCCAGCACCTTAACCACTACACTGCCTGCTGGCCCCCAGTATGGGCTCTTTTTAAACAGCCATATTCTGAGTGCCTCAGAACAGATCCTGTTGGGACCAGCAGTTAATGTAATGGCTATGTCGCTGAATTCCCATGTAGTCGACCGCGGCTCGCGTCCCAGATCCGGTGGCTTAAACTCACGCTGGGTGCGTGTGCGTGCGTGCCCAAGATCCAGAGAGGAGGATGGAGGAGAAGGGATTGCGATGTGGCCATCCCCCCTAGGGGATGATTTCTCGCTTTCTGTCTCTCTGTCTCTCTCTGTCTGTCTGGCGAGCGCACGCACCCTATAGCAAAAACCTCTCCAAAAAAAAGAGAAAAAACCTACAGGCAAACTATCATGGACCTTTGAGATCAACAAGTAGTATAATTCCTTTGTTTAACAGATGAAGAAATAAACATTAAGTGCACACAGACAAGCCTTTGTCTGATGAAAAAAACGACCAGAAGCATTGTTGTGGTGGAGATGGACTCTCTGTTGAAGCTTTCCTAGGTGTTTTTCCACTAGTTCTGGCTAGCTTTCTCAAAACATTCTCATAGTAAGCAGAAGGCACTAACTGCCCTCAAGGCAAGGAATCATAAACTGAGCATGTAGAGGTTGGGAGTCACAGGGGCGGGACTGAAATCCCACACAATATGTTGTGCTATAAACTCATTTTTTTGTTGTTGTAGAGAAGTACCACAGTTTTCATATTATCAAAAAGTTAGAAACCCAAACAAAATTTAGTAAACTCAGTTCTGAGCTGTGTGGAACTTCAAAATTCAAAAAAAATGATATTGAGGCAATAAAAGGAAATAATCCATGTATCCATCGGTGAACAAATGGATACACAAATTGTGGTATGTCCCTACAGTGGAATATTATTCAGCCATAAAAAAGAAATGAAGTACTGATACGTGCTACAACATAAATGAATCTTGAGTACATTATGCTAAGTGCAAAAAGCCTGTCACAAAAGACCACAAAGTGAATGATTTCATTTCTTTTTCTCTTAATTGTCAGAGGGTACATGCACTCACCAGAGAGAGAGAGAGAGACAGAGAGCACGAGAGACAGGGAGAAAGCACCCAGCAATAGGGCACAGTCACATTGTGGTCCCTTTCCCTCCATTTCTCCATCCTGTTGGGGTTTGGGGTATGCGTGCACACATGCCTGGTATATTTTTCAAGCTACCAGGGCCAGGATTCCAGCCATGGTCAGCCATTATCCACTAGGCCACGGGCCAGTCCGAATGATCCCATTTCTATGCAATCTCCATAAACAGGGCACATCCGTGGAGACAGAGGTAGACAGATGGTGGTTGCCAGGGGTTGGAGGAGAGTAGAGAATGAGAGGTGACTGCCAAAGGGTAGCAAGCTTCTCTCTAGGATGGTGGTTACACAGCTCTGTGATACCCTAAAAAACTATTTTATTGTTAAATAGGTGAATTGCATAGTATAAGGTTAATTCTCAATAAAGCCATTACCAAAACAATTCAAAACAAAACGAAAACAATAAAATCATCTGAAATCCATGGCCCCTCCCCCAAATTGCTACTGCGTTTCAATGTTCTATTTTCCTATTTAGAAGCCGGTTTAGTTTACCACAGTGGGCTCCTTGGGGCAGCTCTCAGCACAGGGGAAGGAAAAAAAAAAAAAAACAGAAAACAAAAACATGAAACAGAAAGCAAATAGTTCTGAGGACAAAAGTGAATTCACCATTTTGCCAGTATCAACAAACCAGACTCGAACAGCTGGCAGCCATCAGTGAGATGAACCGGGGAAGGGAAGCTTTGGGCACAAGCCATCCTTTTGCCTATGCTGACAGATGTCAGAATGAAGGCCCACATGGGGTCAAAGGTGAAAGAAGAGATGCCCAGCTGGAACAGCCATGTCTCCGTGCTGTCAATGTGTCACTGTGAGTTAACCCCAACCCCTTCACACAAGTGACAGGAGGTGCTAAATAATTAACATCATTCCTAGGTTCTCCTTGCTCCTCACCTAGCCTTAAATGATCTCCTCCAAAATCAGGCCAAGCTAGTGGCTCCATTTCCACTCTGGATTACTTGCATAATCCTGCCTCATTTTTCTTTTAAAAACCCTTGTCTCCCTCACCTTCCTGAATATGGCCATAGTTTCCTATGGCAAGTGTATTCCACAGTGCAATGTCTATTTCTGCTTGTTTTCTCCTTTCTTTTCTTTCTTTTTTCTTTTTTTTAGATTCCATTTATGTGTACTTTTATTATGAACGTTCTAATGTGAACTCAATAAAACAGAATTTTATAAACATCCACGTACCACCCTTCAAATGAAGAAAAGTTCCTATTTTTCATATTCACATCAAATATTTTTAAAGTAAGACTTTTAGATGCAAAGTTCCCTTCTTAACCTTCCTCAGTCCCTTTGTCCCCCTCCCCAGACCAACTACTGTCCTGAATTCGAAGTGTATTGTTCCTATCAATGTTTCCATAATTTTCCTACACACACACACACACACACACACAGAGAGAGAGAGAGAGAGTCCCTTATCTAAAATGCTTGGGATCAGAAGTGTTGCAGGTTAAGGATTTTTTTGGATTTTGGAATATTTGCAGTCTATATAATGAAATATATTGGAGATGAGCCCAAATCAAACATAAAATGAATTTATGTTTTATATATACCTTATACACACATATTGAAGGTAATTTTTTAAAAAGGTTTTTGCCATAGGGTACATGTGCTCATTGGAGAGAGACAGAGAGAGACAGTGAGAAGGAAAGTGAGAAATCACCCCCCAGGAGGGATAGCCATGCTGTAATCCCTTCTCCTCCATTTTCCTCCTGGGATGTTTTAGCACACACGCCCAGCATGATTTAGAACTACAAGGTCCAGGACTCAAACCATGGTCAGCCATGTGGGAATCTAGCACCTTAACCACCATGTACCTGTTGGCCCCACTTGAAGGCAATTTTATACAATAGTTTCATATTGTAGTATTTTTACTTCACTCCATCGTATGAAGTTGGGTGTGGAATTTCCCCCTGGCATCATGTTGGCACTCAAAAAGTTTCAGATTTTGGAGAATTTCAAATATTGAATTTTTGTATTAGGGATACTCAACCTGTATATGTATCCAATGTTAACCTATAGTACTTTCGTGTGGTGTATAAGTTATAGAAATGATATTCTACAGTACGTATCACTCTATACTCAACTTATTTTTTACTTATCCATACTGAGACGTAGAGAGCTTGTGTATTCATTATGCCTGTTGAGTAGAAATCCATTTGATGACTATTTCACAATTTACTTACTCTGTTGATGGGCACTTGCCACATCTCTGAATTTTTAACATACAAACAAGGCCACAAAAAGACATTTCTATGAAATTACTTTAAAATCAGAAAAGGTCTGTTTTTATGCAACAAGGCAGAACTGTCATAAATTACAAAGATATGTACCAGACAATTGGATAGTAAGAACTTCTAGGGCCAGCAGGTGGCATGATGGTTAAGGCACTGGACTCCCACATGGCCCACCATGTTCAAGTCTCAGATCTCGTGACTTGTTTTCTCACTTTTCTCTCTCCCTGTTTCTCTCTGGTCAAATTAAAAATACAAATAACAAATAAAATTCAATAAATAAATAGTTCCTTAAAAAAAATTTCCCTCTGCGGGGGCTGGCAGGTGGTGTGGTGGTTGAGGTGCTGGATTCCCACATGGCTGACCACAGTTCGAGTCCTGTACATGGCGGCTTGCTTTCTCACTTTCCATCTCTCTCATTCTCTCTCACTCTGTCCCTCTCTTGTCAAATTAAAATTAATTAATTAATTAATTAAATTTAATAATTCTTTTAAAAAAAAGTTCCCTCTGATTTGGGGACCTAGAAAAACAATGGAATGAGCGTAGAGAAATATCTGATAAAAGGCTTT
This sequence comes from Tupaia belangeri chinensis, assembly GCF_000334495.1. Classification (NCBI taxonomy): domain Eukaryota; kingdom Metazoa; phylum Chordata; class Mammalia; order Scandentia; family Tupaiidae; genus Tupaia; species Tupaia belangeri. The sequence goes on from NW_006205765.1 coordinate 1,890,203, forward strand.
TGCTAGGATGTTATCAGGGAGGCCATCAGGAAGCCAGAAGCATTGCCCATCCCCCGACATCCAGTTTCCACTACATCCAGAGACAACTTCAGCAAGCTGATCACATCTTTGTCTACAAGCTCTGCTGGGCTGGAGCAAATAATGAGAGTATGCTGAGAAGAGAGAGACGGTCAGCAGTGGACGCAGAGCTGAAAGAAAGGAAGGGATGCACAGGAGGACTTCAAAAGTAAGAGCACAGAGCCAGGTTCCTGACACTGCGGTAACGTGCCACTCAAGAGAAGCCAGATCCCACATGCAGGTGACTGGCTCAAATTCCTGGCCCAGTTGGACTGACGCACACTGAACACATGCCCGAGTGCCCAGGACCGGACAGGCTAGGAGACTCTCGCTGTGTCCCCAGACCTTGTGGAAGGTGCTCATCTTTTTCTCTCTATCGCTCTCTCTCTTGCACACGCATGCATCATGTGAATAAAGAGGGGGGAGAAAGGAAAAAATGTAAAGCAAGGACCCGGGGTTAAGTAGGGATACAAGATAGAAAGGGGTGTCAAAAGACCCCGAAGTATATTGGGCAAGGATGCATTTGGTCACCCATCCTTTCATCTTCTGCTCTCCGTTCTTCTGCTCTTATTCTTTTTTAAAATTGTAAAGGGTAATAAATCCAGACACGTATATTGTTCCTATGAAAATAATAAAAGCAGGTATGCAATGAAAAGTAAATGATGCGCTTAGCTCTCCCTTTCGGAACGAGACTCCGATCCTCCTATACAAACATTGTTACCACACAAGGAAGACAATGTGTGCAGTAGCTCTGTGTTAACTTGTGTGTCCTCTGGGAAAACTGTTGGAATCAAAATAGAGTCATTTGTGTCACCTCATGTTAAACTATTGCTAAGCTGATCTGGGGAAGGTCATCGAAAGGGTGATTCTCATGCCCAGTGCAAGGATTGTCACAGGGACGCTGCTAGAAGTACGGCTGCGAACAGACTACTGCGGCTTCACACAGTCTGCTCGTGTGAGGGCATCTGCCCAGAAGCTGCCTGTGCCGTCCAGGCCTGAGCTCACCCTTACTATCCATCCTAGGCGTCAAGAATAGTTTTCCAGAAACAACTTACGTAATCCTGCCTCATTTATCTTTTTTTTTTTTTTTTTTGGTGGGCGTTGTTGTTCAATG
>NW_006205765.1:1891413-1901737 GCF_000334495.1 Tupaia belangeri chinensis
TTGCTATAGGGCGCGTGCGCTCGCCAGACTGACAGAGAGAGACAGAGAGACAGAAAGCGAGAAATCACCTCCCAGGGGGGATGGCCATGCTGCAATCCTTTCTCCTCCCTTCTCCTCTTGGGATCTTGGGCACGCACACACACGCACCCGGCGTGAGTTTTAAGCCACTGGGTCTGGGACATGAACCATGGTCGACTACGTGGGAGTCCAGCGACATAGCCATTATGCTAACTGCAGGTCCCCCCTGCCTCATTTATCTCTTAAAAATCCTTCTTTCTTATGTCCCTGAATATGGCCACAGTTTTCTATGACAAGTGTATTCCACGTTGCCAGGTCTATTTTTTCTTTTTTTTTTTTTTCTCCTTTCTTTTCTTCTTTTTCTTTTTCTTTCTTTTTATTTTTTTTTCTAGATTCCACTTATATGAGATAATGCTGGTAACTCTTTTGGCTCCTCCCTCTCTCTCCCACTCCACAATTATTCAATCCTTGAGAAGCTGTTTATATTTCTTGAATCTAAATTCTTATATTTCCTTGACTAATGCCTTAGTGTAGGCATTGCCATCTTGCATTTGGATTAATGACAGTCTCTCTCTCTCTCTCTCTCTCTCTCTCTTTCTTTTCTTTTGCTATGAGGCATGTGCACTCATTGGAGAAAGAGAGAGAGAGAAATCACCCATTGGGGGGATGGCCACTCAACAATCCCTTCTCCTTCATTCTACTCTGGGGGTTTGGGACATGCATTCACAAGCACCCGACATAATTTTCAAGCTGTCGGGTCCAGAACTCAAACCACGAAGTCGGCCATGTACGATTCATCCACCTTGACTAATCACCATGCCATTGGCTGGCCCTCATTTTTCTTACAGTCTTTCTGCCTGTTTACATTTAGAGTTGAAAATTTTGGTGTCAGAAGTGGTTTGCCTTGGGAACCAGCAGTTAGCGTAATGGCTGTGTCACTGGACTCCCACGTAGTCGACCGCGGTTCGCGTCCCGGACCCGGTGGCTTAGAACTCACGCCGGGCGCATGTGCGTGCGTGTCCAAGATCCTGAGAGGAGAATGGAGGAGAAGGGATTGCGGAGTGACCATCCCCCCTGGGGGGTGATTTCTCGCTTTCTGTCTCTGTGTCTCTCTCTGTCTGGCGAGCGCATGCGCCCTATAGGGAAAACCTCTCAAAAAAAAAAAAAGAAGTGGTTTGCCTCAAGAAGCAGGTTCACCTCAGACGGATGGGCAGCTCCTGGAACCGAGCGCTTGTACCCGCTGATCCCCTTGAGCACTCCCCTTCCACGGCTCACCTGTTCTGCCCTTGCTGATCTCTCCTCAGAGTCTCCGATTTCCTCTCTTTGGTGAATTCTTCTGTTTTTAATTAGGATCTGGTTTGGTCAGCCTAAATTAAGGACTTTGTAACCCTCTAGGGGGATAAAAGACTTTATTTTCTGGATAGTTCTTTCTGGTATAAAGGCATCATCCTTACGATGAGTACTCTTAGTTTCTACAAACATATTCTGTTTGTGAAGTCTTTCCAGAGGACTCATTTTTTATTTCACTTTTGGTATTAGTATAATACATCTGTAAGTAATTTGGCTCTTTTACTCCCTGCCTGTTTTCTGAACATCTTCCAAGAGCAAAAATACAGGATTTCCTTTGCTTCTGGGAGATTAATATGGAACAGGATTCTAAAAATTCTAAGCCATGCCAGGACAGCCATCCTGCTGAGGCTCCAGCAGGCTATATTATAGTCCATTCTGATGCACATTCTGTTTAATTAATGAGAAAACTATAGCAAGGATTATTACAGCCAATATAAGAATCATTCAAGGGCCAGCAGATGGCACAGTGGTTACGTTGCTGGACTCCCACATGACCGACTGCAGTTCGAGTCCTGGACCTAGTGGTTTGAAACTCATGCCGGTGGTGTGTGCGTTTGTGCCCAAGATCCAGGAAGGAGAATGGAGGAGAAGGGATTGTGGCATGGCCATCTGCCCAGGGAGCGATTTCTCACTTTCCCTTTCTCTGTCTTCCCCCCACCCCGCTCCCCCCCCCAATCCAGTGAGCACACATACCCTAAGGCAAAAACCTTTACAAAAGAAAAAAAAAAAAGAAAAAGAGTCATTCAAAACTACAACTATAAAGTTAACATGCAGAAGATTCTTTGGGTTTTTTTTGTTTTTGTTTTTTGAGACGTTTTTGCTATAGGGCATGTGCGTTCACCAGACAGACAGAGAGAGACAGAGAGATAGAAAGCCAGAAATCACTCCCCCAGGGGGGATGGCCACGCCACAATCCCTTCTCCTCCATTATCCTCTCAGGATCTTGGGCACGCACGCACATGCGCCCGGCGTGAGTTTAAGCCACTGGGTCCGGGACTCGAACCGCGGTCGGCTACATGGGAGTCCAACGACATAGCCATTATGTTAACTGCTGGTCCCAACATGCGGAAGATTTTAAATGCCCTCTTTCTTTCTCTGCATCTTTGAAGCTGCTGACCTTTTCACTTGCATTAAAATAAAAAATTCAGGGCCAGCAGGTGGCATGATGTTTAAGGCATTGGACTCCCACATGGGCGGCCACAGTCTGAGTCCCATACCAGATGGCTTGAAAAATCGCGCCCAAAATCCCAATAGAAGACTGGAGGAGAAGGATTGTGGCATGGCCATCCCCAGTGGGAGGTGATTTTTCACTTTCTCTCTGCTCTGTCTCTCTGGCAAGCACACACACCCTATGGCAAAAAAAAAAAAAAAAAATTGAAAATTGAAAATTAAAAATTAAAAATTAAAAATTCAAGGCTGCTTAGAGATTTTTCTTATGCAATTCAGCCAGTCCTGGATAAACTGAACAGCTAAGAATTAACCCTTAAAGGTATTTGAGACTGAAGAAAGGCTTAGGAGTGAAGTTTTGGGGGGTTTTGTCATTTTTTTTTTATTGTTGTTAAGTTTATTTCCCTCATGAGTGAGACAGACAGAGTGAAAGAGAGCGACAGCCGCTCCAACAAGGTCTCGATGCTATGATCTGTCCCCAGCTTGAGTGAGCTTAGGTCATGGATATGCAACCTCTGGCACTGTATTTGAACCCAGAACCTTCCCATGTGGGTCAGCCTCACAAGGGCTGTTTTAGTGTTGTGTCGCCATTCAGTCCTGGGCAAGAGTTTTTAAAAATTTAAAAAAACAAAACTACTATGATACAAAAACATTACCCAGAATTTTGGTCCACAGTCTTCCTAAATTATCTATCAGAGGGCCAGCAAGTAGCATAGTAGTTAAGGCACCGGACTCCCACATGGTTGACCACAGTTCAAGTCCCAGACTCAGTGGCTTGAAACAAACATCAGGTGTGCGTGTGTGCCCAGAAATCCCGAGAGGAGAATGGAGGAGAAAAAACTGTGGTGTGGCCATCCCCTCTGGGGGTGGTTTCTTACTTTCTCTCTCTCTCTCTCTGTCTCCAGTTGAGCACACACCCCCATAGCAAAAATATCTCTCTTCAAAAAAAATAAGATTATCAGGATAAACAAAAGCTCTAAGAGCTTGTGTGTGTGTGTGTGAGAGAGGGTTTATGCATGTACATGTAACATGTTGTATGTTGTGCTTACATGGTAAAATCCTTTAATAACTTCTGTTCAATTTGGCTTACAGATAAATTAGCACTTATACAAATTAAGACTGTTAAAATACATAATAATTAACCCAGATATCTTTTAGTTCATGTGACTTAAGTAAATCTTTAATAAATTGATTTTAAAATTGTTGATAAAATAAAAACAGAAATACCTTCTGAGGCCAGTAGGTGGCGTGGTAGTTAAGGGCTCTGGACTCCCACATGGCAGACTGTGGTGCAAGTCCCAGATCCGGTGGCCTGCTTTCTCACTTTCCCTCTCTCTCTCTCACTCTGTCCCTCTCTGGTCAAATTAAAATAAATAAATAATTCTTTTTAAAAATTATTCAAATTTGTCAGCATTAAATATAACAGAGACACACAACTCTTATTTCTGTCAGATGTTTAAGATAATAAAAGTATTTGTCCAACCTAAGAACCAATTTGCAGATGAGAGATAAACACAAATGTCTATTGGTTCCTGTATATCAAGAATAGCAGGGACCAGCAGTTGGCATAATGGCTATGTCACTGGACTCCCACGTAGTCGACCGCGGTTCAAGTCCCGGACCCGGTGGCTTAAACTCACGCCGGGCACATGTGCGTGCATGCCCAAGATCCCTAGAGGAGAATGGAGGAGAAGGGATTGCAGCGTGGCCATCCCCCCTGGGGGGTGATTTCTTGCTTTCTGTCTCTCTGTCTCTCTCTCTATCTGGCGAGCGCACGTGCCCTATAGCAAAAACCTCTACAAAAAAAGAAAAAAAAAAAAGAATAGCAATTTAACTTCACTATCTTTTTTCTTTGACAGAGAATCCCTTTAAATAATGACTGATTTTTTTATTATCTCAGTTTTCGCAAGTAATTAAGGTATATTTTCAAAGTAAATTAGGTGGGGACCAGCAGGTGGCATAGTGGTGGGGTACTGGAAGCCCACGTGGCCAACCATAGTTTGAGTCCCAGACCTAGTGGCTGGGACTTACTCTTTCTTTCTCTGGTGACTACACATGCCCAATAGCAAATTAAAATAATAATGATAATAATAATAAAACTAAAATAACTAATTCTTTAAAAAATAAGTTAGGTAATTATAAATGTGATGTTTGTTTATAAATAAACTTTTCATGTAAAAGATATTTACAAAACATCAGTCATTTCTTTTATAAAAAATTATTTATTTAATTTAATTAACTTATTTATTTTTTCAATTTTGCTATAGGGCATGCATGCTCACCAGAGAGAAAGAGAGAGAAAGTGAAAAAGCAGATCACCAGGTCCTGGATTTGAACCATGGTGAGCCAAGTGGAAGTCCAGCACCGTAACCACCACACCACCTGCTGGCTCCCAGAGTCAATCCTAAATTAAAATATTCTAATTACTGTTATGATTAAATCTGGGCCAGCAGGTGGTGTGGTGGTTACGGTGCTGGACTTCCACTTGGCTCACCATGGTTCAAATCCAGGACCTGGTGATCTGCTTTTTCACTTTCTCTCTCTTTCTCTCTGGTGAATATATGTGCCCTATAGCTAATTAATTAATTAATTAATTATTATTTTGAAAAAACATTATGATTAAATTTATTTACCTCTGGATTTTTAAATTTTATGGGAACAAAAAAATTTGGATCTTTTAACAAAGTTATACTGTTCCAAATTGAAAAATTATTCTATTGAAAATTTGTTTTTAGAAATTATAGGACACATGGGGACCAGTGCGTGGCGTGGTGGTTAAGGCACTGGACACTCCCAAATAGCTGACCGTGGTTTGAGTCCTGGACCTGGTGCCTTGCTTTCTCACTTTCTCTCTCTCTCTCTCCTCTCTCTCTCTCTGTGTACCTCTCTGGTCAAATTAAAAATAAAATGAATGAATAAATAAAGTTAAATAAATAATTCTTTTTTTAAAAAAAAAGCATTAGAGACCAGTGTTAGCATAATGGCTATGTCGCTGGGCTACCATATAGTCAAGTCCTGGACCCGGCAGCTTAAACTCACGCTGGGCGCGTGTGGCGTGCGTGCATGCCCAAAATCCCGAGAGGAAAATGGAGGAGAAGGGATTGCGGCATGGCCATTCCCTCCTGGGGGGTGATTTCTCACTTTCTGTCTCTGTCTCTGCCTTTCTGGTGAGCGCACACGCCCTATAGAAAAAACCTCTCCCAACAACAACAAAAAAAAAAAGGTTACAGTTATTTCTTTGTTTAAGAATTATTTATTTAATTTTTGTATTTATTCATTCACTTATTTTAATTTGACCAGAGAGAGATAGAGAGAGAGAAAGTGAGAAAGCAAAGCACCAGATTCGGGACTCGAACATGGTTGGCCATGTGGGAGTGTCCAGTGCCTTAACCACCATGCCACCTGCTGGCCCCCAGAGGTTAAGGTTATTTCAAAAAGTGAATTTATAGGGCTGAGCCTGTGGTGCAGCAGTCAAGCACCATGCATAGGAAAATGGATTTTAGATGGCCTCCTGAAATTTGAGTCCCAGCCCTGGTGGTTTGAGAAACACAGTAGGCACATGTGCGTGTATGCCCAGGGTCCTGACAGGACAGAGAAATGAAGGAGGAAGGACTTGATCATGCCACAATTAGAACGTCCTCTCTCTCTCTCTCTCTCTCTCTCTCTCTCTCTTTCTCTCCCCTCCCTTTATTTCTCCTCTCCCCTGTTTGGAGAGTAAATGCATCTGACAATTGTTTTTTAAAGTCCATATATTAAGAACGTAGAAACAAGGCAGAAAGAAAACAGGATGTAGGAGAAATGGGAAAAGAAAGATTTAGGTATGAGAATGTATTTTGGTAAGGTACGTTAAAAGGAAAGGATAAAGAATTTTTTTTTTTTGGTATAAGAAAAATTTTGTGTCATAAAATACAATTTTGTTTCTAAAGAAAAATGACTTGGTTATTCCTGAGTGGGAAAAAGAGTATAGAAGACCAAACTGAATGTTAAAGTAGGTTGTAGACAGTCTGAGTGCGTCAGGAAGGGTCTGAGGAAGTTGCAAAGGTTTAGGAAAGGGAGGGTGGTGGGTGGTGGTGCAGCACTGAAACAGGACGGTCTGCGTTACTGACCGACATGGAAAGGCTCTGGGTTCAGGTCCAGAGACCTCCCCGAGGATCAGACATGCATAGTTTTACATCTTACTTTCTTCCCACCTCGTAGCATACAATTCATATGAACCCAATAGATCCACTTCTCCCTCTCTTAATGGTTGCCTAAAATTCCATAATATGGTTGTACTAAAATGTATTCAATTAGTTTCCTACTGCAGAATACTGGAGTCATTTTAATCTTCCCTAGCTACAAATACTACTACTTTGAATATTCTTTTTTGTTTTATTCATGATAGAGCATGTGCATGTGTGAGGGAGAGAGGCCAATGAGCACTGTCCACAGGGCCTGGTTGTGCCACGACCCCCTCACTCCAGTCCTCCTGCTAGCCAGATCCCGGGCACTTGTGCCCAGCCCAGCATGCTTTAGGCTGACCGGTCAGGGATTCATCCATGGTCACCATGTGGCGTCTGGCTTCTTCTGAGCAGAGCATTACCACTGCACCATGGAGATGGCCTTTGAATGCTCACAGTACCTCTTTGACCACAATTGTTTATCCGTAAGTACAATCACTAAGTTGGTATTATTCACTCTTTTTTTTTTTTTTTTTGAGAGGTTTTTGCTACAGGGCGCGTGCGCTTGCCAGACAGACAGAGAGAGACAGAGAGATAGAAAGCGAGAAATCACCCCCCTAGGGGGGATGGTCACGCCGCAATCCCTTCTCCTCCATTCTCCTCTCGGGATCTTGGGCACGCACGCACACGCGCCCGGCGTGAGTTTTAAGCCACCGGGTCCGGGACGCGAACCGCGGTCAACTACATGGGAGTCCAGCGACATAGCCGTTACGCTAACTGCTGGTCCCCCACATCTTTCATTCTTGAAGCTTAAAGGGAGTGCACTCAGTCCTGATGTGGCCAAGAACAATCTGTAAATGTCTGCCAAATGAAACTGAAAAACACTCAAGCCCCATCTAGGTAACTACAGGATCATTTCTGGAAGGCTTTAGTGTGGGGGAAGAAAATGTATCTAATCACTGGCAACAGCCAAACTGAAGAAAGAATATAATAATAGCATAAGGGTGGTCTTTACAAAATCCAGAAGCAGAGAGCCAAACAGAAAGAATTTGACTGTGGTTCTCTCTCGCTATCCATGGCAGAGATACTTCACCTGATGGAGAGACACCAGAGAAGCACATTCGATGAGGTTTTTCCAAGACCTGGATGGAGTTTCCTTCCATATAATCCCACTCCTTTAGTTCTGGACCCTTGCGTGTCAAGCAATCTCCTCACCAATGCAGTTACTAATTTCTCTCCTTATGTACTTGGGTCCTAGAAATGGTGGGTTAAAGATGGCTGCAGATTCTTTGGCAACTGTTATTAAGAGGCAAGATCTAGGTTTTCTCTAGATTCTCAGTGGGCTCTGTAACTACTTTGGCCAGTGGAATACAGAGGGAAATAATGCTAAGCCAGGTTCAAGGCGCAGGCCTTAACAAACTAGAAGGAAACTTGGTTCAGCCCCTGCAGTGCATTCAGTGGCTTACTGAACTACAGCAATGGAAGTCACATGGCCAGTCATGGGTTTGGATTCCCAGCCTGGTTGACCAGAAGCCCATCAGGATTATCTGAAGGGCTGAGAGAAGGGGATCACAGTGTGATCAGATCCTGCTGAGGGTGCTCTCTCCTTCCCTCTCTCTTTCTTTCTTTCTCCCTCTCATGCACACACATTTTTCTTTTCTTTTTTTTTTGGAGAGATTTTCACTGTAGGGCGCGTGCGCTCGCCAGACAGACAGAGAGAGACATAGAGACAGAAAGCGAGAAATCACCCCCCAGGGGGGGTGGCCACACCGCAATCCCTTCTCCTCCATTCTCCTCTCGGGATCTTGGGCACGCACGCACACGCGCCTGGCGTGAGTTTTAAGCCACCGGGTCCGGGACACGAACCGCGGTTGACTACGTGGGAGTCCAGCGACATAGCCATTACGCTAACTGCTGGTTCCACATTTTTCTTTTGAATTAAAAAAAATATTTGCCAGAGGGTGCATGCACTTACCAGAAAGAGACAGAGAGAAAGTGAGAAAATCCCCCCATAGGGAATGGTCCTGCCATAATCCTCTCTCCTTCAGGATTCAAGGCACACACAATACCGGCATGTTTCGCAAGCTGCCTGGTCTAGGATTTGAACTGTGCAGTTGGACATATAGGATCCAGCTGCCTTAACCACCATGCCATGGACTAGCACAGTCATGAACTTTTCAAGAAATCAAAGAAATTAGCAACTTCTATTTTGTCTCTTGGAACATTCTCTCTGGGGGAAGCCAGTACTATGTAAGAAGTCGAACTGTCCCAAGACCACCACACTGTGAGAATCCCACGTCAGACCTGTGGAGAAAGACACCCAGCTACCCTGGCCAAACCATCCCAGGCACCAAATCATCCACCCGAAGGAGCCAGCTTGGCCATTCCAGCCCCAGAAGATGGGACATGCCAGGCAAAAGCCAGATCCACGGCCCAGACACATGGCCCCACTTGCGAAATCCCTGTGGTCTTCAGCCATCCATGCTGAAGCCCCACCCCATCACACAGCAGAGGCAGGTTGTTTCCATTGTGTCCTGTCCAAATCCTGACTCACAAAATCATGAATATAACAACATGTTTATTTTATTTTTTGAATAACTTTAATTTTATTTATTATTAATTTTCAATTTGACCAGAGAGAGAGAGTGGGGAAGTGAGAAAGCAAGCTGCCAGGTCTGAGACTCAAACCACAGTTGGCCATGTGGGAATTCAGCAGCTGAACCACTGCAGGCCCTCGAAATGCTTATTTTAAGCCACAGGGACGGCTTATTACATGACAATAGATACAAGCATTTCGCGTCATGACTTTTCCTACAACCCAAAAGAACAGGAGGTTCCTGTGATAGTTTTGTGACGGTTGGGAAGGCTGAGCTCCTCACTAAATGAACATGTGGGCCCTCCAGTCCACACGTTTGTTTCTGTGGGTTTAGCCAGCGTAGGTGGGTCCCCGATTGTCTGCCTGTGCAGGATGTATTGATAAGGTTTAGTATCCGAACCTGAAACACTGATAACTGAAGGGCCAGACTTGATCGATCTGCACACCTGGCTCAATGTCTCTCCTCCACTCTATCTCACGTCAAGGATGGAGGTCCTTACGTTGGAGCAGCGAGGTCCTCAGGGAGTGATGTTTTAACCCTCTCTAGGTACACTGTTCCCCTCCCCACGCCACGTGTCAGAACTATGAGCCCAAGAGGAAAGTTTCTAGATGAAAGAGCAGCCACTGGACAAGATAGAGGACGTAACTCTGGCTGGGGTCGATTTTGCCCTAGAAGTCCTCAATCATTTTCTCGCTCAGCCTCCACTCTCAGTGCAGCGTTCTGTGGAACATGGCTCAGATCTTCTCCACTCTGGATGCTGCTACGTGTGAGCCTTTGCCACCTACAGCCCTCGCATGTCCCCTGTCCAATCCGCCCTACTGCAAAGTCACAGCCTGAACGGTGCTCCCCAGAGCACCCATGGCTGCTCACGGGCCCACCATGGAGCTCAGAGGAACTGGGTCTCTGCCTCTGACCACCAAGGCCATCCTCAAATGCCTGTCCCATCCCGGCCCCTACATGTTCTCATGATTTCTTTTAAGTTTATGTATTCATTTCTTTCTTTTTTCTTTTCTTTCTTTCTTTCTTTTTTTT
>NW_006205765.1:1901797-1909443 GCF_000334495.1 Tupaia belangeri chinensis
TTTGAGAGGTTTTCGCTATAGGGCACATGCACTCTCCAGAAAGACAGAGAGAGACAGAGAGACAGAAAGCGAGAAATCACTCCCCGGGGGGGTGGCCACGCCACAATCCCTTCTCCTCCATTCTCCTCTCGGGAGCTTGGGCACTCACGCACACACACGCCCAACATGAGTCTAAGCCACCAGGTCTGGAACTCGAACCGTGATCGACTACATGGGAGTCCAGCGACATAACCATTATGCTAACTTCTGGTCCCTATTTATTCATTTCTTCCATGACCAAGAGATATAGTTAAAGAGAGTGGAACAGAGAGATAGTGCCCTCAGCAAAGCCTTGATGCCACAATCCACCCCCAGCCTCAGCCAGATCCAGATCACGGGCACGCACATCCCCAGTGTACTCAGGGAGTCTCTGGATATCAACCCAGAACCTTCCCACACGGGTCAGCTTCATGGAGCACTGTTTCACCACTGCACCATCACCCAGTCCCGTTCTCATTCTTTTGTATTAAGGGTACACACACACACACACACATTTTCTCATTTACATTTAATTGTCATAAATCTTTATAGCATACAATATGGTATATCAAAGCATACATGTAGTGTGATAATCAAATTGGGGATATTACTATACATCTTTTTTTAAAAGAATTATTTATTTTTTCAATCAGAGAGAGATACAGAGAGAGAGAAAGTGAGAAAGCAAGCCACCAGGTCCAGGACTTGAACCGTAGTCAGCCATGTGGGAGTGTCCAGCGCCTTAACAACCATGCCACCTGCTGGTCCCCACTATATATCATTTTCGACAAAGACTCTTACATTCTTGTGTTTGTTAAATGTTTCCCTGAGCCTCTTCCACCCACTCTCATTCTCTCCCCTTCCCACACAGTCTCTGGTATCAAATCTTCCATTTCTCTGGTTGGACACAGACATACTGTATGCACTGGATATACATTGAACTGGCCACATTAGTATCAAGTCTTTCCATTTCTCTGGTTGGACACAGACATACCGTATGCACTGGATATACATTGAACTGGCCACAGTGTGTCTGTCATAGCCTGGCGTATTTCACTAAGCATTCACTCTTCTAGAATCATCCACTTTGTGTCAAATGATCTTCTACTTTGTATCAAATGACAGAAACTCATTGTTCTGTATGGCTGAATAGTGTTCCCTTGTGTGTATGTGACACTTTTTTTTTCTTTACCATAGAGTGTGTGAGCGCTAGCAGGAGCGAGAAAGTGAGAAATCACCCCCCAGGGGGCATGACCATGTCACAATCCCTTCTCCTCCATTTTCCTCTGGTATTTGGGTATGCATGAACTTGCACCCAGCATGACTTTCAAGCCACAGGGTCTAGGACTCACGCAGTGGTCAGCCATGTGGGAGTCCCGTGCCTTAACCAACATACCACCTGCTGGTGCCACTCCTCTTTTCTTTCTTTTTTTTTTTCAGAAGTTTTCGCTATAGGGCGTGTGCGCTTGCCAGACAGACAGAGAGAGAAAGAGAGTGAGAAATCACCCCCCCAGAGGGGATGGCCACGCCGCAATCCCTTCTCCTCCATTCTCCTCTCAGGATCTTGGGCACGCACGCACATGCTCCCGTCGTGAGTTTTAAGCCACCGGGTCCTGGACGCGAACCGCTGTCGACTACGTGGGAGTCCAGCGACATAGCCATTACGCTAACTGCTGGTTCCTGCCACCTTTTCTTTTTAACCTAGTCATAAATTCTTCGACACTTAGATTGATTCCACGATTGTGAATAATGCTGTGATAAGCACAGATGGGCAAGTGTCTTTCCAACGGGGGGTTTTTGCTGTGATAAGCACAGATGGGCAAGTGTCTTTCCAACGGGGTGTTTTCCTGTCCTTTGGGTAAATACCAAAAAGTGGGGCTACTGGGTCACATGGCAGCTTTATTTGTAAGTTTCTGAGAAATGTCCATATATTGGGTCGTCAGAGAAGTCATGGTGCCTTTTTGCATAGAAAAACACGTCATGACTTTCCCGACAACCCCGCAGTTTTTCACAGTGACGGCACTAATTTACAAAGCCCTGTCCTCATGCTCAACTCCTCAGAACAGACGCAAGGCCATCCCAGCCCAGTGCCTCCCTACCCTCCATCAGTCCCTGACAACCACGTGACCCTGGACGGGACACCACCCCTCCCCCAACCTCAGCGCAACTCCTCCTCCGGAGCCCTCCCTGGAAGGTGCTGCTGACTGCTGGGCTTCTTTGTTCTCCGTCTCCCTTATCTCACTGACTCCCAGCATCTGGAAAGGTGCCTGGGACATCGTAGGTGCATTCATACTTTTTCATAGTTATTAGGAAGGCAGAATCCCATGACTCCCTCTGGTGCATTTCTGAAAACCTCTCCGACTTAGCCACGATCGGCTGACCTTGGCCAGCCTCCATGCTGGCCTCATCTCTGGGTACCACTGGGGATTCTAACCCGCACAGCTGTTTTCTTAAAAGCAAACGTGCAGCGTTTCCTTATTGTTTATGATTTTGCTTTCACTCCTGAGAAGCAACATCTTTTTTTCCGGGATGGAGTGCGACGTGTCGTGTACCTTGCAAAAAATCACTAAGAAATCTCCGTAGCCCTCCTGAAGTTGTTTTCCTTGGGAGAAGCCTGTGGGAGCCAGCAGGGCCAGAGTAACATCTGTCATGCCCTTCCCAGCACAGCCCTGTCCCTCCCAGCCTGCCCACTTGCAGTCTAGCCTCCAAGTCACCTCCTTGCTGGTGCCCTCCCGATTCATAGCGAGATCGGCTTATTTCCGTTCTAGTTCCTAACACCTGCCGGCTTGTTTATCTCATTCAAAGACTCTCTTCGCTTGCACTCTCCCTACGCGCTCTCGGGATGACCACGTCCTCAGTTGACCCCAGCTCGCTTTCTGTCCAGCATCGCCGCTATCTCTGTGCCCGCGCCCACCCGCCCAGCTGGCGAGGCCCGCCCGGTTACCTGCAGCAGGTGAAAGTTCAGGACGTAGCCTTGCACGAACAGGCGGAAGAGGAATAACAGCTGCCCTTGCCTTGGGATCTCTTCCAGTTTCCGCAGGCGCCGCGGGTCGCCAGGCCCGGCTCCGGGAGCCTGGGGTGCCTGGTCCGCGGGGAGCGAGGCAGGGATCGCGGCCTTGGCTCTGGCCAGGGGTGGGCAGAGGGAGCGCTCCGCCACCCGTGTCCCCAGCAGCGTCCGCGTCAGCCTCACGCAGCGCAGCGCAGCCATGGATGGCGTTCCCGCGCGGAGCCTCGGATCCCGAGCGAGTGCCTGGACCAGCCCGGGAGGCAGGACTTGAGGCGCCGGTTCCCGGGCGGGGGCGAGAGGGCGCAGTCCTGCCAACGCCCTCCGGGTTCCTGGCCGCTCCCTTCCCCGGCTCGCTCCAAAACAGGACCTGACCTACGCGCAGAGGGCGCTTCTCCCGCTAAGTCCCGGGCCGGGGCAAGGCAGGCGATGGACTGGGGGGCCAGGGACCCCGCAGGGACCAGGGACAAAGCACCGACCCCGCACCTGGCGCTCCCGGGGACTCCTAAGAACTTCCTCCTCGGTCCCCTGGACCAGAAATGCAACAAAGTTCACAGAAACCCAGGAGGCTTCGGCGAACTGCTGGCCCCTCCCAGGGGGGCTGGCTCTCGCCTGACCTTCCCCTGCGCCTCCCCAGAACGCCATCGCCCGGTGACCCTTGCCTCCCCGAAGGGACCAGGAACCGGCTGCGGAGGCGAACCTGCCTGCTAGCGTTTCCTGATGGCCGCCAGGGCTAATCCGGCGTCAGCGCTGAGCCAGGGGGAGCCAAAACAGCCCAGCGGCAGGGTCAGCTGATCTCCGACGGCGAGAAGCCCAACAAGTGCGTGGGAGTGTTAGTGGGGTTTGAAAACGCAAGTCTCCCCAGGCATATCGCCCTCTGCCGCTGGTGTGCAAAGCCAGAGTGTTTAAACCGCAGTTGGAGGCCAGATTTAGCGGGTTGTATCCAGAAAATGAAAAGAATAACACAGTACAGAAACTTACTGCAAAAAGAAAAAATATTGTTTTCTGCATGAGGGGATCTTCCAAAAGTTCGTGGAAAATGCACATTACGAATACACGATGCATTCATTTCCAATTTTTTGCACCAAAATAAACGTAGGCTTACTTGTTGTAACGTATCTGAACAGGATCTAGTTTGAGGCACAAAGAAAATCGGTTTGAAAAATAACTCCTATTATGGCGGCATGAGTTCTACTAAAACTGAAAGGAGAGCCAACTTAGGATCCACCCGGTAGGGCAACTCCCTAGTCTGGCCAGGGTTAGAGTCCCTGCCTGCTTGGCTTGAAAAGCCCTTCTGGAGAACATTCTGAGGTTTGGAGCCTTGAAGGACAATGGATTGCAGTATGATCAGGTCCCACTGTGAGGGTGCTCTCGATTTGTCTTCTTTTTCTTGTAGGCAGCCACACCCTCTGGCATAAACACACACACACAAACCAAATTTACAGCGCAGATTGGGTAAGAATGATGAAATCATTGACGCTTCATGAAATGTTTATGGGGAAGAGGCTGCAAACAACTCAGCAGTTTACAAATCAATAATTCTTCTTTTTTAGGTTTCTGCCATAGGGCACATGTGCCTGCCACAGAGGAGAGAGACAGAGAGATACAGAGAGAAAGAAAGTGAAAAAAATCACCCCCCTCAAGGGGGCTGGCCACACTGCAGTCTCTTCTCCTCCACATTCCTCTTGGGATCCTGGGCACACATGCACACATGCCCAGTGTGATTTTCAAGCCACTGGGTCCGGGACTCGAAATGCGGTCAGCTATGTAAGAATTGAGCTGCCTCTGCCACCATGCCACCTGCTGGTCCACAAATAAATCATTCATTTCTTTTTAAAGAATTATTTTATTTAACTTTATTTATCTATCTATTTTAATTTAACCAGAGAGGGACAGAGTGAAAGTGAGAACAAGCGAGAGAGAGAGAAAGAGAGAGAGAGAAAGTGAGATAGCAAGCCGCCAGGTCTGGAACTCAAACCACAGTGGGCTACGTGGGAGTCCAGCACCCCTAACCACTATGCCACCTGCCAGCTCCACAAATAAATGATTAATTTTAAGAAATGATGAGAGGGTTGAGATCAGCAAATGGTGTGGTGGCTATGTTGCTGGACTCCCATGTAGTCGTCCACGGTTCAAGTACCGGACCCAGTGGCTTAAACTCACGCCAGGCGCATGTGCATGCGTGCCCAAGATCCAAAAAGGAGAATGGAGGAGAAGGGATTGTGGCATGGCCATCCCCCTGGGGGTGAATTCTTGCTTTCTGTCTCTCTCTGTCTTTCTCTTTCTGGTGAGCACACGTGCCCTATAGCAAAAACCTCTAAAAATAAAAAAGAAAGAAAGAAATAAAATGATGGGTGGGAGCAGCAGGTGATGTGGCGGTTAAGGCAGCTGGTCTCACATGGGCAATTGCACGGGTCAAGTGCCAGACCTGGCAGGTTGAAAATCACACAGTGCATGTGTCTGTGCGTGCCCCAAATCTGAAGAGTGGAAGGGAGGAAGGACTGCAGTGTCGCCATCTCCCCTGGAGGGTGATTTCTCACCTTCCCTCTCTCTTTCTCTCCCTCTCTCCAACAATCACACGCACTCTATAGCAAAACAAACAAACCAAAAAAAAAGGAGGAAGAAGGGGAGGAAGGAAGGAAGGAAAGAAGGAAGAAAGAAAAGAAGAGAGAAAAAGAAAAGAGGAAAGCTGGGCAAGGAGGTGTGTGTCTGTAATTCTAGCCACATGGAAAGCCGAGGCAGGATTGCTACATGGTGAGACCATGCCTTAACAAAAGAAAAGAGAAAGAAAGAAAGAAAGAATAAAAGGGGACAACATTGAAAATGACACCCACAGTAGCAGACCATCTGCATCCTGTCTGAGAGGAAAAATTCATCTTGTTTGTGCCCAAATTGAAAGGGACAGATTATTAAGAGCATAAATGATAGTATCATAGATGTCTCAGTTTGTCCAGTTTGCACAATTCTCTATTTTTTTGAGAGAGAGATTTTTGCTATAGGGTGTGTGCACTCGCCAGAAAGACAGAGACAGACAGAGAGATAGAAAGCGAGAAATCACCTCCCGGGGGAGATGGCCACGCCTCAATCCCTTCTCCTCCATTCTCCTCTAGGGATCTTGGGCATGCACACACATGTGCCCGGCATGAGTTTAAGCCACCGGGTCCGGGACTTGAACCGCAGTCGACTACATGGGAGTCCAGCGACATAGTCATTACGCTAACTGCTGGTCCCCAGTTTACACAATTCTGACTAAAAATCTAAAGTTGAACAAATTTTCTGCTCAATTCATGAAAAAATTGTTGCACACAGATTAGCTACAGAGGTTTCAAGAGAAAAAAAACCAGTTTTTAAAGAATTATTTTATTTAACTTATTTATTTATTTGTTTTGTTTGTTTGTTGTATTTTTCTTTTCTTTTTTTTTTTTTGGAGAGGTTTTTGCTATAGGGCGTGTGCGTTTGCCAAAAAGACACAGAAAGATAAAGAGATAGAAAGCAAGAAATCACCCCCTGTCTCTGGCAAGCACATGTGCCCTCTGGCAAAATTTTTTAAAAAGAATTTAAAAAGTATATTTTTCTTTTTAAAAATGTTTAATTCACCAGAGGGCACATGTGCTCATCAAGGAGAGACAGAGGAGAGAGGAAGAAAGTACCCCCAAATGAGGATGCCATGCCATGATCCTTTCTCCTCCATTTCTCCATGCTGTGGTATCTGGGGTGCACGCACACATCCTGGGTGTGTTTTTCAAGTCACCAGGACCAGGATTTGAATTGTGTAGTCAGCCATATGGGATCCAGCCTCCGATTAGGCCACAAGGTTGGCCTAGTTTTAGTTTTAGTTTAGTTTTGTTTTGTTTTTCACTTAAGATGTTCCTTTGTAATGTCATCATAGAGAACTGAATAATATGTTTGAAAAAACAGATATCGTATTAAATTTTTTTTAAATCAGGAAATGGCAGATATTGAAGTTCTTCCTGGAGCATTTCAGCCAGCCTTCAATATTTCCATCTCGGTGGAGGTGAACTTGGCATCCATGGTGCTCCAGCTGTTGGGCTCTGCCAAGCCTTGGGTCACCACCACATCAAAGGAACCACCTGACAAAGTGAAGACAGAACCACCCAAATCCCGCCCACACTCCAAAGGGCACTCCCCTTCAGAAGCTGTTACAGCATGTCTTTCAAGCAGACACCACAGCAGGCCGACTCCGTGGATTCAAGATAAGCCACACAATTACATCAAACCGGCTTCCATGCCAGCACGCGCAAACTTACAGGGGCCCGAACAGTCCACCCGTGAGAAGGTCACTCTGAAGAGAGAACGTGGGCCCTGCTGCCCTCCTGACTTTGCCCTTTGGTTGAGGAGCAGCCACGTGGTGCCCAGCAATTACTGTCCTGAGCAAGCGATGCCCTCCCTCCCTTTCGCCCTCTACCCTCTGCCATACGCTCTCTTCCTTCCTGCCCTCTGCTGGGCACACAGACAGGAATCTGATTCCTGGGATCCTGCTCTCCACCCCAGGCATTCACGCCTCCCAGGCCCCAGCCTCCCTCCCCTTCCTTCTCTGGAGCCTCCTCTCAGCCCCTGTCCCCCATCCCCACTCCCTCACTCCCACACCTGCCACTGGCAGGTG
>NW_006205765.1:1909463-1913898 GCF_000334495.1 Tupaia belangeri chinensis
GAGATGTGAGTCCCTAATTTTTTTTTTTTTTTTAATTTTTAGAGAGAGATATTTTTGCTATAGGGAGCGTGCACTCACGCCGGAGAGACAGAGAGAGACAGAGAAACAAAAATCACCCTCTAGAGGGGATGGCCGCGTCTGCAATCCCTTCTCCTCCATTCTCTCCGGGAGATTTTCCCCACGCGTGCACTCCCAGTGGACGCTGGAAGAGTGGCCGACCATAAGAGAGTCCAGTGAGGTAATCATTCCACCATCTTCTGCTCCTGTTTTTATTTTTTAATTGCATTCTTCCATGAACTCTTTGAAGTCCTTTAGTATATTCAAGTGATAGTTTTCAAAAAGTTAAAAACAGGGGAACCAGCAGTTAGCATAATGGCTATGTCGCTGGACTCCCACATAGTTGACCGCGGTTCGTGTCCCGGACCCGGTGGCTTAAACTCACGCCGGGCGTGTGTGTGTGCGTGCCCAAGATCCCAAGAGGAGAATGGAGGAGAAGGGATTGTGGCGTGGCCATCCCCCCTGGGGAGTGATTTCTCGCTTTCTGTCTCTCTGTCTCTCTCTGTCTGTCTGGCGAGCGCACGCGCCCTATAGCAAAAAAACCTCTCCAAAAAAAAAAAAAGTTAAAAACATAACTCATATGAATATGAAATAAACAAAAGGTCAAAGATGATTAAACCCACGAAAGAAGGAACCACAATCATGGGAAAGCTGGTTCTAAGGGCATTTGGAAGACTGGTTGTTTATGGGCAGCCAGAGGGCAAAGGCATGTTAGCCTCAATTAGATGGACAGCTGCCGTGGCTAGGTGTGGATTTTTTTATTGCATTTATTTTACAGTTCACAGCTTCTTAAATCTGTTCTGGGAGTTTTCCCTCATTGCCTGTTAAAGCATTGCTTCTCCCCATTCGTTCTCTTCTCCTAGAACTTCAAAGTTTATATATCTAGTTATGTTAGATTTTGTCTCCATTTCCTTTCTGTCTTGTGGAGAGCCACATGCACCAAAACGGCTGACATGACTTTCACACCATGACCTCCGGACTTCCTTGTTCCAGGAGTAAACAATCCGCCCCTAGGCTTCCCAGCCTAGCTATCATCCCCAAGCAGTTTCTCAATCAGGTCCCCGACAGCAATCTGCCTCTAAGCTCTGCCCCCTGGTTAACACTCCCTGACAAAACAATTACCGGTCCAAAACATATCCTTCATTTACATATTGAGCAACAAATTACCACCCTGCTGTGTATAAAAGAATGTTCTCTGGCCCGCAATAAATGAGCGACTGTATACCATTCAGAGCTGTGACACTGTCGCTCCCGTGTTGTGACGGCTGCCCGGTTCCAGACCTCCGCTCTCTCTCACTCAGGTAGCCTGTTCAATTGTCCCGCGGGCCAGGACACTGTCTCTTACCTCGTCTTCTGTATTTTCTGTCCTTTTGTCTCTTCTGGCTCATTAGCTCTCTATTCAACTATGTCTAATACATTGTTAAATACGTATATTGATTTTGTTTTCGTTTTTTTGCCACAGGGCATGCGTGGTCACCAGAGAGAGCCAGAAAGGAGAGGAAAAGTGAGAGATCACTCCCCATGAGAGACGGCCACACCAAAATCCCTTCTCCTCCATTCTCCTCTTGGGATTTGGGGCATGCACCCACACGAACATAGCATGATTTTGAAATTTCTGGGTCTAGAACTCGAATCACAGTTGGCCATGTAGAAATCCAGCACCTTGACCACCATGCCACCTGCTGACCGCATTGATACTTTTCTTTTAATGGCCAGAAACACATATACTTACCAGAGAGAGATGGAGAGGGAGCAAGAGAAGAGAGGAGGAAAGCACCCCCCCATGAGGCATGGCACGCTGCAGTCTCTTCATCTCTCCCTCTTGTTGGGATTTTTGGCATGCACTCACATGTGCTCAGCATGTTTCTCAAACTTCCATGGCCAGGATTCAAACTTCAGTTGGTCATATATGATACAGCTCCCTTAACTGCCAGGCTACAAGGTTCGCCCTCTCTATTGCTTCTTAATTTCTTATTATTGTCTTTTTCCATTTTTACTTTCGATGAGTTTTTTCAAATCTATGTCCTTTCTTTAGAGTTTCCAGTTTAATAGCCAAATTCCTAACTTTATTTTTAATACTCACTTTAATTGTATAAGCATAGTTTTTGGGTTTTTTTAAGGATTATGACCAATAACTGTAATATTTGGAATCCCTGTGGGGCGATTTCTCTCGTCCATTTTTTTTCTGGTGGTCTTTCTTCATGTTGCCATATTTCCTCCTGGGCCTAGTTATTTTCGACTGTGTGCCCCTCCAAAAATTTATTTTTTAAGCTTCTGGTAGAACTAATTTGAGGTTTAGGTTTCGTTTTATTGAGGGAGAGTTCACTTTTGTTTCTGAGAGTTGCCTGAAGGCACTAGCAATTCTGGATCACCTTAGTATAATTTCAGGAGCGAGATGTTTTGTTGCAGAGCTGCAGTTCTTCAGAGGGCTATTGTATATCAATTCTAACCTTTTGGGGTCTCAACTCAAAGTTCAGATATAAGAGGCCATGGACTCTAGTTTTTTCCCCAGGCCCTGGGAGGCCCAGCCGCTCAGCTCCTCTGCTTCCTCTTCTGAAAATGAGGAAAACCACTGACAGGAAAACTTGTCCCCAAAACTTGCTTTATCTATGATTGCTGTCTTCTGGTCTTGCCTGTTAATCTTCATTACCTTGTTTGTTCCTTTATGCTTTGAGAAAATATTCTGCATATATTATTCAGTTTTTCAAGTTACCCCTAGAAGTTGATTGATTCCAGTATTAACAGAAGTGGAAATCTAATTTCTACTTTTGTCTTTTTTTTTAAATCCTCTTCTCTACTGAGAATTTTATTTTTACTTATTTATTTATGTTCTTTTATTTATTTATTCATTTATTTTAATTGACCAGAGGGGGGCATAGAGAGAGGTCCGGAACTTGAACCGTGGTTGGCCACGTGAGAGTCCAGCGCCTTAACCACCGTGCCACCTGCTGGCCCCCATCTACTTTCCTCTTTACATATTCTTTCTTTTTTCTCCCTCTGAGTTCATTTTCTTGGTATTTCATGTGTTTTAACCTTTTTGTTTTATTATTTTTTAAGAATTATTTATTTAATTTTATTCATTCATTCATTTATTTTAATTCGACCAGAGAGAGACACACAGAGAGAGAAGGACAGTGAGAGAGAGCAAGCCACCAGGTCGGGGACTCTAACTGTGGTTGGCCATGTGGGTATCCAGCACCTTAACCACCACGCCATCTGCTGCCCTCTTTTAATCTTTTTAAAAAATTGACTGCTGGGAACCAGCAGTTAGCGTAATGGCTATGTCGCTGGACTCCCACGTAGTCGACCGCGGTTCGCATCCCGGACCCGGTGGCTTAAAACTCACGCCGGGCGCGTGTGCGTGCGTGCCCAAGATCCTGAGGGGAGAATGGAGGAGAAGGGATTGTGGCGTGGCCATCCCCCCTGGGGGGGTGATTTCTCGCTTTCTGTCTCTATGTCTCTCTCTGTCTGGTGAGCGCACGTGCCCTATAGTGAAAAAATCTCTCTCAAAAAAAAAAAATTGACTGCTGTCCTTAAAAAAAATTGACTGCTGGGTCCAGCAGTTAGAGTAATGGCTATGTCGCTGGGCTCCCATGTAGTCGACCGTGATTCAAGTCCCGGACCCGGTGGCTTAAAACTCACGCCGGGCGCGTGTGCGTGCGTGCCCAAGATCCTGAGGGGAGAATGGAGGAGAAGGGATTGTGGCGTGGCCATCCCCCCTGGGGGGGTGATTTCTCGCTTTCTGTCTCTATGTCTCTCTCTGTCTGGTGAGCGCACGTGCCCTATAGTGAAAAAATCTCTCTCAAAAAAAAAAAAAATTGACTGTTCAAGTGTTAATTGCCAACCCTCAGAATGGGAGGATATTTTTGTAAAATATGCCTCAGACAAGAGACTGATAACCAGAATACACAGGGAACTCATGTGCCTTATTTAAAAAAATTATTAACCCAATTAAAAGATGGAAAAATGGGGTGGCAAGGTGGTGTGGCGTGGTGGTTAAGGTGCTGGGCACTCCCAGATGGCTGACCACAGTTTGAGTCCCAGACCTGATGGTTTACTTTCTTACTTGCCCTCTTTTCCTCTCTTTTTGTATCTCTCTGGTCAAATTAAGAAAAACTAAGTGAGGGAACCAGCAGTTAGCATAATGGCTATGTCGCCGGACTCCCACGTAGTCGACCTCGGTTCGCATCCCAGACCTGGTGGCTTAAAACGGACTGGGCGCGTGTACGTACGTGCCCAAGATCCCGAGAGGAGAATGGAGGAGAAGGGATTGCAGCGTGACCATCCCCCCCGGGGGATGATTTCTCGTTTTCTGTCTCTCTGTCTCTCTCTGTCTGTCTGGCAAGCACACGTGCCCTATAGCGAAAAAACCTCTCCA
>NW_006205765.1:1913972-1943464 GCF_000334495.1 Tupaia belangeri chinensis
GCAAAGATTAAGAATATAAAAAGTGATAAGTGTTGGTGGGGATGTGGTGAAAAGCTAACCCTCCTACACTGTTGGTGGGAATGTAAACTAGTTCAACCACTGTGGAGAACAATATGGAGGTTCCTCAGGGATCTACAAATAGAACTACCATTTGATCCCGCAGTCCCATTTCTGGGTATCTACCCGAAGGACAAGAGAACGCTCAGTAAGAAAAGTGCTTGCACATCAATGTTTAGTGCAGCATTATTCATGATTGCTAACACATGGAACCAACCTAAATGTCCACAAACCAATGAATGGATTGAAAAAGTGTGGCAATATACTCTATGGAATACGACTCAGCCATAAAAAATAACAAGACCCTGGCATTTGATAGAAAGTGGTTGAAGGCTCTGTTGCTGAGTGAAACAAGCCAGGATATGAAAGAGAGCTATTGTATGTATCCACTTAGTATATACCGACTATTCGCACGCTATGATAGAGATCGAAATATTGGAGGGCATAAAAACAGTGAAAATAGCGATGATGAAGACAGTGTGGAACAGGGTGGGAGAAGAGACGAGTATAGAGAAAGATAGCAAGAGAACAAATAGGGAGGCGTGACATTAGTGGGCCACAGAAATGGTTTATTACCTGTTGATGACGTGTATAGTATTCTCAACTGGAGTGGTCTGAGAAGTGTTTCATGTTGGGTAAAGTATTTTTACAAGCAAAATGATAAATAGTGATTGAATGTTTAAAAAAATAATTGGAATCATAATCATAATAATCTGGAAAAAAACAATGAAAAGCTATTTGATGATGATGATGATGGGGATTTTAATGTCTTTGTATTGACTGATATGCATGGTATTCCTTCTGGAAAAAGAAATGTAATACACTATAAAGTTATATGTGATTCAATGTAATAGAAACAAGATTATGATAATAATAATAAATTATATATATATAAAATTGACTGCTGAGGGTAGCCCTGCGGCCTGGTAGATGAGGGAAGCAGATCCCATGTACCCCACTGTGTGGTTAGAGTCTTAGTCTCAGCTGCTTGAAAAACACAGTGGGTGCATGTGTGTGAATGCCCCAAATCCTGACCAGATGGAGGAATGGAAAAGTGATTGCTGTCTGACCACACCTCGTTAGGAGTGCTTTCCCCCTTTCCCTCTCTTTCTTTCTCTGTCTCTCTCTGTCTCTGGTGAGTACATGCACCCTCTGGAAATAAAAACGAATTGTTAAATGAAGCTTTCTTCTGTCCTAATAATTGCACTCCCTGCTATACAATTTCACATGCTATTGCGGCCTTAATCAACAAGATTCAGTACACTGTTTCTTCCATTGTCATTCATTTCCAAACAGTTTGCAATTTATATGTTTTTAAACAATTATTTATTTGGGACCAGCAGTTGGCATAATGGCTAGGTCACTGGACTCACATATAGTCAACCGCAGTTCGAGTCCCAGACATGGTGGCTTTAAACTCACGCTTGGCGCGTGTGCTTGCTTTCCTAAGATCCCAAGAGGAGAGTGGAGGAGAAGGGATTGCGGCATGGCCATCCTCCCTGGGGAGTGATTTCTCCCTTTCTGTCTGTCTCTCTCTGTCTTTCTGGCAAGCGCGCATTCCCTATAGCAAAAACCTCTCAAAAAAACAAAAACAAAAACAAACCAACAACAACAAAAAACTGAATTATTTATTTAATTAACATTTTTTTCTTCCTTTTTTTTTTTAGAGAGTTTTGGGAGTTTTCTTGTGTGTGTGTGTGTGTGTGTGTGTGTGTTTGCTATAGGGAGCTTTCGCTTGCTGGAGAGAAAGAGAGACAGAAAGTAAGAAGTCACCCTGAGGTGAGATGGCCACACCACAATCTCTCTGCTCCATGCTCCTCCTAGGATTTTGGGCATGCACTCACAAGTGCCTGGTATGAATTTTAAGCTGCCAGGTCCTGGACCCTAAACACGGTTGTGGGAGTCCAGGGACATAACCATTACGCCAACTGCTGGTACTTTTTAAATTTTCTATAGGGCATGAAAACTTACCACAGAAAGACAGAAAGAGAGAGAGAGATAGGAAAAGTGAGAAAGCAAGCTGCCAGGTCCGGGATGTGAACCACAGTTGGCCATATGAGAGTCTAGCACCTTAACCACCATGCCACCTGTTAGCCTCCATAATTTATATTTTGATTTCCCTTTTTAATCTCAAAATCATGTATAAAGGTGTTTTTATTTATGTGTAGATAGTTGTTTATATTTTACTATTTTGAAAGGGTTCATTCTTTTGTCATTATTTTTTAACGTTACTACATTGTGGTAAGGCTGTCTGTACCCTGCTTTCTTTAATGATTGAAAAAAATTTTTTAAATAGTTACTTATTCCATTTATTTGTTTATTTTTAATTCGACCAAAGAGAGAGAGAAAGTGAGAAAACAAGGGCTCTAAGTCCAGGACTCAAATTGTGTCAGTCATGTGGGAGTCCAGGCCCAACCTGCCACACCACCTGCTGGCCCCTAATTAGTGCAATGTTTTTAACGGTCTAGTACTTATTTGTCTTTCTGAATGTTCCATGTGTATGTTGGAAAAATATGTAGCCCTGGGGTCGGCAGATGGCGTGGTGGTTAAGGGTGCTGGACTCCCACATGGCCAACTGCAATTTGGTTCCCAGACCTAGCAGCTTTGCTTTCTCACTCCTCCCCACCCTCCGCCTCTCTCTCTCTCTTACTATGTCCCTCTCTGGTCAAATTTAAATAAATAAATAAATAAATAAATAAATAAATAAAGTTAGATAAAAATGATTCTCTTCAAAACATATACATAGTCTTTATTTTTCAACCCATGGTAGCCTTATTTATTTTGCCTACTTGATTTGTTCCTTTTTAAAATACTTATTCATTTAATTTTATTTATTATTATTCAAGTTGATCAGAGACAGAGAGACAGAGGGGCAGGGAGTGTGAAAGTAAGCCACCAGGTCTAGGACTCAAACCACGATCGGTCCTGTGGGAGTTCAGCACTTCAACAACCATGCGACTTGCCAGCCCCTCATCTACTTGATTTGTTAACTTCTAAGAGAGGTACATTCAAGTATCCAAAAAATATTATACATTTGTAGCTTTTTCAAATTTTCTTGTATTTCCAAAGCTTTTGTTTTATATTTAAGATATGTTGTTAGATACAGGAGATCTCATAATTGTTCAATAGTCTTAACGAATGCAGGGTTTTATAAATTGAAATATTTTGATTCTTTAGATTTAGGTTGTTCTATTTTAATATTTTACTCCATTTTATTTCACATTCGTTTGTTGGTTGGTTCGTTAGTTTTGAGAGGTTTTTGCTATAGGGCGCGTGCGCTCCTCAGAAAGACAGAGGGAGACAGAGAGACAGGAAGTGAGAAATCACTTCCCAGGGGGGATGGCCATGCCGCAATCCCTTCTCCATTCTCCTCTCAGGATCTTGGGCATGCACACACACGTGCCCAGCATGAGTTTAAGCCATCGGGTCTGGGACTCAAACTGTGGTCAACTACATGGGAGCAGCAATGTAGCCATTACACTAACTGCTGGTCCCACACATGCATTTGTTTGATAAATCTTTATTCATTCCTCTATTTTCAACTATTCTATTTTGATTTCAAAGTATCTCTCATAATACCATGTAACTAATTAGTTTTCTTGAACAAGAAGAGAATCTTTAAATAGCAAATATTACTTTCATAGAACAAAACTTTAAATATAAATGAATGAAATTAAATAAAATGAAAACATAGTTAATGGACAATTCATAGAAGAAGAATCATAAATGACTCTCATATATATACGACAGTGTTCAACCTTACAGTAAGACAAAGTAGGCAGGCCCTATAGCATAGCAGTTAAGCCCTGTGTAGAGGGACCCAGATCCCACATAATTGACTGCGTTCAAGTCCTGGTCCCAGCGACTTGGGAAGCACACTGAGCACATGTGCATGCCTTCCCAAAACCCTGGAGAAAAGGAGAAGAAAGGGTTGAGATCTGACCACATTCTACGGATGGGGTGCTTTCTCTCTCTAGCATACATGCCCTCTGGCAATTTGAAAAAAAAAAAAAGACGAAAGCATGGACCCCGCAGGTGGCATGGTGGTTAAGGCACTGGATTACCATATGACTGACTGTGGTTCAAGTCCTGGACTGGGTGGCTTGAAAATCACGACAAACAAATAAATAAACATTAAAAGAGAGAGAGAGAGAAAAATCAAAATTACAGAAACATTTTTTTTTGGGCCAGCGGTGGCGTAGTGGTTAAGGTGCTAGACTCCCACATGGCCAGTCACAGTTTAAGTCCAGGACATGGTGACTTAAAACTCACACCGGGCACATGTGCCTGGATGCCCAAAATCCCAAGAGGAGAAGGGATTGCAGCGTGGCCATCCCCCATGGGGTGTGACTTCTCACTTTCTCTGTCTCTCTCTGTCCTCTAGAGAGTGCACGGGCTCTAAGTAAAAAATCTCACTGAAAATCATTTTTTCAGGGCCGGCTTTGTGGCTCAATGGTAACATGCTGTTCAAAAGATTAACCCCACCTGGTGACTGTCACGATTCAGAGTAAGACACAGAAGGTGATCATGTCAAAAGAAAAAGGTACATTTATTTAGCAAGGGCTTGCTTCAGCGTGTGTTTCAGCCCAGCTGCCAGAGAAGGGGGGTCTTTATAGGGCAACTGATGACGCTATTTGGGGAGACTGTACGGCAGATATGAGGTGTGGTCACATTCTGCACGTGCTGAGCATCTGTGGGGTTTGTTTTCTTTGGGGCTGTTGGACTCTGCACTTGTTTTGTGTCCTTCGTAATAGTTTAGGGGTCAGCCCACCCTTACGGTGACTACTGTTTGAATCCCCAACCCAGTCAGCCTGATACGCGCCAAGTGCCCAAGGCAAGTGCCCAAGATTCAGTGATCTGGAGGGCTGGAGGGAAAGGATCCTTGCGTGAGCAGACCCTGAGGAGAGGCCTCACCTCTCTCTCACGCTCCCTCTCCTAGTCTCATGTGTGTGCTGTACTCTATCATGAACAAAGAAAAAGAAAAGTTTAAGGACATATTGATTTAGTTGTATGTATTCATTCATTTATTTTAATTTGACCAGAGAGAGACACAGAGAGAGAGAGGGAAAGTGAGGAAGTAAGCCACCAGGTCCGGAACTTGAACTGTGGTTGGCCATGTGGGAGTGCCCAGTGCCCCAACCACCACACCACCTGCTGGCCCCAAGAAACAGAATTTTAAAACCCTTTTTTCTATTTTGTCTTTTAAAGCTGAGGTGTGTCCTGGCGTGTTCAGGGAAGCTATGACCTAAACTCCAACTCCTAGACTCCCGAAATATTCAGACAAGAAACCATTCAAGGGCCAGAAGATGGCGTAATGGCTTCGTCAATGGACTCCCATGGAGTAGGCCACGGTTCGAGTCCTGGACCCCATGGCTTACACTCACACTGGGCATTTATGTGTGCTTGCCCAAGATCCTGAGATGAAAATGGAGGAGAAGGGATTGCAGCATGGCTACCCACCCCCCGGGGGGTGATTTCTCGCTTTCTTTCTCTATGTCTCTCTCTTTCTGGAGAGTGCACACACCTTATAGCCAAAACCTAGCAAAAACCTCTCAAAAAAAAGAAGCCATTTTAAAGCTGAGGTGTGTCCTGGCGTGTTCAGGGATGCTATGTTCTAAACTCCGTCTCCTAGACTCCCAAAATATTCAGACAAGGTAGGACAACCTCCGTCTTTTCTCTGTCTCTGGCTTGCTGTCTTTCTGTCTGTCTCGTACTCTCTCTCTCTTTAATTTTTTAAAAAATTTTTCAACCACTTCTCCTCACCTCGGGCCTTTTCTTTCACTCGCTAATTTCAGACATTTTAAAGCTGCAGTGTGCCCTGGCATGTTTGCGTGGCGGGCTACACGGTTTTCATTTTTTATGTGTAAAAATGAATTTTTTCCCTCCTTTTTTGGTATTATTTTTCTAGTTTTTTTTCCTTTTTGCTTAACTATTTTTAACCTTACTTTCCCATTCTAAGCCTCACTCTCCACACACTGAATGTCTAGATAGGCCTAGGTGCACAGTAGCCAAGCATCTGAATACTGTCAGAGTCATTGAAATTCTCATTGCTGATTAAACCTCCTGCTTTAATGAAATTTCTTTTTATACACCTGAACTCCTCATCTTTCTGTGGGTAACACATTGTAAAGCACAGTGGAGGAGAGATTTTTGTCACAAAATGACCAGAAACAATTGCAGAGGCATAAGAAACATGAGAAATCAAGAAAATATCTCTCCCCTATGGGAAAAGAACAATCCCTCATCATCCACAGACAGCAGAGTAGAACTCGTGGAAATGTCTGATAGAGAATTCAGAATATTCATAGTAACAAAACTAAATGAGATGCAAGAGCCGAGAGATAATGAACTCCGGAAGATGCAGGAGAAAAGAGACAACGAGTTCCAGGAGGTGAGGAAGTTCTTGCACAATCTGAAAGAGGAAACACACACCATAAAAAAAAAAGAATCGAATGGAGCTTTTAGAGATGAAGGCTGCCATTCAGGAAATCAAAATCTCCCTCAAAAGTATTAAAAGCAGATTAGTCCATGCAGAAAATCAAATCTCGGATGTTGAAGGCAAAACCTGTGACCTAGAAAAAAGAACTAAAAAAATTGAGAAAATAACAACGAAAACAAAAAAATGAGAATACTATACGAGAAATACTAGATAGCATTAAGCGCCCAAACATCCAGATAATCAGTATCCCAGAAGGTGAGAAAACTAATAAGGGCATTGATAATCTATTCCATGAAATCTTGGAAGAAAATTTTCCAAATCTAGAGGAATTCAAATATCCAGGCCCAAGAAATGCAAGGGACCGCTAATATAATAATAAGGAGATCTTCTCCAAGGCTCATCACAGCCAGACTGGTCAAATCTACAAACACAAGATACTAAAATTGGCAGAAAAGAAATCAGGTTACTTATGAAGTTTATCCCGTCAGGTTAACCTCAGACCTCTCATCAGAAACAATGCGAGTTGGGACTGGCAGTTAGCATAATGGCTATATCGCTGGACTCCCACGTAGTTGACTACAGTTCAAGTCCCGGACCCAGTGGCTTAAACTTACATAGGGCGCGTGTGCGTGCGTGCCCAAGATCCCGAGAGGAGAATGGAGGAGAAGGGATTGCGGCGTGGCCATTTCCCCTGGGGGGTGATTTCTCGCTTTCTGTCTCTCTGGCTCTCTCTGTCTGTCAGGCGAGCACACGCGCCCTATAGCAAAAACCTCTCAAAAAAAAAAAAACAAACAAACAAACAAACAAACAAAAAAACAATGCAAGTAAGGAAAGAATGAGAAAATATATTCAAAGTGTTAAGTGAAAAACAGTTTCAAACAAGACTGCTATACCCGGCAAGATTATCTTTCATATGGAAAGAAAGGATAAAAACATTCTCAGATAAACAAGACCCGGAAGAATATGCCAATAGTAGACCCACTCTTGAAGAAATTCTGAAAGGAGGACTCTACCAGGAAAACTAAAAACACATACAGAA
This sequence comes from Tupaia belangeri chinensis, assembly GCF_000334495.1. Lineage (NCBI taxonomy): Eukaryota > Metazoa > Chordata > Mammalia > Scandentia > Tupaiidae > Tupaia > Tupaia belangeri. The sequence goes on from NW_006205765.1 coordinate 1,921,508, forward strand.
GAGAACAAAAGGCAACCAAGAAAATGACCAATTTGGGGACCAGCAGGTGGCATGGTGGTTAAGGTGCTGGACACTCCCATATGGCCAACCACGGTTCAAGTCCCAGACCTGGCAGCTTGCTTTCTCACTTTCTCTCTCTCTGCTCAAATAAAATAAATGAATGAATAAATAAATAATTAAATAAAATATTTCTTTAAAAAGATAAAGTTTAAAAAAATGAATTATTTAAAAAAAAGAAAGAGAGAAAATGACTAATTTAATGCTAGGGACAAGAATTATCAGTAACACTGAATGTTACCTTCCAGGATTTAAACGGAAAGATTGGACCACAGTAACACTGCATATTCAACAGAGGAGAGTTTGAACATAAGACTGAAATCACGAAATAGAATTTTATGACTCTTGAGTAAAACATTACTGAGTTCTTTTTCTTAACTATGCTTTGTTTTCCCAATTTTAGCATTTTACTTTCTTTTGAGTTGCTGATAGGTTCAGCAATTTGTTAAAATATTTTTCTTGTTTGTTTCTTTAAATGGAAATATAAACTTTTCTTCCTTCCTGACCCCTCTTGAATTGGAAATACTTGGGAGTATTCTTATTTTGTGGCAGAAGGGTTATTTGCATAAGTTCAATAATGCTTGTTGCATTGAATCAGAAATTGGAAATACTCATTATTGGACACAGCTTTGACTGGAATGTCATACCTGAAGATTAATCAGAAAACTATTGTACTACAGTGGATCTCAAGTAAGCCAACAGAAGCTCTTAGAAAGATGGCTTGGCAACATAAATAGTACTGCCTGGCAGAGAGGATTAGAGAAGATATATAAAAGAATTGATAACATAAAATAACCTGGACTTTTCTAGTCCGGCACTGTAATCAGTAGAGATTGCAAAAGAGCAACCACACCAGAGGATTATCTTGAGAAAGACTTCGAAGGAAGAAAAAGAGACTTATCTTTACTGGCAGATGGTGTATCACAGAATACTTGGTAGGCAGGGTGGAATTGAGAAGGTTTATGTGTGACTAGTGTGCTGGGCGTTTGCTTTTCAACAATTTGAGTAGTTGAATGTAAATATTTTTTCAAAAATATTTAAAACCATATTGTCTTTGTTGTTACAGAGTCACAAATGAAATTACACAAAATTACAAGAAATATTTTAAACATTATTTTTTAAATTCAGTATTCTGAAATTTTGAAAGTGGTTTATTAACTATCAAAAACTATGGAGTATGGGAACCAGCAGTTAGCATAATGGCTATGTCGCTGGACTCCCACATAATCGACCGCGGTTCACGTCCTGGACCTGGTGGCTTAAAACTCACGCCGGGCGCGTGTGTGTGCACGTGCCCAAGATCCCGAGAGGAGAATGGAGGAGAAGGGATTGCGGCATGGCCATCCCCTCTGAGGGGTGATTTCTTACTTTCTGTCTCTATGTCTCTGTCTGGTGAGCGCACACACCCTATAGTGAAAACCTCTCCAAAAAAAAGAAAAAACTATGGAGTATGAGTAAAAATTTTTTTGATATGTAAAGTAAATGTTTGTGGAAAAATGTAAAAAGAAAGAAAGAAAAGAAAGCCCTCTTTTCACCTATAGTATTGACAAAGGTTAGAAGTCTGATACTACCACGTGGTTGAAATCATAGGAAACAAATCCTCAATCAATTCTTTCTTTTTTTTGGGGGGGGGGAGGTTTTTGCTATAGGGTATATGCGCTCACCAGAAAGACAGAGAGAGACAGAGAGACAGAAGGTGAGAAATCACCCCCCGGGGGGATGGCCACGCCGCAATCCCTTCTCCTCCATTCTCCTCTCGGGACCTTGGGCATGCATGCACACGCACCCAGTGTGAGTTTAAGCCACCGGGTCTGGGACTCGAACTGCGATCAATTACATGGGAGTCCAGCGATATAGCCATCACACCAACTACTAGTCCCCAAATCCTCAGTCTTTGTTCAAGGTCATGCAAGTTGCCACAGAGCTTTCAAACTATGAGATGCAACTACTTTTTGAACCAGTGACCCTACTTCTAGGGATTTATTGAACACATACACACTTACTAAATCACAGCTATCTAAGGGTATTTATTGAAGCGTGGTAAAGAAAATCAGGGACACAACATAAACACTTACCAGAGAGTAATGAAATAAATTACAGTTAAATCTACGCACAGGAGCCATCTGTGGTTTTACAACAGAATGACACAGCTGATATACAGTTTCCAAGATACCTATTTCGAATTAAAAAATCCAAGATGCGGGCCAGTGGGTGGCATAGAAGTTAAGGCACTGGATCCCACATGACCAACTCAGTGGTTCAAATCCTAGATCTGGTGTGGTGGTGTCAATGGATGGGAGAGTGTCGAGCTGCATTGTGAAGTTCTTGGCTCTTTGGGTCCAGATCACTAGAATTAGAGATCTGTCCCTAAGCACAAAATGAAACCGCAGCCACGAATGAAGTAGGTAGAAGAGAAGATTTAATAGGAAGAAAAGTACACCGGAAAGACTCTCGGGCGGGCAGATTGCCAGGTGGCAACTGCGTTTGGTACCGGTTAGCCGCTATTTTGATTTCTAGAGGTGGTCAGGAATATTTACTAGTGGGAGGTCCGTCATACTGCCTATGGCCTTCATTTGAATTTGAATCCGCGCATTTTCTCCTGCGCTTGTGCACTTTTCTCACAGGTAAGGAATGAGGAATTTGATTACCTAACTGCGCATGCCCAGTGTGAGCCAGGTTGTTTAATAAGACTGCCTGATTAGTTTATCGCCCTAGTGGGAATTAGGGCGTTGACCAAAACGCTTACTTGGGATTAGGGTGATGACTAAAATGCTTGCTTGGATCTTTTTGATAAGAGAAAAAGCTATGAATCATCCCTGTGTGCTTCTCTCAGGCACCAAGGAAGGAAGATGGCAAACTGCCTGGCCCTCCTGGCTCCCGGGGCTAGGTGAGCCTTTCGCTTTCCTCTTTGGGCTGCCTGCTCATGACTGACTGACTGCCTGCCACAGTGGCTTGGAAATCATACCAAGTACAAGTGTATGCATGCCCAAAATCCCAAGAGGGGAATGGAAGAGAAAGGATTATAGAGTGGCTATCTGCCCCGTGGGGTGATTTCTCACTTTCCCTCTCTGTATCTCTCCAGTAAGCATATGCGCCCTATGGCAAAAATCTAAAAAACTTAAATAAAAATAAAGTTTAGGGGCCGACAGGTGGCATGGTGGTTGGGGCTGTTGGACTCCCACATGGCTGACTGTGGTTCGAATCCCAGACCTGGCAGCTTGCTCTTTCACTCTCCCCTGTCTTTCTCTGATCAAATTAAAATAATAATAAACTGATAGTAAACAAAGTTAAAGTATTATAAAAAAAATAAATAAATAAAGTTTAACAAAATTAAAACTCCAAGATGCAGGGTGGTGCTATGGCAGGCTACCACGTAACTAAGCCAGTGCTTACGTGTGCCCAGAATTCTTCTGGAGGGATTGCAATAGGGGCTGCCCCTGGGACAAAGGAATCGGGGGCATATCTTCACATGTTATTTCGGACTAGGATTTTGTAGCTCATGCATGTAATATCTAGCTTTTTAAGTCGTTTACTCAAAAGACATGTAACAAAGATAGATGCTTTTGAACTTTCTGAAAACTTGCTTTCCGAGTGATGTCTGGCTGTCCATTAACTTGATTGCTTGAACCCTCACCAAGCACTTTAGTGAGAGCAATAATAACATATTTAAAGAGTTAAATCCTTTTTTAAAGAATTTATTTATTTATTTATTTATTTATTTATTTATTTATTTATTATTTTTCACATGAATTTTGCCAGAGAAAGACAGAGGGGGAGAGAGAGAGAAAGCAAGACACCAGGTCTAAGACTTGAACTGCAGTCAGCCATGTGGGAATTCCAGAGCCTTAACCACCATGCCACGGGCTGGCCCAAATTCTTACATTATATAGAAGTTTAATTTTCCTTCTGTCTTTTTTCTTTCTGTTTGGGGGCATTATCTAGACAGGAGTCTGTACAGGGAAATGCATAATTGAAGATATTCATGATTTAAGGACAAGGATGGGGAGTGTGCAGGAGAATTGGTTCATAGGTAAAAACTGTTCTGATTCTTTCTTTTAATTAACTCGAATATTGGGACCAGCAGTTAGAGTAATGGCTTATGTCACTGAACTCCCATGTAGTCGACTGTGGTTCGAGTCCTGGACCCAGTGGCTTAAACTCACACTGGGCGTGTGTGCATGCATGCCCAAGATCTCGAGACGATAATGGAGAAAGGATTGAGGCATAGCCATCACCCCTGAGGGGTGATTTCTCACCTTCTGTCTCTCTGTCTCTCTCTGTCTTTCTGGCAAGTGCACGCGCCCTGTAATAAAAACCTCTCAAAAAAAAATTAACTCAAATTTTTCGATAATTTTGAAAATTAAAATAAACAATTTCCCAAAGGTAGGGAATTTTATATTTGCACTACTTTCAAAAGCATGAAATTACATAGGAAAACACTCTAACAGTAAAATTCACCTATGATCTCTTCTCTTGCAAAATGTATATAAAGTAACAAATGAAAATGTGTGCATTAATGGTAACCTGGGCCAATAGCGTGGATTGTGACATGGACCGATAGCAGCTGAGGACCAGGTTGTGACCCTCACGTCCACGGGGCTCCGTGTAATCCATCGGAATTACTCCCAGTCACAAGGAACGGAAAGGGGAGGGCAGCTGCAGAGCTGCAGGTCAGACGATAACTACCAGGGTTAGCGAAGACTTCCCAGGTTAAAGACCATCCCCAAGAAGACTGTTCTCACTGTCAGTTTCTAGTTTGTGGGTCCCCAGACAACTTGTACCTTTGACCAGCTACAAATTCAGTTGTTCCCATGAGCCCTTCAGGTTTGATAATACTAGAATGACTCAGAGAACTCCGAAAAGAGCTATACTTACGATTATAGTCTTATTATAAAGGATTCAAGTCAGGATAAGCCAGATGAAGAGACCCATAGGTGAGGCCTATGAGAGAGTCCTGCTTGGTTATGGGGACACGGGGGAGAACAAGGCCCAGCCTTGGAGGCACAGTCAGTACCATGGTGCACTGCAGTACTGGAAGCCACATGGCCGACCGCAGGTTCAGATCCCAAGTTGCCCTGGAAAACATGCTGGGGAACCAGCAGTTAGCATAATGGCTATGTCGCTGGACTCCCACGTAGTCGACCGCGGTTCACGTCCCGGACCCGGTGGCTTACAACTCACGCCGGGCGCGTGTGCACGTGTGCCCAAGTGTGGGAGGCTGTGCACCAGCGAGTCTGCTGAGGCCATTTTTCATGAGTCTCTTACTATTGCCATCTTAGGCTCAGAGAGCAAACAATTACAAAGGCCACAATTGGCTCCCCTTCAAAAAACCTCACCTTCAACACCACACTCTGATTGGCCACTTCACATAGCAAATCGGTGAGCTTAGAATCCCTCAGATTTGCATATCTGGGTATGATTGGTCCACAAAGCAACCAATCATAACCTACCTTTTGCTATCCTTCATTCAACCAATCACGACCCACCAATGTGTATATAAGCACGATCTCTGGCCCATAATCGATAGACAACCAGGAAGATGACTACAACCAGGAAGACGACGACTGAAGAGCCCGAAGAGCTGAAACACCGTGCAGTCTCCAGACAACCTGGGAGACCCTGAAGAGTTGTGACACTGCGTCGTCTCTGTGCTGCTCACAGTAGACGACGCGACCCTTAAGAGTTGTGACACTGCGTCGTCTCTGTGCTGTACCGTGCTGCCCACAATAAACAGACGACACTGTCGTCTCCGTGCTGTAACACTACGCTGCTTGTCCCGGCTCTCACTCCTTCACTCAGGAAACCCGTTTGGCAGTCCCCCCGGGTCGGGACACCCAAGATCCCAGAGGAGAATGGAGGAGAAGGGATTGCGGCGTGACCATCTCCTCTGGGGGGTGATTTCTCGCTTTCTGTCTCTATGTCTCTGTCTGTCTGGCGAGCGCACGCGCCCTATAGCGAAAAAACCTCTCCAAAAAAAAAATGCTGAGTGTGTGCATGCCCAAGATCCTAACCAGCTGCAGGACAGAGAAGGGGTCAGCAGCATGACAAGACAGTCAGGCAAGCCTGTCTGATACCCGTATGTCTCTCTCTCTCTCATCCATTCATGGAAAAAAAAAAGAAAAAGAAAAAGAAACAAAGACTTAGAAGAAAGAAGAGCAGAGTTTAAAAATAAATTGCCTGGGACAAGCAGGTGGTGTGGTGGTTAAGGGCGCTGGACTCCCACATGGCTGACAGCAGTTTGAGTCCTGGACCTGGTGGCTTGCTTTCTCACTTTCTCTTTCTCTTTCTCCAGTGAGTGTATGTAACCTATAGCAAAAAAAATATATATTTTTTTTACAGAATAATAAGTAAATAAATATTTTTAAAAATAAAATAAAATAGATTTCTCAAGCTATACAGCTAATAAAGCCAGAGGCAGAAGTCAAGAAGTTGGGGGTCCCAGTGATTTTGAACTCCCTGTGCCCCCTTTCTTTCAGTAGACCCCAGTTCTGTTGCATCTCTTTCCATCAGCTAAGGTAATTCTTTTACTTTTTAGAGCAATCTGTCAGTAATCAATTTTTTTTCCTAAGTATTTCATCACTTGTCCAAACTTCAACTTTTACTAAGTAAATATTTGGCTATTTTTGTTCTCTGCTGTGTCATTCTTTTCCTAAAGGGAATAAAATGAAACACTCCAACCATTGTTCTTTTTTTTTTTTTTTTTTTGAGATGAGAGGTTTTTGCTATAGGGCGTGTGCACTCGCCAGAAAGACAGAGACAGAGAGACAGAAAGTGAGAAATCACCCCCAGGGGGGTGGCCATGCCACAGTCTTTTCTCCTCATTCTCCTCTAGGGATCTTGGGCACGCACGCACACATGCCCAGCATGAGTTTAAGCCACCAGGTCCGGGAATCAAACCAGGGTCAACTACATGGGAACCCAGCAACATAGCCCTTACGCCAACTGCTGGTCCCCCATTGCTTCTTTAACTGGGGGAGGGGATGCCATTTAATTCAAAGGGAGTACCTGGAGCTGTTGTGTCCTGAACTCTTAAATGGGGTTATCTGTCCTGAGCAATTCACTGCAACCAGAGTCAGGGGCTGGCACTATAGCCTCATGATTAAAGGGGCCCATCCCACCTGACCAAGCATGCAGTTGGAACCCTACCTCAGCAGTTTGAAAAATATGCATTCCCATGGGGCTGGCAGGTGGGGTGGTGGTTGAAGCGCTGGACTCCCACATGGCCGACCATAGTTTGAGTCCCCGGCCTGGCATCTTGCTCTCTTACTTTCCCTCTTTCTCTGGCCAAATTAAACAAAATTAATAATTAAAAAATAAATAAATAATTCTAAGGAAAAAAAAAAGAAAAGAAAAACATGCACCCCAAAATCCTAACAGGATGGAGAAACGGAGAAGGGATCGCTGCGTGACCATGCCCCATTGGGGAGTACTTTCTCTCTCTCCCTTTTCCTTTCTCTCTCTCTCCCTTCTGTCTCTGTCTCTCTCTGGGGATTGCATGCACACTCTGACTGCCCCTTGATGAGGTCGTGCTGAGCCAGCACGCCGTCCTGGGTTGGGGCTGCGACTTCCTCAGCCACTTCCGGCCACGGACCCTTGCACAGTGAGCAAGCTCCAGGCCTTTATGAGAAGGTGGAAGCAGGATCTGAGGGTACTGCACAGAGAGGAAATGAGAGCAGAAAATAGAGGAGAAGGGATTGTAGCGTGGCCACCCCCCGGGGGATGATTGCTCACTTTCTATCTCTGGTGAGCACAGGTGCCCTATAGCAAAAATCCTTCTCAAATAATAAAAAAAAAGGGGGGGGGATGGGGCCAGAGGGTGGAGATGAGGCTAAGATAGCTGGATGCCACGTGGCCGACTCTGCCGTTCAAGTCCCAGCCCCAGTGGATGCAAGAAGAAGCCAGGTGTATGCATGCAAGCCCAAAATCCTGAGAGGAAAATGGAGGAGAAGGGATTACAGTGTGGCCGTTCTCCCAGGGGCAGGGTAGTTTCTCATTTTCCCTCTTTCTCTCTATCTCTCTGTGTCTCTCTCTGGAGAACACACACACCCTACTGCAAACTATTAAAAAAAAAAAAGAAAAAGGAAAAGAAAAAACAAATGGGAGATGAAAATGTAGATAATTCAAGTGGAGACAGATCAGGCAAATGATAAGAAAGTAACCACAGGGCCCAGCAGGTGGCGTGGTGGTTGAGGGTGCTGGACTCCTGGCTGACCGCGGTTCAAGTCCTAGATCTGCCAGCTTGCTTTCTCACTTCCCCCCTTCTCTCACTCTGTCCCTCTCTGGTCACATTAAAAATAAATAAATAAATAAATAAAAAGTTAAACAAAGTAATTCTTTCTTTCTTTCTTTTTTGGAGAGGTTTTTGCTATAGGGCACATGCGCTTGCCAGAAAGACAGAGAGAGACAGAGAGACAGAAAGCAAGAAATCACCCCCCAGGGGTATGGCCATGCCGCAATCCCTTCTCCTCCATTCTCTTCTTGGGATCCTGGGCACGCACACACACACACACACACACACACACACACACGCTTGGCGTGAGTTTAAGCTACCGGGTCCAGGACTCAAACCACGGTCAACTATACGGGAGTTCAGTGACACAGCCATTCACTATGCTAACTGCTGGTCCCAACAAGATAATTCTTAAAAAGAATGAAAGTAGCCACCACTGAAGGCCTAAATGATAAAGAGCTGCAGAAAGCCATTGACTTGTTCACAGAGGCCATCAAGCGGAACCCTTGCTTGGCCATTATGAAGAGAGCTAGTGTCTCGTCAAATTACAGAAGACAAATGCTGCCATCCAGACTGTAACAGAGCCACTGAAGTAAATCCTGATTCGGTTCAGCCTTACATGTAGCAACGGGAGGGTCGCTGAGCTCTGGGCCGTTGGGAAGAGGCAGCACGTGATCTTGCCCTTGTTTGTAAACTGGATGACGAGGAAGATGCTAGAGCCATGTTGAAAGAGGTTCAGTTGGGACCAGCAGGCGGTGTGGTGGTTAAGGCAGCTGGATCCTACATAGCTATGTGGTTCAAGTCCCACCCAGATCTGGTGGCTTGAGAAACACACTGGGCACATACATATGTCTGCCCAAAATCCCAAGAAGAGAATAGCGAAGGGGTTGTGGCATGACCATCTCCCCTGGGGAATACTTTCTCATTCTCCCTCTCTGTCTCTGTCTGTCTCTAGCAAATACATGTACCCTATAGCAAGAATTTAAAAAAGAAAAAGAAGTTGTTCAAACAAAGGCCCAGAAAATTGCAGGAAATCAGAGAAAGTATGAGTGAAAACATGAAGAGCTAGAGATCAAAGACAACAGATAGGGTAAAGAAGTCTCGGGAAGAGCATGAGAGAGCTCGGCAGGAGGAAGAACTCGGGACAGTCAGGAGGTCAGGATGACCCTTGCAGGTAATTTTCTGGAGGAATGCCTAGAATGGGAGGTTGGGGATCTAGGTTGTTTATCTCTCAGGAAGGGCTTTAATTTTTCAAAAGGTCTTAAGGACCCTGACCTAGATCAGTTAATGAATGCTGAAATAATACAAACCTTTGTACCTCTGACCTTCTCACCAAGAAAGCTGGGGTATGGGAACCAGCAGTTAGCTAATGGCTATGTCGCTGGATTCCCACATAGTCAACCACGGTTCGCGTCCCGGACCTGGTGGCTTAAAACTCACGCCGGGCGCATGTGCGTGTGTGCCCAAGATCCCGAGAGGAGAATGGAGGAGAAGGGATTGCGGCGTGACCATCCCCTCGGGGGGGGGGGGTTTTTCCCGCTCTGTCTCTCTCTGTCTGTCTGGCGAGCGCACATGCCCTATAGCGAAAACCTCTCCAAAAAAAGAAAGAAAGAAAGAAAGAAAGAAAGTTGGGGTGCTTTGAAGATAATCCCTACCCCTCTGCCCCAAATGCAGCTGAGAGTTGCAGAGTGGGGAATTGAAAATCAAAGGGAAAAAAGCCTTCAAAAGGCAGAGTTGAGTTTACAGTAGTCTAGGAGTAAATGTAGAATTAAAATCTATGTTTGGGCCAGCCAGGTAGTATGGCGGTTAGGGCAGCTGGGTCCCACATGGCCAACTGCACAGGTTGAGTCCTGAACTTAGAGGTTTGACAAACATGCCACGTGCATGTGTGTGTTTGTCCAAAATCCTGAGAGGAGAATGGAGAAGGGACTGCAGTGTGGCCACGCCCCCGGATGTGCTTTCTCACCCCTCTTCCCTCCCTCACCTGCCAGCACACGAGCCCTATAGCAAACAGAAAGGAGGAATAAAGTACTCACACATGCTATGCGGTCAGTGAGCCTCGGAACATGATAAAAGAAATAAGCCAGATACAGAAAGTCACATAAGATTCCATTTATATGAAACTGAATAGGTAAAAGTATAGAAACAGCAGCTCAGTGGTTGCTAGGGACGGACGGGAAGGGTATCAACTTGTTTTATTTTGTTTTTGGAGAGGTTTTCGCTATAGGGCGCGTGCGCTCGCCAGACAGACAGAGAGAGACAGAGACAGAAAGCGAGAAATCACCTCCCGGGGGGGATGGTCACGCCGCAATCCCTTCTCCTCCATTCTCCTCTCGGGGTCTTGGGCACACACGCACACGCGCCCGGTGTGAGTTCTGAGTCACCGGGTCCAGGACGCGATCCACGGTCGACCACGTGGGAGTCCAGCGACATAGCCATTACGCTAACTGCTGGTTCCCTGTTTTGTTTTGTTTTGAGAGGTTTTTTGCTATAGAGTGCGTGCGCATGCCAGAAAGACAGAGAGAGACAGAAAGTGAGAAATCACCTCTCTGTGGGGATGGCCACGCCACAATCCCTTCTCCTCCATTCTCCTCTGGGATGTTGGACATGCATGCACACGTGCCCGGCATGAGTTTAAGCCACCGGGTCCAGGACTCAAACTGCAGTCGACTACATGGGAGTCCAGTGACATAGCCATTATGCCAGCTGCTGGCCCCTGGGATCAACTGTTTAATGGGCAAGGTGCTTCCTTTTATGTTGATAAAATGGTTCAGAATGATCAATAGATAGAGGTAGTAATTACACAACATTGTGTATTTCTTTTTTTTTTTCCCTGCCAAAGGGCATGTGTGCTCACCAGAGAGAGAGAGAAAGCACCCCCCCAAAAGGAGATTAGTCATGCCACAACTCCTTCTCCATTTCTCCATCCAAACATAATTTTGGGCACACACACATTTTTCTCAAGCCACCAAGGCTGGGACTCGAACTGCAGTTAGCTATGTGGGATCCAGCTTTCTTCAACCATCAGGCTATGAGGCAGGCTCAGTTGTTCACTTTAACATGGTTAATTTCATGTATGCCAATTGCACCTGTTTGTGTGTGTGTGTGTGTGTGTGTGTGTGTGTGTGTGGCGGGGGAAATGGTATCGTTAAAATGCATAGGTCTTAAACATACAATTCAATGAGTTTGAACAAGTGCACCATCCATGTAACTAGCACAGCAGTTAAACACTGCACAGAGGAAGCCAGATCCTGTGAGGCCAACCAGGGTTCAAGTTCCAGCCCTGGCACATGAAAAAACACACTGGGTACATAGGTGTGCCCAGGATACTGACTGGATGGAGAATTGGAGGAAAAGGTACTGTGGCATGGCTGTGCCCCACTGGGGGGCACTGTCTCTCTCTCCCTCCCCCACATGTGCATACCCTCTGACATGAAAAGAACAGAGCACCCCAGAAAGTTCTCTTATGCTTTTCTTACTCTATTAACTCCCAGAGACAACCATTGTTTTGATTTCAACCCCCATAGGTTAGTTTTACCTTTTAAAAAAATTTATTTAACTTTATTTATTTACTTACTTGCTTTTAATCTGACCAGAGAGGGAAAGAATAAGAGAGAGAGAGACAGAGAGAGAAAGTGAGAAAGCAAGCCACCAGGTCCAGGCCTTGAACCACAGTCAGCCATGTGGGAGTCCAGCACCCTTAACCACCACACCACCTGCCAGTCCCGGTTTTACCTGTCCTTGAACTTCGTATACACTTTGTGCCTGGATTTTTATTCAGCTTAATGTTTTTGAGATTTATCCATTCCATTGTTGCATATATCAGAAGTTTGTTCCTTTTTATTATTTAGTATTCCCTACCAGTTCATCTGATTTCCTGTTGGGAGGCATTTGGGTTGTTCCAGATATTTTATTAGGAATAAGCGACAACAAATACTTTTGGCAAACGTGATTTCACCTTTTTCCTTCTTTTAAGAAAATACCTAGGAGTAGAATTACCGAGTCACAGAGAGATGTTAACTTTGGTGTGTGTGTGTGCTAGGTTTTTGCCATAGGGCTTGTGTGCTTGCTAGATACAGGTAGAGGGAAAGTGAGAAATCACCCCCCCCCCGATGGGGGTGGTCCCACTGTAACCCCTTCTCAACTCTCCTCTCACAATCCTGAGCATGCACGTACATACCCTCTATGTGATTTTCAATCCACAGAGTCCAGGACTGACAATGCAGTCGCCATGTGGGAATCTAGTGCCTTAACCACCACACCACCTTACGTTAACTTGGTAAGAAACCGCTAGTATTCCATAGTGGTTGCACCATTTTATTAAGTTTTGGCTTGTTTTTGTTACGTTAACTTTGTAAGAAACTGCTAGTATTCCATAGTGGTTGGACCATTTTATTAAGTTTTGGCTTGTTTTTGTTTTAGTTGTATTCATTTTTTTTTTTCAGAGAGAGAGAACTGCTAACAGGGTCCGCATGCCACAATCCACCCCGACTCAGCCAGCCAGGGCAGTGCGTGCACCCAGTGCCTACACCTTGAGACGCAAAGCTGGGACCTTCCCACGTGGTTCAGCACAGAAGAGCACTGTTACCTCTGAACCATCATCTGACCCCGCTGGCACCATTTCCCCCTCACACCAGTCATGTACGAAAGCTCCAATTACTGTAAAAACCAGTATTTGACCTTAGCTAGTTTTGTAAAAAAATTTTAATTTTGCCTGGACAGTAAGAGGGAGGGGGAGAGAAAGCAACCCCATGAAGGATGGTATGCCACACTCTTCTCCATTTCTCCCCTTTTGGGATTTTGGGCACTTATGCACACGCGCCTGGCATGTTTATTTTTCAAGCTACTGGGTCCAGGACTTGAATTGCGAGGTCAGCCATGTGGGAATCCAGCCACCTTAAGTAACAGGCCACAAGCTGGCCCGGTCTTGACTGCTTTTTTAATCTTAACTATTCTGTCATCATTGTAGGTTTAATTTGCACATCCTCATGAAATTTTATCTTCCTCTGTGTTTTTTTTTTTAAATCAGCTTTATTTACTTGCATGTGGCAATACTCACCCATCTTAAGTGTACAATTTGGTGGGTTCAAACAACTGCATAGTCATACAACTCCAAGATATAGTCATGCTCCTTTCCAGCCTCCTCCCTCACCAACTCCCTGGTAACCACCGGTCTGCTTTCTGTGACTAGTTTACCTCTTCTAGAACGTTATGGAATCAAAGTATGTAGTCTTTTGTTTCTAGCTTCCTTCACTTGGCGTAACGCTTTTGAGATTCACCCATTTCATTGCATTAACCTGCTTACCCCTTTTTATATCTAAGTCACATTTCATAAGAGATTTATCTGTTTATTGATTGTTACACATGTGAGCTTTTTCCAAGATTTTTTCAAAAAGCTGGAGAGTGCATGGGCACACACCAGGGAGATAAGCACACAGACAGACAGAAAGCAATTCCGGAATGGGGCATGATCACGCTGCAATTCTTCTTCCTCCAGTTCTCCATCCCATCAGCATCCTGGCACATGTGCGTGCACCTGTTGTTTTCTCTTTCCCCCAGTCCACGGGCTGGGGCTGGGAGCGGTCAGCTCTTGGTCAACCATGCTTCCTCTGCACAGTGCCTAACTGCTGTGCTCCAGGGCTGACCCTGTTCCTAAGTCTCTGCTACTATGAATCCAGTTGCTATGAACATTTGTGTGTGGGAATAAAATTGCTAAGTCTTATGTTAAGTGTATATTTTTCCTTATTGTCAAGCTCTTTTCCAATGCACCTCTTTGCGTTCCCACCAGCACTGTGTAAGAGTTCCAGCTGCTGCACATTCTGACACCTGGTATTTTCAGTCTTTTAAATGGAAGCCATGTTGGTGTGTACCTCACTAGGTTTTTTAAATTCAGAGATTTTTCCTATAAGGCATGTGCACTCATTGGAAACACACATGCACAGAGAGAAAGAGACAGAAATTACTCCCTGGGAGGGTGCTCATACCACCATCCCTTCTCCTCCATTACCTTCTTAGGATTTGGGGCATGCATGCACACACACCTGGCATTTCAAGCTGCCGAGTCTGGGACTCAAACCAGCGGACCATGTGGGAGTCCAGCACTATAACCAATATGCCACCTGCTGGCCCTCTCAAGGTAGTTTTTTCTTCTTCTTTTTTTTTTTTTTTTAGAATTATTTTATTTAACTTTATTCATTCATTTATTTATTTAAGTTTGACCAGAGATGGGCAGTGAGAGAGGAAAAGTGAGAAAGCAAGCTGCCAGGACTTGAACCTGTGGTCAGTCATGTGAGAGTCCAGCACCCTTAGACACCACGCCACCTGCCAGCCCCTCTCAGTGTAGTTTTAATTACAGCTCTCTGATAACTAATTAACTTTATTTATTTTAATTTGACCAGAAAAGGGGAGAGAGAGAAATAGAGAAAGTGAGAAAGCAAGCTGACAGGTCTGGGACTCACACCATGGTCAGCCATATGGGAGTCCAGTGCCCTTAACCACCACGCCACCTGCCGGCCCCAACAGCCCTGATCTTTCTAAGCTAATTATCTTGATTAAATCCTCAGCTTTAATCTCCCATAGATAGGATCGAAATATATGCGAGGTCTTCAAAAAGGTTGTAAAATGCATAGCATAAAAGAACTAGGTCTGGATTTCAAAAAATGTTTACACCAGAATATTTGGTTCAATTTTCCATAATCTCTTTCAAATTCCCACATATTTTGCCAGTTTTATAATGAGAGCATGCTATTATAGTATTAATATTCTTGCATACCATGTTGCAGGTACCATAGAAGATGTTTTTGGTGGTAGAATGAAGATGTTCTAGAATCTACCATTTTAAAATTTGTACCATAGATGAATCAAGCATTTTATTAGATGCATTACATATGTCTCCCCCTATTTAATCCCCATAATTTACCTTATGAGGTAGGCATTGGTATTCCTGACTTTCTAACTGAAACTTCAACATTTTTTTTCAAAATTTGGTTAGCTTTTCCTGTGGCAGTTCCTGGCACTCTACGTGTCTCTGGTCATTAAATAATTAAGGCGCAAAAATGTTTTAGAAAACTGTTGTGCTATCCCTCCTTCTTGCATTCGCTCACCTGTTTGAAATGTGCTGAGAATGTAAGACCGCTGGCAGCTTGCACGGATCCCAGACCGGTGAAGGGGCAAGTCAAACGAGCCTGGGGGAGTCTGGAAGGCCAAGAGGGGTTGTCTGAGGCTGCATATGCATCTCTTAGCCACACAGCTCTGAGAACTATCAATGTGTCCAGATCTCCGAGAGGGGGAGGAATCTGAAGAGTAGTCAGTCAGCCATAGTCTGAAAGGACTGATCAGAAGGCAGGAGGGGAGACCCCCTGGCTGCCCTTGGTGACCACCTTATCTCAGGTAAGTAATTCAACTGATGGGAGAATGGAAAGGTCTCTGTACCATACACTCGGCCTCCCTGAATGGCCCGCACCAGGGCTTGATTGTCCCGGAGGCTATCAGGTACATCCTTTGGCTAAGGTGACAGGAGGGATCCTTAGTCTCAGCCAAATGGCCCAACACCATGAAAATATACCTAGAATGTCATTTATCCCTTGGTGCAGCGGTGGCTCCAGTTCCAGCCAGGATCTCCATTCCCTAGACCCCATTCTCCCCCTTCCAGCCTTAGACACTGCCGCGCCCTGGCTCTCCCTTTCCAATAAAGAATGTCTTGGGGTAACTGAACACTCTCATTAGTTCACACACTTCAGTGCTTGGTGTGCTGCCTCCCAGGGATTTGTGTCCTGTGAAGCATTTAACCCGTCAAGTCCCCATAGAGCGATAATGGGGTAGCAGGATGAAGGATTTTCTGTGTGCACTGGGGTGAAAGTGGGGTGATGAACCTAGACCCTTTCAGACCTCTTCACTTCTGTATCTCCACAGCTGCTCCACTTCCCTCAAAAAAAAAAAAAAAAAAAAAAAAGTTTGGGGACCAGCAGGTGGCATGGTGGTTAAGGCACTGGACACTCCCACATGGCTGACCACAGTTCAAGTCCTGGACCTGGACCTGGTGACTTGCTTCCTCACTTTCTTTCTCTGGTCAAATTTTTAAAAAAGTGAATGAATAAATACAATTTAAAAAAAAATTTTTAAAAGGTTTTACATTCCTTGCCCACCTCTCCCTACCCAAGGAACACTGCACTGCATGGACAGCAAACCAAGGAAGGAGTGGCTGTGCCGAAGCGCCCTGCATGTCCTAAGGACTTCTGCTACGTTTGGCTTGAGTTTACACAAGGCCGCCATGTAGGAATTACACTCATAGCATACAGAATCCGAGACTGGTCCAGGTCACACAGCGGCAGAGCTGGGCTTTGAACCCGAGGTCAGCCTCCAAGGCCCATGACCTTTCTGACACAATGCCACTTCCTTTTTCATCTAGGGAACTTCGTTTCTCATCAATCCTGAGTAGGTCAGAAGTAAGCAGGACAATGACCTCTCTACCCCAACCCCAAATCCTTTCTCAGTTGCTCCGCTCCTTGACACAGGAAGCTCACTCCCCTTCTTCCAAACAGGGGCTGGGTAAGTTATCGACTTCGAAACGAACAACAGACATATTCTGACAAATACCTACTCTGTTGAAATGCCAGATTTAAACTTCGCGTATGTGCGTACGTGTGTGGTTTTCCTTGGAAAGTGTCACTACGTCATTAACATCCTGTCTCGGCCTCCTGACTGCCTGGAGCTGCAAGGCAGGCTACCATGCCCAGCTTCCAGATCTAAACTTTCAAAACCACTCTTCATTATGTCTCAAAAATCCTTACTCAGCTGAACTCCTTATATTGTGGATACACAGTGATAAAGGTATGTATGCGGAATGCTTAGTAAGCAAGTTTTAATGTTCTCAAGTGAGGAAAAGAAATGTGATACATAAGCTTCATCCCATTCTCCCATCCGGCCAAACACCCACACCTATCAGATACTTGAATGACGAAAACCAAATAGTGTATGTACGAACATGTTTTAAACTACTAGGAGCGTCGTAAAAAATCGTGTTTCCATCACTCAATTTCCTAAGTCCTCTCCCTCTCCCCCAAGCCCTATCACGTGGCAGTTCTGGTCCGTTCTCCAGTTATGGGGCTGCAGACGGTGGTGCCCTGTGGGGATTCTCAGAAGGCAGCTGGGCTGAAGTTGGTTTCCAGGGAGCAGACCATTCAACCCAGCCTCCACACCCAGCCCTGGCATCAGAGGCCTGTCCACAAGGGAGCTGCTAAGCAGGCAGCTGGTTTTCTCCTGGGAAGGCTTCTCACTACCCCATCATATCTGCACTGGAAAACTACATCCAGAAAAGGTAAGAGGGAATTTGCTTTGATTCTATCAGAAAAGATTTACAGGACTGTCAAGGCTCTCTCCCACTCCGGCCCAACTTTGAAGTCCTTATTATGGAACAGCAAGTGCTGTCTGGGCCGCTGCCACAAGGCTGTCTTCACAACTGTCAATGTGGCCTTGAACCCAGTCAGGCCTCTCAGTGACCTTTCCAGGGCTCTATCCCAACTCACCACAGAATTCTGGGAGTCATGAAGCAGAGGAGCCTCCATCTTCCCAAAGCTCATAGGGAATGAGGGCACCTAGAGACCAGGGTGAGATCACATAGCTGAGCTTCCTGCCTCATGTGTGAAGGGAAAACTCGCCTCTCACAGATACGGGGCAATTGGCTTCTTGTATGTGCTGTTGCTAGAAAAGCTAAGATACAGCCGGGGCCAGGAAGGAGACAACTACCAGGAGGGGCTGGTTAGGGAGGAGCACAACATTTCTGACCCAAAGTCCCACCCTGTGCTCCCCCGGACTCCATTTTCCCAGGTGACGGAGAAGAGGAGCCTCAGGATGAATGGTCCCCCGAGTCAACATTCACCCAATGCTCACTTAGAGTCTAGAGCAGGGAGGCAGGTTCAGGTGTCCCAGTCGGAGACTGGCTGGACACCCAACCTGCAGCAGTGACTGCTGAAGACCGCCCTGAGCTAGCGGACTTGCCTGCCGTAGAGCAGAACGCGAGACCCCTCTGGGCCGTGGGGAAACCACAGCTCCTTCCACCCTCCCCCAGATCATGTCCTTGATATTTGGACACAGGTAACGGCAACTGGGACTAGCTGGATTCCTCCACGGGGGCCAGTGGGAAACTCCTACAGTTCACAGAGCTCTTCCCGTCACAGTGAGTCAATAGCCGGAGAGGAGACATCCCTGAGAGGGAAGTCTAGGAGGTTGAACAAACCATGATATGAGGTCAGAACAGGAGACCGAGGGCTGATGGCTGAGTGGGAATATGAAAGGAGAAGCAGCTTGGAGGTGGCCAAGTCCCCCAGACTGGGATGACAGGAAGTAGGCTCCGTGTGTCATGGGCTCTCCTGCTCAAGGAAGTTAGAGGACTTCTGAAAGCGGCTCTTCAGGACAGGGTAGAGGAGGGATGAGGGGACACCTGAGGAAATGAGAACCTAGAGAGGAGCCGCCTCAATGACAGAATAAAGAACTTCCAGCCCAGATCCGTTCAGAATGTTTCCTCCTCTTGAGACAAGCCACTGCATCAAGGCCTCAAACAAACCACACGCGGCTCTCTGAAGGCAGAAACCAAACCCTGCTTTATAAGGCTGCGGGGCCATCACTGGCTTCTCTGCTGAGACATGAGGGCCAGCCATGCAGACAAATGACAGAGGGCAAACCTTCCTCACCTTCTCCCCAGACCACAATCCCTCCAACCCTCCAGATATCCATCTCTGCAATTGAACCACTTCAAAAAATACTCTGATGAGGGGCGAGGAGGAAGAGTGGGGTTCAGGCTGGTCAGCAGGCCGGTTCCTGTGAGGTAGCTGACACTGGTGCTCCTGGGCTGGGGCTTGTGGAGAGAGGCCAGTCACGGGCTCACAGCAGCCAGGAGAGAGTCACTGCTTGACTGGGATGTGGCGGAAGAAGACAGTCGTGAAGTCCGCCCGGAGTACTTGATCGTCGGTAACATTTTGGAAGAGAGGCCTGGCTCTTTGCTGGTGCCCTCACTGTCCTTTGAGAAACTGGGTTTCTTAGGGAAAGGGGAAAGACCAGATTGAGGCTTCTTGGGCTTGGATGTGGTCCCACCTTCAGAGAGCAGGAGGTTTCCCTCAGAGGCACTGTGTTTCCTGAGGGGAAGAGGTGGAAAGAGGATGACCGAAACACCACGGCTGAGACCGTAACCTGTGCTCTGCCTCAGAGCCTGGACCAGGCATCCACGATATCATAGTGCTGTAGAACTAATTATGTGGACACATCGGGAACCATAAAATACATTTCATTGGGCCAGCTGGTGACATAGTGGTTGAGGCAGCTGGACCCACATGGCTGACAGCATGGTTCGAGTCCCAGACCGGGCGGCTTGAAAAACATTAGAGTGCGGGTGCATGTGTGCCCAAAACCCCAAGAGAAGGATGGAGAAGGGATTGGGGATGCTTTTTCACTTTCCCTCTGTCTCTCTCTTGACTGCATGCACCTTGTAGAAAAATTACAAAAAAACAAAACAAAGCAAATACATTTCATTTACTCAAAGGCTTGAAAGCTAAAGCAAGTGTGTGTGTGTGTGTGGCAAGCAGGAGCACTGTGGGCTTCCTCTGGTGGGTAGGGATGGCTGAGAGGCCGCTTCAGAGGAGCTCGTGCTCCTGCTCCACCGCCCAGGCAAACCAAGAGCCAGACCAGGATGAGGACAGGGAGAGGATGCCATGGTGTGCACGCTCACTCCCACCCGCCCCCTGGGGACAACGCGGGCCTTACCATCACCACCTGGGAAGGGAGGAAGAAAACTCCCCAACTCACACCCAGCACCCCCGCCCATGCCCGGGCGGCACTCACCCCAGCTGGCCTGTCTCTAACTTGCTGAAGGCATTGAGCATCATGTCGCCCTTTGGGATGGTCAGAAGTGACGTCGGGAGGGACCACTAAGGGCAAAGGAGACAATGAGGCCAACAGGGCCAGGCAGAGGCCAGGCTGGAGTGCCTGGGGTCAGGACTCTCTCCTGCCTGACCCTTCAGGCACGGGCCCATGTGGGGAAACATCTTGGTTCTCTCCTGAATCACACAATGGGCTGAGGCCTGAAGAGCACTTTTTGATACTTGAATGAAAGGCACCCCGGGGACCCTAGTGGCAATCTTTCCCTTGATAGAAAATGGTCGTTAGCCACAGAAGCAAGGCATAGGGTCCATTCCTACAACCCAGCTACACTCCTTGGGCCGACGGGCGAGGGGCTGAGCAGGGCTATGCCCCTGTGTGGGCTGGGGCCACTCACCATGGGAGCAGACTCAGAGACAACGCCTGTGTGGAACCCTTTGTAGCACCAACTCCGAAGAAGATCTACTCCTAGGACAAGATTAGCAAGGGTCGGGACTTAGGGTGGAATCAATTGGTCAGTTTCTTCTATCCAGAGAGGCCCATCTCCTTGGCCTACTGAGCTTTAATTTCTCACTAAACATGGCCTCCTGCAGGCAGGAAGGGCACATCACCTTTGAGCTTGTTGCCATGGTACTTCTGCTCCCACTGGGTGGTGAGAATGTTGAAATATCGTGGCTGCTCAAAAAAGCGGAGATAGCGAGAGGAGATTCGAGAAGGAAAAATCCGTTCAAATTGACCACGGCGAGAAAATTCATCCTCCATCTCGACCAGAATCCGAACATCGTCTGGTGTCAGGACGTCCAGCACGGATGCATAGAAGTCCTAGGGCCCAAGAAATGGGGAGGAAGCAGGTGCGAGAGAAAGAGGAAGCTGGGGACAGAGGGTACAGCCCGAGCACCTGGGACCCAGGACTCTAATGGGACCAAGGAAGCCCACAGGCTGGCTCCAGCCCCATCTGTCCTCAGGCTACTGAACTTAGCTGGGGGGTCAGGGGAGGCACCAGGCTCAGTGGTTCAGTGGTTTATGGATCGAGTTAAGCTCAGGTTCCAGCACCTCAGATTTGGCACTAGTCCTGTGTCTGCCACTCTCTCATCTGGCTCCCTTGTCTGCTCTAAGAACATCCTGCCTGCCAGGGTCTCACTGCACCCCTTGGGAGGAAAGAACCCAAAGGGTAAAAATCAGTAGCCCTGACAACTAGACCAGCCAGTACAGCATTTTGCTAGCGTGGTGGTTCTTTTTTTTTTTTTTTTTAAAATTGGAGAGGTTTTTGCTATAGGGTACATGCACTCGCCAGACAGACAGAGAGAGACAGAGAGATAGAAAGCGAGAAATCACCCCTCAGAGGGGAAGGCCACGCCGCAGTCCCTTCTCCTCTGTTCTCCTCTTGGGATCTTGGGCACCCACGCACACGTGCCTGGTGTTTTAAGCCACCGGGTCAGGGACTCGAACCGCGGTCGACTATATGGGAGTCCAGCGACACAGACATTACACTAACTGTTGGTCCCAAATGTGGTACTTCTTGAAACCATGACAAAGACCATCGACTCTATCCTGAATGACGTACGCAGCACAGACCTGCACATCAAGGGCATCACAGCCCGGGTCAAGAAACCCAGCTTTAAGAGAGGAAAACTTGGGAACCAGCAGTTAGCGTAATGGCTATGTCGCTGGATTCCCACGTAGTCGACCGCGGTTCATGTCCCGGACCCGGTGGCTTAAAACTCACGCCGGGCGCGTTTGCGTGCGTGCCCAAGATCCCGAGAGGAGAATGGAGGAGAAGGGATTGCGGCGTGACCATCCCC
>NW_006205765.1:1943495-1947578 GCF_000334495.1 Tupaia belangeri chinensis
GGGGGGGGCGCCCGCCCCCCAAAGGTAAAAACCCCCCAAAAAAAAAAAAAAAAAAAAAAGAGAGAGGAAAACTTGGTTGCCCTGGGGTTCCCAAATGTTCGATCAGGAGAGCTTTCTGCTGGCATGGGGGTGGCGAGGGGTGAAGACCTGTCTCCTACCTGATCGGGAATTTTCTGGGTCAGATAATAGGCTTTCTTCATCTTCTGTGCAGTAAAATGTTCCGGAGCCATTCGACCTTTGTCCTTGGGAGAGCTGGGCAGGCTGCGGGAGGGTGGAAAGAAAGCAACGGGTAGGGCCAGCAGCCGCACAGCCTGAGGATGTGCACAAAAAGGGCCTGGCCAGGAAGGCCTCTTCTCGGGCAGAGAGAGACATACGGAGACAGAGGGGTGGTCGCCGAGAAGCTGAGACTGAAACGCACTCCACTTCCGTAGCCTGAGTCTTCGAATGGCAAGGGTCATGGAGGAACTGACTGAGTACAAGGCACCCTCTTTAGGCTGAATGTGAATGGTTGGTGGAAAAAAAAAATCCTCAGGGTCAATAGGTGGCCCTGGACTCCCACATGGCTAACTGCTATTTAAGTCTCGGACCTGGGGCTTGCTTTCTCACTTTTCCTCTCTCTCTGGTGAGTACACGTGCCCATAGCATATTTTAAAAATAATAATAATAAATAAAATAGAATAAAATTTTTTGAAAGATTGCTTTTTATAGGGCATGTGTGCTCACCAGATAGAAAGGGAACATCCCCAGCTCCAAGGATGGCCATGTCGCAGTCTCTTCTCCTCCATATTCCTCTAGGATTTGGGGCACACATGTACACCCATGTCTGGCAGAAGTTTCAGGTCACTGAGCCTGGGAATCAAACTATGGTCGGCCATGTGGGAGTCCCGTGCCTTAACCACTATGTCACCTGCTGGCCTCAAAATACATACTTCTTAAAAAAAAAATAAAGAAAAGAAAAAGAAAAGGCCCTGAGGAGCCAGCAGGTGGTGGTTAAGATGCTGCACTCCCACATGGCTGACCACAATGTCTAGTTCAAGTCCCAGACCTAGTGACGAATCATGCCAGGAGCTTACGTGTGTGTGCCCCAAATCTCAGAACAGAGAAAGCACTGCAGTGTGGTTAACTCCCACTGAGGGGTGACTTCTCATTTTCCCTCTCACTGTCTCTCTGTGTCTCTCCAGTGAGTGTATACGCCCTATGACAAAAACCTAAAATAAATAAATAAAAAAGACCCTGGAAAGACTGAAGCACTGTACACTTCAGTTTAGTTTTATTTAGCAAGTACTTGCTACATATGTAGCTCTACCCTATCGTCTATGAGAACCCGGACAAGCAGCATCCTCCCTGCACCTCGTCATCCACATACCACAAGTACCATAGTCGGCGCTGATAAAGACATGGGGATGACTGAAAAGCAGTCCCTGTCTCCAAGGAGCTGACAGGGCAGCAGGCACAATGAGTCAGATGATAAGCCCAGGACAGGACAGAGCCAAACCTGATTCTACAAAGTACAGCAGGTAACGCAAGTCCTGTTACCAAGCTAATCGGGATCTGAATTCCAGCCCTACCACTCCCTAGCTGAATGACCTTGGCCTTAATCCCACTGATCTTCAGGTTCTTCACTTGTGGACTGTGGACACCAATGCCAACCTTACAGGGCTGTTGGGAGGATAGATTCTAGATTCTTCCTTATACATCACAGGAACTGACTACTGGCTGCATCCCCTCGAGAGCCGTCCCCAGTGCTCTGGAGCCCACACTGAGCTGGCTTCATGAAGATGCTGTCTTGAGCTGGGCCTTGATGGACGGGAAGGTTACAAGTGGTAGGTCTGGCTAAGGGGCATTTCAGGAGGTAGAAATCCCATGACAGGGGAAGGCATTATGGGAGAAGAACTGGAGGCAAAGAACGTTTTAGAGAGAAGACTGGACTAACTAATCCTAAGGCTCCTTCCAACGTTGAGGTCCTGTGCAAGATCTGATTTGTCAGGGCCAGCACAGCGACTAAAAAGAGATGCTCCTGGGAGAAGGAGCTTAAATCTGACTCTCCGGGCTGGCCATGGGGGATTCCAGCCCCTTAACCACCATGCTGCCTGCCCATCCCCCAAGGAGATTACTGCAGGCGAGCAATATAACCAAGCATGCTTGTAGGGTCACTGACGGGGTGGTGGGGGACTGTGGGAAGACTGAGCAGCAAGGAAGCCCAAGTGAGAACGAGAGCCCAGAGCCCATTCCCTCCAGAATCATGGCAGAGCTCTTCGTGCTCAGCCCAGCCTCAGGGACGCCAGGAGCTGACCTGGTGGCAGAGCTGTTGGAGCTGCTGGAGCCACTGGAGCTCGAAACAATATCCTCTGCGCTGGGCAGAACAAAACCCGCCAGGTTCAGGAGGTCACGTATCATCTGGCCTTTGATGCTGATGTCCAGTGGAGAGTTGGAGTGGAGGCTTCAGGGAAAGGATGTAAAAGAGGGGTCAAAGCAGCACCCTAAAAAGCTTTCTGGTCATAGGTTCAAGTCAGGGCTCGCCCGTTGGCTCCCTGCTTCTCAGAGGCGAAAGGGGCTCAAACATCCACGTGCATGAGCACTGTCTTGAGGGTCTTTTGCCCCCCCGGTGGTGAATAATCTCACTTGGGGTCTAGCTGCTCATAACCTTGGGTTGCTAGGGGCAAGCAAGCAGTAGGATCAACTTGAGAAGAACCACTTTTAACAACTTCTCTCCATCCCCAAAGAGCCTTGAGATAACGGCAAAGAGTAAAAGAGTAAACCGGCCGAACACGAAGGGAAAACACAAATTCTATGAAGCAAAGGTCTTCCCAGCATCAGCAAGGCTAGAGTGGTAAAGGCCCACGAGGATGCAGGCAGGACTGGACTGCGAGAATCCTGGGAATACCATCTACCTTGGGGAGATGTTGACTTCCAGGACCCAGGGTTTGAGGTTCTCGTCCAGCATAATGTCGAAACCGAAGAGCTCGTGGCAGCTATAGGGCCGCCGCACATACGTCTTGAGCAGGGTGGTCACGTAGGGCTCTGACCTGGTTACGGAGGGGAGGAAGTGTTCGGTTCAGCTCCTCCAAAAGGGCCTACCCAGAGCTGCCCTGCCATAGAGTAGCCAGAGACTGGTGAACAGGGGCAACTCAGGAAAAGCAACTCTCAAGAGATGCCTCTGGGGCTGGCCCGATAGCCTAGAGGTTAAGGGAGCTAGGCCCACATGGCTGACCACAGTTTGAATTCCAGCCCTGCTAGCTTGAAAAACACCGAGTGCATGTACACATGAGCTCCCAATCCCAACAGGACGTTGGAGCAGAGAAGGGATTGTGGTGTGACCCCACCCCACGGGGAGGCGCTTTCTCTACCCCACCGACCTTGGTTTCTCTCTCTGGTAAGAACATGCCCCCGCTGGCAAAAAAAAAAAAAAAAACGAAACAAAAGATGCCTCAGATCTGGGGCCAGCTTCTGGGAAGAAGCTCAGAAGATGTGCAGAATTTAGCTCTACTCCTTTCTATGCTCTGTCCTCGGAAACGGAACTACACAGCACGGTCAAGGTCAGGAACAGAGCAGTGTGGGGGCCAATGAGACAAGGGGTTCTGTGGCAGGTCCACACCCAGGGTGGCAGCGTGACTCACGAGATGATGGTTTTGACGACGACATCCTTTATCTTCTCCCAGATGGCATCGCTATTGATTCCCTTCTGACTCAGGTAGTTCCACAAAGCCTTCAGCGCCCTGCAAGGGGGGGGAGGAGAGGGTATCTGGGGTTCTATTCCAGGAATGGGCAATGAAGAAAAGAAAAAAAAAAAAAAAAGAGGGGTGGGGGAGGACAAGAGGCCTGATGGTATTTTCTTCCTATCTCTTCCTTCAATATTTTTAATTATGAAAAAGTCAAACGCTGAGGGCAAACTGACCGATTCTGAACTGACAAGGACTGGTGTGATCTTTGGGTCTTAATCCTCCACTCGCCCTCTCCCTGAACTGCCCCGACCCCTGCACCTGCTGTTCTCCTCTAGGCCTCACTTGACTGGGTCACTCTGCCCTGATACCATTTGTGGCCCTGGCAGGCCGTTTCGTCCTCATTGGCCTGGTACTCGGCATT
>NW_006205765.1:1947609-1961515 GCF_000334495.1 Tupaia belangeri chinensis
TATTGACGCTGTAGTTGGTCAAGTGCATGAACTTGTTGCTGAGGCTCTTCATGGAAGGGGAATATCTGGAAGTGAGGACAAAAAAGACAGAATGGATGTGGTGAGATAGCAGATGGAGAATGGGCCACATCCGTCCCCGAATCCTGAGGAGAAAAAGGAGAAGAGGACAGATCTTTTCCAAGTCATGGGGCCTAGGAAGTACAACAGTGGGCAAGCATGGCTAACCCCACCTTTATCCCACATCACCTGCTGGAAGTCTCCCTGGATTCGGCGACGTTCGGAACCTCCTTATCTATATTACTTCCCAGTGCCCGCCCTTGCTAACAAAACCTACCAAAACAGCTGTTATTTTTTCCTGCTTGGTGTCCTCTAGCTTCCCTCCGCGTTTGGCGATAAACCCCCCACGCCGTTAGGGTGGCACCTCACCACTATCACATACTTGCAACTGGCAAAGCGGACGAGGCCGTCTGAGAAGAGGTAAATCCGCAGAGGATCGTAGGAAGTGACGTAAACATAGATCCGCAGATCGAACTTGCTGCCGCTGATGAGGTAGGGTTTGTGCAGATACCTACACAGGGGAAAGGCAGCTTCTCATCTGCCAGACGAGACAGGGCTGGGTGGGCCATGAGCCACGAGGTCAGCTGACAGTCCAGGGTAAAGCCCTTAGAGCAGCCGGTGAGGAAGGCCTTTGGCGTTGGGGAGCAGAGGGCAGCAGCACTCTGTAAGGAGGGAGCCCTGCGGCTGAGGGGAGGAGATGAGGTGAGGGCTGTGAGCTGGAGAGAGGCTCACCTCTGTACCAGGAGGGGCCTTCGCTTGGGGAGCTGACTCCACTTGTGAATGACCTGGATGCCAATGCCTCGTGCTGACGCTGGCTAGAAGGCAAGTGCAAAGGGGCTGAGATCTTCTCCGGCCCGAGTCTCTCAGACCATGACCTGCTGCCCACCGCCACCCACTCACTGGCTTAACGATCCACTTCTGGCGGCTGCTGCTCTCCCATGCTTTGCGCAGGAGCTTGGCGTCCTGGGGCAGGATGAAGGACTGGGGGAAGAAACTGAATTCCTTCTTGCCGAAGCGGCTCTGCATGCGGGACAGGTTCCGCCACAGCCGGTCCTTCCTCCCAATCTGGAATGAGCCTGGGAAGTGGTTTAGCTACAGAAGAGAAGAGAGGGCAGAGGCAAGACCATGAGGAAGGTAACGAGACTCACTGTTCAACTTCCTGAGCAACAGTCCAGCTCCTGTTCCACGGTATCATCACCTCCCCGTGGTCCTTCAGTATCCAACTGCAGGCACTTAAAAGAGGACCAGAACACTAGCCGAACTCAACAGTGATCAAGACAGATAGGACATTCGGGACCAGCAGATGGCAGAACAGTTACATCGCTAAACTCCCACATGGCCGGCTGTGGTTCAAGTCCCGGACCCAGAAGCTCATGCTGGGTGCATGTGCAGGTGTGCCCAAGATCCTGGGAGGAGAATGGAGAAGGGATTGCAGCAAGGCTATCCCCCACCATCGGGTGATTTCTCTTTTTCGCTTTCCTTCTCACTGTCTCTCTCTCTCTCTGGCAAGTGTACACACCCTAAGGTAAAAACTTCTTTTGCCTTGAGTGCAAAAGAAAAGCTGTTAAATCTTTTTCCGTGGGACAAGGACAGGAAAGTTCCTGGCCTTTATTAAGTCTGGAGGGAAGAGATTCATCCCTTCCAACATGGGACCAGGAGTCCGCCTTACACATGCTCGGCTTGGGGACATGTGCAGTGATTACGGGGGAACTACATACACTGCAGACAGTGCACCGTGAGAGACATTAGTGGAAACCGTGTCTCTGAGAGGCTGCGACTCCCTGCAGGTGAGCAGGAGGTGAGAGCCTTCCTGACCTCGCCATGGTCACCCTCCTTTTCCTGCACCCCCCCCACCCCTCCTCCCACCCTCCTCCTGGTTTAGTCCCAAGTCCAGGGGAAACGGCTCTTCTGAAAGGCCTACCTTCTGATGCTCCCGGATGGATCGGAAACTAGCAGACTTCATGTGGTGACCCCAGCAGCCCAGCCAGTCATCATTTCCTGAAGAAGGCGCATCGGGAGGCAGCCCTGCTAGCAGTCCCGTTCCTGGGACAGAAGCCCAGAGGCCCCAGAGATCCACTGGGCCCGGGCACAGCTCCCAGACTTGGTTTTCTAAGTGTTGTCATGGAGCTGTCCTATGTGAGGTCCTGGGGCCCAGGGTCGGACAAGAGCCCTCTGTCTCCCAATTCCGAGCAATAGCCCCCAGCGGGCTTCCAAGCTTTGCCCCCCATGAGGAAATCTCAGGACAGGGTCCCTGGCTGCCACCCCAGAGCAGGAGGTATCTAGGGCCCTCCTCTTACCCAAAGTCCATCTGTTGGGGCAAAGAGGACAGGAGCTCCCAAGGAAGCAAGTGACTCACTCTTGCTGATTTTAAAGTGGGACCGTCCTATGGTCTGCTTAACGATGTTGGGGGTCACCGTGCTCATCTTCCACCGCAGCAGCTTCCTCTGTTCCCAGGGAAGTTTCTCCACTGGTGAAAGGCAGGGGTGAGGAAGGATGAGGGCGGCAGGGGTGGGATGAGAGGGAGGAGAGCAGGAGTCACAGTGAGAAGACGAGAGCGGTGGTGCTGCTGTCCATCCTTCTCGGGTGGGCAAGCCACTAACTACTGCTCCAGATCAGGGGTTCAGAGGAGCGCTTTGGGAAAGAAGGGGGGCTGTGCCGGAAGGAGGAGCGAAGCAAGGACAGGGGTTGAAAGGGGAAGGAATCAAGGTCAGAGGGCACCGACTAAGCACGAATGAGGGGGGCTGAGAAGGGTCAGCTAAATGACAAGAAAAGTCTCTGCTTTGGAGACAAGCAGGTGGGGAACAGAGCAGTGTGACAAGCCCTGTAACAGCCATCCCAGAAACGCTCTCCTACCCACAGCTACCTCCTCCCAAATGAGCTAGCTTCCTTTTCCTGGGGGCTCTTGGGGGCTTTGACACTTGGCCAAGTTTACCTCTCTCATCCCGCGTGCCGAAATAGATGGTAGGGGGCACGTTGGGGAAGAGACTGTAGATGAGGGCTGGTCGGACTACTTTTTCATGATTGGAGAGGGGTTTGGTCAGAATCTCCGTGCAGTTCCTGCAATGAGAAACAAACATGTGGCACAGCAAGGAAAAGCAGCTTGCCCTGTCCACCGTCCACACCAACCAAGGCATGCAAAGTTCCTCTTCCTCTTAGCCCCAACTAAGGCAGGGCTTGACATCAAAAGAAAAAAATAAAGTCAACCACAGTCTGGGTACTCTACAGGTTGGGCAAGCCCTGGCATACAGAGCTTGATTCTAATTTAAGAAGGGCCAGCCAGGTGGTGTGCTGGTTAAGATGGCTGGATCCCACGTGGCCTGAAATCCCAGATCTGGCAGCTGAAAAAACATGCTGGTATGTGAGCGTGCGCGCCCCAAATCCTGAGAGGAGAATAGAGGAGTAGGGACTGCAGTGTGGCCAGCCCTCCTTGGGGGTGCTTTCTCATTTTCCTTCCCTCTCTGTCTGGATAGCACAACCACTCTAGTCTACAAAAAAATAAAAAATAAAAATAAAACAGTGGGCCAGCCCTACAGTGTAGTGGTTAAGGGAGCTGGATCCCACGAGGTTGAACACTGGGCAGTTGTGTGCCTGAGCCCAAAAATCCCTGAGGGATAGAGAAACTGAGAAGCATTGGAGGTGTGACCACATCCTGTTGGGGGGTCCTTTATTTTTCTCTCCCAATTTCTATTCTTCTCTGGCAAGTATACACACGCTCTGGCAATTTTTAAAAAATAAAATAAATTGAGGGACCAGCAGATGGCATAATTGTTATGTCACTGGACACCCATGTAATTGGACTTGCGGTTCAAGTCCTAGACCTGGCAGCTTAAAACTCATGCCGGGTGCGTGTGCGTGAGTGCCCAGGATCCCGAGAGGAGAATGGAGGAGAAGGGACTGTGGTGTGGCCATCTCTGGGGGGTGATTTCTTACTTTCTGTGTCTCCAATGAGTACACTTGCCCTATAGCAAAACTCTCTTTAAAAAAATAAATAAATAAAATAAAACAAATTGAACTGAATTAAAGTAAAAATGATGCATTAAAACAAAACTCCAATTTTCTATTCTTTTATTTTGTTTTATATTAGAAATGATTTTTTAAAAGAGAAAAATTTTAATGTTTAATATTTTAGAGGGATTTTTTTCTTTTTTTTTCTTTTTAACTTTTTGCAAGAAGGTACTTGTACTCACCAGAGACAAGACAGACAGAGAGAGAGGGTAAAGGAGAAAGCTGGGAACCAGCAGTTAGCGTAATGGCTATGTGGTTGGACTCCCACGTAGTCGACCACGGTTCGCGTCCCAGACCCGGTGGCTTAAAACTCATGCCGGGTGCGTGTGCGTGAGTGCCCAGGATCCCGAGAGGAGAATGGAGGAGAAGGGATTGCGGCGTGACCATCCCCCCTGGGGGATGATTTCTCGCTTTCTGTCTCTTTGTCTCTCTCTGTCTGTCTGGCGAGCACACGCGCCCTATAGCAAAAAGCTCTCAAAAAAAAAAAAACGGAGAAAGCACCTACTATGAGGAACAGTGACAACACATCCCTTCTCCTCCATTTCTACTTTACTTCAGGATTTGGGGAAAGCATGCACACACACCTGGGGTGGGTTTTTTCAAGTTGCCAGGCCCAGAACTTGAACTGGCAGTCAGCCATGTGGGATCCAGCTGCCTTAAGCATCCAGCCCTGGGCTAACCCAGGGATTCTCATTAATATTTAATAAAACAATATAGGGGCCAGTAGGTGACGTGGTAGTTAAGGCAACTGGACTCCCACATGGCTGACTGTGGTTCGAGGGCCGGACCTGGCAGCTTGCTTTTTCACTTTCTTTCTCTCTCTCTGGTCAATTTCAAAAAAATAAAATGAAATAATGACAATGAATTTAAAAATTAAATAATTCTGTAAAAATTTTAAAAAATAAATAAAATAACATAATTAATGAAGGAAAAAAATCTCGTACTGAGTAAGGTCCAAAGTGGCAAGAGGAACAAAGAAGATGCTGTTGAAGAATGATTCTTCAGTAAGTCGTAAAAATCCCCAGCATAGGGACCAGCAGTTGGCATAATGGCTATGTCACTGGACTCCCGTGTAGTGGACCGCGGTTAGAGTCCCGGACCCAGTAGCTTAAATTCACACTGGGTGCATGTGTGTGTGTGTGTGTGTGCGCCCAAGATTCCAAGAGGAGAATGGAAAAGGGATTGTGGCGTGGCCATCCCCCAGGGGGGTGATTTCTCGCTTTCTATCTCTGTCTCTGTCTGTCTTTCTGGTGAGCACACACACAAAAAAAAACCAGCACAAGGGCAGCCCTATAGCCTGGTGAGTAAGGGAGCCAGATCCCACATGGCTGATAATTGTTTGAATCCCAGCCCCAGAGGCTTAAGAAACATACCAGATGCATATGTACGCCAAGCCCCAACAGGATGGGGAAGTGAAGGTGAAGGGATTGGGGCTCCATTGGTGGGTGCTTTCTCTCTGTCTTTCTCTCCCTCTCTTTCTCTCTCATGAACACAAGTACCCTCTGGATTTTTTTCTTCTTCTTTTTCACTGAGCAACCTGCTTCCGGGTCAGCAGCCCTTGGGCAGGTTAGGCAATGGTTCAAAGCCATTTTGCTCTGGCATAGGGCACTGTGAGAGGCCCAGGGGAACGAGCATGCTGTGAATCCAAACTCATGCATTCCTCTGGATATTAAATTTTTAAAATCTTGGGCCCGCAAGTGCCATGGTGGCTAAGGCACTGGATCCCACGTGACTGACTAGGCAACTTAACAATCACGTCAGGCATGTCTGCTTGTGTGCCCAAAACCCCGAGAAGAGAATGGAGACGGGCTTGTGGCAATGCCATCTCTCCTGGAGGGGCGATTTCTCTTTCTCTCTCTCTCTGGGGGGAACAAAAAGTATTTGGCATGCCCTCATTTATGGTAACTTTTCCACACTCCTGCTTTCTGTCCTCCCTCCCCACTCCCCATTTCTGCTGTGCAGCATCCCACAATGACCCGTTTACAGAAGGGCGGACATTAACAGATTTACTCTGCTGGCTCCCTAATTAGAGATGAGCATCACTCAGGCTCCATCAGAGGCAGTTGATAAAATAATCTGAATTAAAGCTAGGGGACTTTTTATTCCATTTCCCACTGTTAACACTCAATGTCAGTCCTATTTCCCAATATAAAAGCATTCTCGGGCGCCAACAAGTGGTGTGGAGATTAAGGTGGCTGGATTCTACATGGCAGATTCCAGTTAGAGTCCCAGACCCGGCAGCTTGAAAATCACACTCAGCACATGAGCGTGCATGCCCAAAATCCCCAGAGGAGAATGGAGAAGGGATTGTACCAGGGTCATCTCCCCCAGGAAGTGATTTCTCATTTTCTTTCTGTCTCTCTCTGGTGAGTGCACACTCCCTAGAGCAAAAAAAATAAAAGTACTCTCAGAAGGGAGCAAAAGACCATTTAAAAAAGCCCAAGTTGGAGGCCAGCAGGTGGTTCGGTAGTTAAGGACACTGGACTCTCACATGGTCAACTGTGGTTTGAGTCCCGTACCTGGCAGCTTGCTTTCACACTTCTCCCTCCCCACCCTGCTCTGCCCTTCTCTGGTCAAATTTAAATAAATAAATAAAGTTAGATAAAATAATTCTTAAAAAATATTTTTTTTGGAGAAATTTTGGCTATAGGGCACGTGTGCCCGCCAGAAAGACAGAGAGACAGAAAGCGAGAAATCACCCCCCCAGGGAGGATGGCCATGCTGTAATCCCTTCTCCTCTATTCTCTCAGGATCCTGGGCACGCACACACATGCACCCGGTGTGAGTTTAAGCCACCAGGTCCAGGACTCAAACTGCCATTGACTACATGAGAGTCTAGCAATATAGCCATTATGCCATCTGCTAGTCTCTTAAAAAATTTAATTAATTAATATTCTTTCGTTTTGGAGAAGTTTTTGCTATAGGGAGTGAGCGCTCGCCAGAAAGACGGAGAGAGACAGAGAGACAGAAAGCGAGAAATCACCCCCCCAGGGAGGATGGCCATGCTGTAATCCCTTCTCCTCTATTCTCTCAGGATCCTGGGCACGCACACACATGCACCCGGTGTGAGTTTAAGCCACCAGGTCCAGGACTCGAACCGCGGTCAACTATGTGGGAGTCCAGCGACATAACCATTACACTAACTGCTGGTCCCAATTTAATTTTTTTAAAAGGCCCCAGTTGGTATAAATCTATCTACTTCAGAACTGTGTCTGATAGTGGGATACAAAATATCATGTAACGTGGAAAGTACCCTTGTGTGTGTGTGGGGGGGAGGGGGGTCTAAGGAACTACAAAATAACCTCGAACATAGTTTCTAAAATAACTGCTCATTACTTTTTTCCCCCCCTTTTTCTTTTTCTGGAGAGGTTTTTGCTATAGGGTGCGTGCGCTTGCCAGAAAGAGAGACAGAAAGCGAGAAATCACTCCCCGGGGGGATGGCCACAATCCCTTCTCCTCCATTCTCCTCTCGGGATCTTGGGCATGCACGCACACGTGCCCGGTGTGAGTTTAAGCCACCAGGTCCAGGACTCGAACCGTGGTCGGCTACATGGAAGTCCAGTGACATAGCCATCACATTAACTGCTGGTCCCACTGGTCATTACTTTTTAAAGCACTTCTTGAAATGATCTGCCTTTTACTCAAACAATTTCTAAGAGCCGAAGACCAAATTGCAGCCTAAGAACCAGGGTAATTTTGTTTTTGTTTTTGTTTTTAATTTTTGCTATAGGGCACGTACACTCACTAGAGAGAGAGAAATTGAGAAGTCACTCCCCAAGGGGGATGGCCACATCATAATCCCCTCTCCTCCAGTCTCCTCTCGGGATTTTAGGGTTGTACACACACATGTGAGATTCAGCACCTAACAGACAACACCTACTAGCCCCCAGGATGCTATCTTATTTTAAACGTTTTTAGAGGTTTTTGCCTTAGGGCATGTGCACTTGCCAGAGAGGGAGACAGAGACAGTGAGATATCACCCCCCAGAGAGGATGGCCACGCCACAGTCCCTTCTCCATTCTCCTCCTGGGATCTTGGGCACACATGTACATGCACACAGAGTGATTTTGAAGTCACCAGGTCCAGGACTCCAGGTGGCCATGTGAGAGTACCGTGATGTAACGACTCCACCATCTGCTGGTCCCCCCAGGGTGCTTTTAAGCCTAACTGACAAGATAGGCTTCTGGTCCTACATTGCTCCCTATTCAAAAGCTCACATCCCACACAAAAACCTAGTGAAAATGAATTATGGTTCTCAGGACTGCTGATGACTTGGGTGATTAATCTCTCAGTAACACCGAAGAGACAGAAAATGAGCATCTACCAACGATCCACAGAGCCCACACTCACCGAGAGATTGCTGCCACTGACTCGCTGGGGGAGATGGCACTTAGGGAGGAGCACTCCGAGTCGCCTGGGGGAGGAAGGACAGAAGAGTACGAGTGGAAGAAGCTGCCACACACGCTCGCCAGGCCTAGGCAGTTCTTTGAATATCCTGGCCTCGGCCCTTTTAGGGAAGCCACGGCACCACCCTGCTGCCTGCACTGCCTTTCTTGAGCTGGACGGCAGCAGGGCAAAAGGCAAGACTGGTGAGGCCGGAGGAGCCCCCTCTCCCCGTTAAGACCCCCGATGCAAATGCTCAATGTAGGCGCTAATATGAGTCAAGTGCCTGCTCCACAACTGTAGCCCCCTTCCCTGGCCCTCCATGTCCACCCTTGGCTGCAGGTGCACAGTCTTCCACTCACCCTCCTCATCTTCGTTCTCATCGTGGCTGCAGCAGTCTTCCAAACCATCCACTAGTTCTTCTTCTACATCTTCGGCCTCAGCCTGATCTGGCTGGACGTCAGTAGCTGAACTAAAAGAAAGAATCCACTCTCCAGTTCAGCCAGCTCCATAAGACAGGACGCACTTAGGTTCTCACTTCTGCATCACCTCCCAATATGTGTCCGTCCCCACCAATCTGCTCCCTTGTCTGAACTTCACAACTCATTTCTCTTGCCCTCGAAACTTAGGTCTAGCCATCGTTCCTCAACCTTACACCCCCCCATTCTGCACAGAGGCACTGTCTTCCATTTTCTTTGTGATCTCTTAGAGCAGGGGTCCCCAGCCTGTTAGGAATCAGGCCACACAGCAGGAGCTGAGCGGCAGCCCACAAAGCTTCATCTGTATTTACAGCCATTCCCCATGGCTGGCACTGCCTCCTGTCAGACCAGCAGCAGCGTTAAGATTCTCATAGGCAAGTACAATAATTTAAAAAAAAAGTGTGGGGGGCTGGCAGGTGGCCTACCATGGTTCGAGTCCTGGACCTGGCAGCTTGCTTTCTCACTTTCTTTCTCTCTCCTTCTTTCTTACTCTCTGGTCAAATTTAAATCATCATCATCATCATCATAATAAATAAACTTAAAAAAAAAAAAAGATGCTCATGAACCCTGTTGTGAACTGTGCATGTGAGGGATCTAGGTTGTGCATTCTCATAAACCATCTCCCCCACCCCTGGTCCATGGAAAAGTTGTCTTCCACAAAACTGGTACCAAAAAGGTTGGGGACTGTTGCCTTAGAACATACAAGTGCAAAATTCTGCATATAAGAAACAATCGGTGGGGGGACCAGCAGGCGGCGTGGTGGTTAAGGTGCTGGACACTCCCACATGATCAACCATGGTTCGAGTCCCGGACTTGGTGGCTTGCTTTCTCACTTTCTTCTCTCTCTGTCTTTCTTTCTGATCAAATTAAAATAAATGAATGAATACATAAGACTGAATAAAATAATTCTTAAGAAAAATAAAAAGAAGGAGACGCAATCAATGAACATCTGGTAACTGACTTCTAATATACCAAGGCGGTTCTCTGGAACTCAGAGCAAGGCCTTAGTGGACTAAGATTCCAGAAATGTAACAAAGCACAAAAAAGCAAACAACTCTGTATGTGCCTTGGCCCTGAAAGGCTGGGAGTTACTGGAAACGTGATTTGGTTTGGAATACGGAGCAAAGTCACTTGGTGTTCGGAATTCCTTATTCTCTTCTCGGGATCTTGGGCATGCACGCACACGCGCCCGGTGTGAGTTTTAAGCCACCGGGTCTGGGACACGAACTGCGGTAGACTACGTAGGAGTCTAGCGACACAGCCATTACACTAACTGCTAGTTCCTCTTTTTTTTTTTTTTAAGAATTATTTCATTTATCTTTATTTGTTCGTTTGTTTACATTTGACCTGCGAGGGACAGGGTGAGAGTAAGAGCAAGGGAGAGACAGCGCGAAAACGAGCTGCCGGATCCAGGACTTGAACTGCGGTCGGACATGTGGGAGTCCAACGTCCCTAACCACCACACCACCCGCCGGCCCCGGGGTTCAGAATTCTTATTTCTCCCCTGGTTATAACCTAAGACACGGGTTAGCAATCCTGTTCTTTAAGAGACTACACAGTAACTGTTTCTAGTTTTACGGAACATTCAGTCTGTCTCAACTACCCAGCTTTACCACTGTAACAAAACACCACCACGGACAGGAAATGAATGGACAAGCCTGCATCCCAGTAAACCGTTCATTATTAAAACAGGCAACAAGCAGAAGTTGGCCTGCCAGCTATAGCTTTCCAACTTCCGCCCTAAAGTGAAAACCAAAAATTCCAGGACAGCTAAAAAGTAAAACCACCTTCAGAGAGAGACAGAGCCCATGCCATCAGATCACAGTACACACGTATATTCTGGCTCTTAGAGCAGGGGTCCCCAGCCTGTTAGGAATCAGGCCACACAGCAGGAGCTGAGCGGCAGCCCACAAAGCTTCATCTGTATTTACAGCCATTCCCCATGGCTGGCACTGCCTCCTGTCAGACCAGCAGCAGCGTTAAGATTCTCATAGGCAAGTACAATAATTTAAAAAAAAAGTGTGGGGGGCTGGCAGGTGGCCTACCATGGTTCGAGTCCTGGACCTGGCAGCTTGCTTTCTCACTTTCTTTCTCTCTCCTTCTTTCTTACTCTCTGGTCAAATTTAAATCATCATCATCATCATCATAATAAATAAACTTAAAAAAAAAAAAAGATGCTCATGAACCCTGTTGTGAACTGTGCATGTGAGGGATCTAGGTTGTGCATTCTCATAAACCATCTCCCCCACCCCTGGTCCATGGAAAAGTTGTCTTCCACAAAACTGGTACCAAAAAGGTTGGGGACTGTTGCCTTAGAACATACAAGTGCAAAATTCTGCATATAAGAAACAATCGGTGGGGGGACCAGCAGGCGGCGTGGTGGTTAAGGTGCTGGACACTCCCACATAATCAACCATGGGTCGAGTCCCGGACTTGGTGGCTTGCTTTCTCACTTTCTTCTCTCTCTGTCTTTCTTTCTGATCAAATTAAAATAAATGAATGAATACATAAGACTGAATAAAATAATTCTTAAGAAAAATAAAAAGAAGGAGACGCAATCAATGAACATCTGGTAACTGACTTCTAATATACCAAGGCGGTTCTCTGGAACTCAGAGCAAGGCCTTAGTGGACTAAGATTCCAGAAATGTAACAAAGCACAAAAAAGCAAACAACTCTGTATGTGCCTTGGCCCTGAAAGGCTGGGAGTTACTGGAAACGTGATTTGGTTTGGAATACGGAGCAAAGTCACTTGGTGTTCGGAATTCCTTATTCTCTTCTCGGGATCTTGGGCATGCACGCACACGCGCCCGGTGTGAGTTTTAAGCCACCGGGTCTGGGACACGAACTGCGGTAGACTACGTAGGAGTCTAGCGACACAGCCATTACACTAACTGCTAGTTCCTCTTTTTTTTTTTTTTAAGAATTATTTCATTTATCTTTATTTGTTCGTTTGTTTACATTTGACCTGCGAGGGACAGGGTGAGAGTAAGAGCAAGGGAGAGACAGCGCGAAAACGAGCTGCCGGATCCAGGACTTGAACTGCGGTCGGACATGTGGGAGTCCAACGTCCCTAACCACCACACCACCCGCCGGCCCCGGGGTTCAGAATTCTTATTTCTCCCCTGGTTATAACCTAAGACACGGGTTAGCAATCCTGTTCTTTAAGAGACTACACAGTAACTGTTTCTAGTTTTACGGAACATTCAGTCTGTCTCAACTACCCAGCTTTACCACTGTAACAAAACACCACCACGGACAGGAAATGAATGGACAAGCCTGCATCCCAGTAAACCGTTCATTATTAAAACAGGCAACAAGCAGAAGTTGGCCTGCCAGCTATAGCTTTCCAACTTCCGCCCTAAAGTGAAAACCAAAAATTCCAGGACAGCTAAAAAGTAAAACCACCTTCAGAGAGAGACAGAGCCCATGCCATCAGATCACAGTACACACGTATATTCTGGCGATCTGAGGGAACCAAAGCGTTCTCCAGCTTACCCGTTATCCCCTGCGGACGAGTCCAGCTCCCTGGCTTCCTCAGGCCCCTCCTTCCCAGGCTGGCCCAGATGGATGGAAGAGAGGCGGGGAGCCACATCAGCTACTCCAAAGGGTCGAGGGGTCGAAGGGAGGACTGGAGGTTTATCTTCTCCGAGGGGCGAGGGGTCAATCACAGGTCCACAGGCAGGGCTGTGGTCGAGCCCACCGGCATGTGAGGCAAGGAGGTGAATGCTGATACGTTTGGTACAGAAGACAGTACCGTCCAACTCCACGGTGTCTGAGGCACCAGGGAACACCCGACCGGCTGGCCCAGCATCCCCCGGAGGAAGCTGCTGGCCTACCACAGGAGGTCTCCACCGCCTGCTCCTGTTCAGGACGTTCCACTGGAAGCTAGGCTTCCTGAAACAAGACTGCTCAAACTGGTAGCCTGGCCTCGGCCCCTTCTCGAAGCCTCTAGTGGTCAGCTTCCTCACAGCCTCGGTGAACCGAACCTCCTTAGTCGGAGCCTGGAAGTTGGAGCTGTCGGCCAGGCCGCAGGCATATGGCTCTGCCCCCACAGCTACGTTATTCCGGTTGTACTGGGGGGAGGCAACACTGGTGGTGGCTGTGCTGAGGGACCGGGGTGTAGACAGGGTGATTTGGGCAGTGGCATCATCCAGGACAGTACCAGTGTTCTGGGGCACCTTGTGGTCACCAGGCTGAGGTGCACCGTCTCCAGTACCCCCAGAATGGTGCCAGGAGAGGGGGTGGGCCTTGACTGAGGACAGTGGCTTCGGGCCCTCAGTGACCTGCGAGAAAGGCACTTTAGTGCTATTTGGCCGCATGAAGGCGTTGTTGTTCAGCATGGGCTTGTAGGGGGAGGACAGTGGAGACGGGATCTTCCCTGAGATGGCAGAGGCGAGGCTCTTCCCCGAAGGGTTCTCCCCAGCTGCTGCCAGTGAGAGGTATGGATCTGAGGAGGAGGAGGAGGATGCCATGGGCTGGGCCATGGGGAAGACCGTGGAAGAAGTGGCCTTATTGGCAGTGAGACAGATAGGGAGGCTCTTCTGAGGAAGAGAGAAAGGTCTTTTCTCTGATGGGCTAGAACGCAAGCAGAACGATTCCAGCTGGTGGTACGGTTTGTGCCTGTAGTTGGAGCGGCGGTAGAGCAGGGTACCGCCAAACAAGTCCGGGAGAGAGTGCAGGGAACAGGAGTTGCTGGGGCCCGCAATGACGGTGGTGTTCCCAGAGCTACATAGAGTGCCGGGGCAGAGGAAATAGGCTGGCTGGGGCGGGACACCCAAGACGGCTGGGCCCAACCCTGCTGACAGTGTCCCCACGTGCTTCCTCTCCAGCTTCCAGATTGGCTTCACCTGCTGATGGGCCTGAGACCAGACTTTGCCCTCAGAGGGTCTCTCAGGTGACGGGGCAGGCACTGAGCCTGAGGGACCACTCTGCTTGAAGCTGTTTCCCCGGCGGAGGCCAACACTGCAGTTCTGTGTTCCT
>NW_006205765.1:1962269-1963192 GCF_000334495.1 Tupaia belangeri chinensis
CCTGCGTTGCTGGGTGCCTGCTGAGGCCATGAGGGGCCCACCTCATCATGGCCACGCGGCCTCATGGCCCGGCTCAGCCACGGTGCCACACCCCTCTAGCGGTAGCAGCTGCATCCTCGAAGTCTGTCAGCCTGGAGGAGAAGACATGATCAGGGAGGTTACAGCCCCAGGGGGATGGGTGCTGTGCCTCGGAGGCCCTCAGGGAAGTCGAGTCCCACTTCAGCATTTCTTGAGTAATCTTGGTGTCACTCAGGCCCTGGGAGAAGTCTCGACTTCCAGGGCGTTCCCCGCAGACCTAATGCTATGCAGATGGCCACAGCCAGCCCCACCAAGGACCGAGACTTCACAGCGCCACCACCGTGCAGCTGCTCGCATCCCCCACGCTCACTCAAGGCTCTTTTCTCTCCCCAGTGAGAAGCCCACCTTTCTGTCTCACCTCCACAACTTCCTTTCCCTGGGTGGCTGTGTTCCCTCACCTAAAACCAGTGTGACTAGGCGTAAGGCAAGTCTGGAAGTGGCAGAGGGCCAGCCAAGATCTCCCTCCCTGCCAACTAGCTCTGAAAAGCTGCCTCTGGTTATCTGCTTTTTATGGCTAAGTGTGACAAGGTCAGAAAGGAGCAGAGAAACTCCTTGCTGAACCTGGAGTTTGTACTGGAGCTGAGAAAGCAATCTTATCTCTTTAAGAACCTTGCCAACAAGGGACCAGCAGTTAGCGTAATGGCTATGTCGCTGGATTCCCACGTAGTTGACTGTGGTTGGAGTCCCAGACCCGGTGGCTTAAACTCATGCCGGGCGCGTGTGCGTGCGTGCCCAAGATCCCGAGAGGAGAAGGGATTGTGGCATGGCCATCCCCCCTGGGGGTGATTTCTCGCTTTCTGTCTCTCTGTCTCTCTCTGTCTTCCTGGCGAGCATATAGCAAAAAC
>NW_006205765.1:1963209-1976463 GCF_000334495.1 Tupaia belangeri chinensis
GGAAAAAAAAAAAAAAACCCTCAAAAAAAAAAAAAAAAAAAAAAAAAGAACCTTACCAACTACAAAGACTCAAATTCTATCCCACATGTCAAAGGGAAAAAGAAGAAAGTGGAACTTAAAACCAACCAACCACTTTACCTAAAGTGACTTTACTTCCAGCACCCATAAGAGGACAGGAGAATTTGGGAAGTAGAATAATGCAGACGAGAAGTTTTTTTTTTTTTACTTCAAAGCCCAGGTTTCAGATTGTGCTCATCTCAGGGAGGGAGAGCGTGCCTTGTACATATTCTCATTCAGTTTTTTCGATGCAAAACCTCTGGGCCAGCTTTGCAGTTCTAGGTTTCAAACAACCTGTGCAGCATGGTCACTTACCTTCTAAATATTCTCTGGTTTCCTAACTGTAGGGAAGGGAAGGCCTGCTTTCATGGCAGTAGCCAGGGGGGGGGGGGGAAATCACAAAACCTGCCCAGGTGAAGTCACTCTGGGACAATGCGGAAAGGAATGCTGGTATGCCCATGAAGTGTTTTCAGAGCGGAGGGCAAGAACTGGCCGAGAACGCTTTTTTTGCTCAAGTTATGTTTAAAACAC
Source organism: Tupaia belangeri chinensis (assembly GCF_000334495.1). Taxonomy (NCBI): domain Eukaryota; kingdom Metazoa; phylum Chordata; class Mammalia; order Scandentia; family Tupaiidae; genus Tupaia; species Tupaia belangeri. The sequence continues at coordinate 1,963,798 of NW_006205765.1, forward strand.
AAAAACAGGGAGAGGACCTTGTGTTCTGATAAGAGAATTCTGGCCAAGGAAGATCCAGAATGCCTGTCTAGACTACAAGAATGGAGAATGCTAGCAAACAGCCTGCAGGAGCCACATGATGTCCCCCTCCTCCTGCAAGGACTGGCCAATGTGGATTCCTCCTCAGAGTAGGAAAAAACCACAACACATCACGGACAGTATTCAAAATGATAACGGGCCAGAAACAAATGCATAAATGCTGAATGCCAGTAACTTCAAGATGAGGTGGCAGGCCAGCAGGTGGCGTGGTGGCTGAGGTGCTGGACTCCCACATGGCTGACCATGGCTCAAGTCCCAGACCTGGTGGCTTGCTCTCTCACTTTTCCTCTCTCTCTCTGATGAGCACACATGCCCTGTTGCAAATTTTAAAATACTAATATTGATAAATAATTCTTTAAAAAGAAAAAAATGAGGTGGCATAAAATGAGCCTCAGAGAAGAAATACATTCATTCTTATGTAACAGATATAAGAATGTAAAGTTTTCCACTGAAAATGATGTATATGGTAATGTCTTTGATTTGACTGTCATGCACTGCATGCATACTTTGAAAAACCATATTATGTGCTGTAGAGATTTATAATGATTAAATATGAGAAAGAAAGCAAAATTAAAAAGAGCCTTTGCACAAGTCCAAGCAGTAGAAATACTGGGCAGAGGGCCGTTTTACGATTCGCATACGGTAGAGAAGCCTACGCTCCTGCCAGTGACTCTCCTAGAGAGAGTCACGTGTGTGTACACGTGTGTACATGTGTGTACGTGTGTCTTAAATACACTTAGCAGAGTCGCAGTCCCAACTCATTTAGTCCACTTCCAGGAACCCAACTCTCGTCCCACCAATGCAACATAACAGACCTAAAGCCAAGTGATGGGACGAAGGGTTAAGGAAATGACAGCTCTGCCTGCCACCCCCTGGAAAACAACCCCACGACCTGCTTGCATGTGCATCATGTTCGGGAATCCCTGTTCCTTCTCTTCACCTATAAAAAAACTAGTCATGGCCAGCAAGTGGCATGGAGGCTAAGGTAGTTGGATCCCACATGGCCGACTATGTGGTTTGAGTTCCAGACCGAATGACTTGAAAAATCACACCGGGTATGTGTAGGTACTTGCCCAAAATCCTGAGAGGAAAACGGAAAAGGGGATTGTGGTATGGCCATTTCCCGGGGTTGGGAGGGCAGGGAGACTTCTCACTTTCCTTCTCTCTCTGGCAAGTGCATATACCCTACAACAAAAATCTAAAAAAAAATCAGTCATATCTCACCTTCTCCAGGAAGCCTTCCCTGACTCCCCGTTGAACATTCCACATCTCTGTGCATTCTGCCATCATCATTCACATCAATCTACATCATTAAAAATGAACTTGGGGCCAGCAGGTGGCATGGTGGTTAAGGGGCTGGATTCCCACATGGCCAACTACGGTTTGAGTCCCAGACCTGGAGGTTCGTTTTCTCACTTTCCCTTGGTCTTTCTCTGTCTCTCTCTGGTGAATTTTAAAAATAATAACAATAATAAATAAAATTAAATAATTCTTTTTTTTAAAAAAATAAATAACTACCTTATCTACCTAGGAGCAAGGAGTACATTTTCCTCCCGCTGTTTTCCCTAACACAGTGTCTGACCTACAGTAAGTGCTCAGTGTTCTGGATAAACTGGAAAAGTACAGTAAAAGAAGGGGACATAGGGGGACCAGCAAAGTTAGTGTAATGGCTATGTCACTGGACTCCCACGTAGTCGACCGCGGTTTGAGTCCCGGAACCAGTGGCTTAAACTCACGCCGGGCTGTGTGTGCGTGCGTGCCCAAGATCCCGAGAGGAGAAATGGAGGAGAAGGGATTGTGGCATGGCCATCCCCCCTGGGGGGTGATTTCTTGCTTTTTGTCTCTCTCTGTCTTTCTGGCAAGCGCACGTGCCCTATAGCAAAAACCTCTCAAAAAACAAAACAAAACGAAACAAATACAAAGAAGGGGACATAAACTGGCACTTAACACGCGCTTGCTGGGGCTCCTAATGAATGTCACGCACATGCCTGTACCTTTCACCTATATCTCATTTAATTCTACCAGAAACTACATTCAGCTCACAATAATGTAAAGAATCTAATAATGAATCTAAGAAAAGTCCATTAACCCACCAGTAAAGTCGTATTGCTTAGATCAAAATTCAAGCTTGCCTGATTCCGCATTGCCTTCACACAGGAATGAAACACTCATTGAGTCTGCCCTCTCCCTTATCCCTCATCTTTGAGTACAAGACAGAGGCCAGACCGGAAATACTCTCCCACTGTCCATCCTCAGGCTCTTCGTGGGTGAAGTCACTGCTACCTCGTCAACACCACAGCAAATCCCCTCTCCCTTGTGGTCGTGGGCACCCGCCCTGCGGTACTGGGGGCTGGGTGAAGGGAACCCTTCCTTTCTGCATGCTGGTTGATGCTTGTCTCTCTACAACCCATCAGGGAGGTCCTCCGTGCCAGGAACACCGAACTCACGTGGCCAGGCACTCAGCTTGCTTGGCAGACTTATTATTTTTTTTAAATGACAGAGAGCACATATGTGGGCACACAAGACAGACAGACAGAGGAAGCACTCTCGAAAGGGGCTCATCACATGGTGATTTCCTTTTCCTAGACCCCCAGCTCCTCAGGTTCCTGGGCAGCAACATGCATATCTGGCATGTCTTCCAACCAGCCTAGGGACCCAAACCCACAGTCAGCATGTGGCTTCCAGTGATGCAGCCCAGGACACTGGAAACTGCAGCACTGAGGCTGGACTATGGCTTGACTAAGGGAAGACAAGGGAGGCTAAGGACATGCCCACTCCTGCCATCCTCAGAAGCTGCGGGGGCCTGCTCCCCGTCAGCGTGTAAAGCAGGGCAGTCGGACAAGTGCCCGAGTAAGTGGCTTCTCCTCTCTCTACTCACAGGATCCGGATCTCACACATCTCTGTGACGGTCATTTCCTACTTGGTTTCCTGTCATAGTCCCCAGGATGCAAAGGAGGGCAACCTAGAGAAGGGCCTCCCGCCTTCCTAAAAAAAAAAAATATGCCTGGATGCAAGGGTCAGGGAAATAAGATGATGTTTCTGTAACTCTCTAGGAAATAGCTAGCAAGGAAGATCCAGGGTTGGCTAAGATGACTGATGCAACCATTACGCCACCTGCTGCTCCTGCCACTGGTCAATTTTAAAAGAGCTTTAGAAGGTTCAAAATCTGAGAAGTAAGGGAAGGGAGAAAAATATTAGGTTGTCTGAAAAGACATGACACATTTTTGCATAGAAAATCATTATGGGGACCAGCAGTTGGCATAATGGCTATGTCGCTGGACTCCCATGTAGTTGACCACGGTTTGAGTCCCAGATCTGGTGACTTAAACTCATGCTGGGCGCGTGTGCGTGCGTGCCCAAGATCCCGAGAGGAGAATGGAGGAGAAGGGATTGCAGTGTGGCCATCCCCCCTGGGGGGGTGATTTCTCGCTTTCTGCCTGTCTGCCTCTTTCTGGCGAGCGCATGCACTCTATAGCAAAAACCTCTCCAAAAAAAGAAAAACATTATGACTTTCCCAGCATCCTAGAAGTTTCAAAAGCAAACACACTGAGAATAGTGCGTTCTGTCATAAAGTCAAAGCCCAGGTAGACAGATAATGCCTGGCACCCAAACTCCTGAGAGCACACACTCAGAAGGCAGTTTGGGGTAAGGTCATCAAATCTGTCCCCTGCGATATACCCTGGGCTCCGGAGACATCTGGGAGACCTTTCTCCCAGCTTCCCAATTTCTAAGTGCACTGTGATGATACACATTGTGTGTGTGTGTGTGTGTGTGTGTGTGTGTGTGTGTGTGTGTGTTTAGGATCCAAGAGACAGATCGCCTGTCTCCCAGACAGTATTTTAGGTTGAGACATCAGAGGAAAGAGAACAGGAAGAAAAGGTATTTAATTTATATATTTAGAAGGTCATGCACGGTGGCCTGTGGACATCTTGTTTCAAAAACACCCACCTTAAACAAATCTAAGCTCGTAAGAATAACTGATGATTACATAACTCACAGAAGACACCACAAGTTCCCTTTTCATTCGGTTTGCATACATTTTTAACCACAGATAAACACTACTGAAAGATAGGCAAAAACATTCACACTTACTCTCTTTGACGGAGTCCAGAGGATCCACCATCAGTTGAGCCTCCAAATCAGCAACTTGCAAGGAACTTACTATAGGAGCCAATAGACGGACCTCACCTGGAAGACAAAATGTTGAAAACTCTAAAATGCCACAGAGCAGATGATCTATATCATGTTATCTGTTCCTACAGGTGGATCCCGAAAGCAGGAGGGCTTAAGGGGAAAACGGGGTACAAACACTAAGCTATTGGCTGCAGAGAGCAAGTTTAGAAGCAAGCAAGCCTGTTTTTCTTGCTGAATTCCTCAATTTGGGTCCAGACAGGAAAATGCTCAGCTGAAAAGAAAGTAAAGGTTAACTGGGAGCAGAGGAGTGGAGGAGAGTGTTCTTGAGAAGCCAGTCCCACTGGCTCGCTCTCAGGACAATTTGGACTGTTAACAGTAGTGATCTTGGGGAGAGGGATGGGGTGAAGGGTTAAGCGTGCAGGGGGTGGGGGCGCATTTTCCTGTATACTTGAAGGCATCTGTATTGTTTGATTCTTTTTTTTCCCCTTTTCTTTTTTATTTTGGAGAGGTTTTTGCTATAGGGCGAATGCGCTCGCCAGAAACACAGAGAGAGAAAGCGAGAAATCACCCCCTCCCCCCCAGTGGGATGGACATGCCGCAGTCCCTTCTCCATTCTCCTCTTGGGATCTTGGTCACGCATGCACATGCGCCCGGCATGACTTTAAGCCTCTGGGTCTGGGACTCAAACTGCAGTCGACTACATGGGAGTCCAGTGACATAGCCATTACACTGACTGCTGGTCCCTGTATTGTTTGATTTTTAAAACAAAAACACGTATTACTTGGATGACGTTTCCCAGTCTCAGGCCACTACTACTCTTCATGGCCACACCGAATCGGCATCCACCACCTCCTGGGTGACCCATGGCAACCAGAGCGCTGACCAGCAATAATCACAGTCCATGCTGACACCACGCGGCTGGAACGTTCGGGAAAAGAGAGGAGAGAGGAAGTCCCGTGACCCCCATCGAGTAGTCAGGAGCGATCAGTGTCCGCCTACAGTAACCACTCACAGCATGGCGGCTGCCCCTCACACTGCCACCAAATGATCTGATCTTGTCCCCTCAGCCCTTTCATAAACTGTGACCAGGGGGAAAAAATGCAAGAACCGGGCAACCATTCCATTACAAAATTTCAGCTAGGACAAGCAGTAACTTTTCACAAAGGAAATAACTTGTCTTTTCACTTGGGAGCTTTTGTGAAACTTGTATCACCAATAATGAGATTTTTTTTTAGTCACAGAGAGATCTGGCTGAAAAGAGCAACTGAAAAGCGATTGAGACATACCAGAAGACTCCCTGCTATTTTCTTGTTTCTGGATCTTCCTATGGTTTGTATAACCAGATGGTTGGGATATCTGCAAACACTGGATGGAGAGAGTTAAAAAGTAACTATTGGGACCAGCAGATAGCCTAGCGGTTACGTCTCTGGACTCCCACATGACCAACCACAGTTTGAGTCCCCGACCCGGTGGATTCAATCTCACACTAGGCACGTGTGTGCATGCCCAAAATCCCAGGAGAAAAAGGGATTGCAGCATGGCCATCCTGCCTGGGGGGTGATTTCTTGCTTTCTGTCTGTCTCTCTCTGTCTCTCCAGCAAGCACTCGTGCCTTATAGCAAAAACAATTCTTTAGGAAAAAAAAAAAAAGCAACTGTTATCCATTTAGTATCTAGACTCTGGTTTCTAAATACTGTGGTATTAAGAAGAGTCAGAGCTTCCTGAATGGCCAATTCAGGGCCAGCATGGTAGTTAAGATGGCTGGATACCCACATGGCCGACCACGGTTCGAGTACTAGACCTGATGACTTGCTTTTCCACTTGCCCTCTCTCTGTCTCTCTCTGGTCAAATTAAAAAATAAAAAACAGGGGCTGGCCGGTGGCATGGTGATTAAGTGTGCCAGGCTCCCACATGGCTGATGGTGGTTCGAGTCCTGAACCTGGTGGCTTGCTTTCTCACTTTTTCTCTCAATCTGTCCTTCTCTGGTCAAATTAAAATAAACAAATACATAAATAAAGTTTTAAAAAAATTAAAAAAAAAAAACAATAAATAAAGCTAAATAAAATAATCATTTTTTAAAAAGAGGAAGAAGAAGAAACAGCAGCGGGGAGCCAGATGCTGCTGTCCGGCAGGCTGAGGCCACGTGGGAGACACAGGCACAGTGCAGGTCCACCCTAAAAAGCCAGCAGGGTGGTGCCGTCCAAGCTGCTGGGGCAACTGAGGCGCGAGGACCACGCGCTTATGACCAGTGTGGACAGCCCAGCACGACCTCGTCTAAAATGCCGCTCCACACACACACCCACACGTACGCGCACACTCCCTAGCAGGCTTTTCTGAAGAAACTGACAAGCGTATCAATGTGCATGAAGACGGAAAAGACCAGAAGGGCAAAAATGATTTGGGGGAAGAAATAAAAGAGGGTTTACACTGCGTGATTTCACAACTTAGTATAAAGCTGTACTATGGCACTGGCGCAGGGACAGTCCGCCACCTAAGTAGGACTGTTACCTAGTGCTATTTCCTTATTCTCGCCTAAAGAAACGGCGGAGGGAGAGACACAGAACTGATTTTCTTTTTCATTACTAGTGCGGTTAGAAACAGGCACAGACAAGAAACTTCTCTGTGGGGAACCAGCAGTTAGCGTAATGGCTATGTCCCTGGACTCCCCCGTAGTCGACCGCGGTTCGCGTCCCGGACCTGGTGGTTTAAAACTCACGCCGGGCGCGTGTGCGTGTGTGCGTGTGTGCCCCAGATCCCAAGAGGAGAATGGAGGAGAAGGGATTGCGGCGTGACCATCCCCCCTGGGGAGTGATTTCTCGCTTTCTGTCTCTATGTCTCTCTCTGTCTGTCTGGTGAGTGCACATGCCCTATAGTGAAAACCTCTCCAAAAAAAATAAATAAATAAAATTTTTTTTTTAATTAAAAAAAAGAAACTTCTCTGTGTACACATTTTTCTAGAGTTTGAATTTCTGAGTTATACAGATGATTTGGCACAAAACAAACTTACTCCTTCCTCCATTACCTGAAGAAGGCTTGACTGGGGAGGACCCATCTCTAGCCTAAGATGCAAAAATGGAAGTCACATGCCTTATGAAGGACCTCATAACTGCATACGTCTTTTAAATCTATTGCCACCTTAACGTGAACATCCAGAACACAGCACTGTAACCGGCCAGGGAGCCTGCAAACTGGCTCGATGGGAGTTCAAAGAAGACAAACTCGAGAGCCTGGCAGATGACATTTAATAGAATCACTCCCCGGGGCCCACCAGAATCAAGGAGTACAGACTGCTGCGTGGCCCTGCCCCTGGTGGATGATTTCTCACTTTCCCTCTTGCTCTTTCTCGCTGTCTGTCTGGCTAGAGCACCACCCCCTACAGCAAAAACTGGAAAAAAATTTTTTAAATAAAATAGTAAAGTGGGGGGCGCTGGTGGGCAGAGGTCCAGGTCTTAGAGGAGAAATGCTATTTTAACCTGATTCTACATGCAAACCTCACTGTCCAACAAAACACGAATCCTTCTCTTGCCCTCGCTGAGAAGCCTTGCTGTCAGCACGGAGCTGAGAAACAGGAACCTCGAGGCTGAGATAAGAACGGGGCCAGAATCAAGGACACAAGGGAGTACTGTGGGAAGCCTGAGGGTTTCTGTAACTACTATTGTTCGTGGAGGGCACACGGTCTCCTTTAATCTCCTTGAAATTAGATGGAATGTCAGATTTGGGTAAAGTTATGTAAGGGGAAGTGGGAGGAGGGACTAGAGAGCCAAGAATGATCAATCACATTCCTCCCTTGCCAGTTCATCTTTTAGCCAGGGGCAGGAAGTAAGCCACAATGACACAAAGACTTCACTGCAAACTGTCCAGGTGGAAGGGACAGGAGTCCATGCGACACAGAAGCTCTTAATGTGCCTGTGGTCATTATGACTCCACCCTGACCTCGGCACTCTCCACTTAGCTCAATCCATCAACAAGTCTTTCCAGCTTTGATCGGCCCTAAATCCGCCTATTCGCCCCCATTTCTGCAGGCATGACCTTAGTCAAGCCACCACATCGTCTTTCTGACCAGCTCATTTCCCTGTTTCTATTCTTACTCCTTCTATTTGCCTGACAGCGGCCACCATGTTCTTTTTAAAATGTAGCTTAGGGGCAAGCAGGCTGCGACGTGGTTAAGGAGCTAAACTCCCACATGGTCAACTGCGGTTTGAGGGTTTGAGTCTCGGAGGCTTGAGACTCACCCTGAGTGAGTTTGCAGCATGCTCACCCCCCTGGGTAGGTGATGTCTTGCTTTTTTCTCTCTAGGGAGTGCTGCACTGGCCTTAGAGCAAAAATCTCTCTTGGGGAAAAGAAAAAAATTTAAAGTCGTGTGATGGTTCCAAAGTCAGTGTGCTCTGACTCCTGACCTCCCCTCTGACCTTGTCCAGGGCAACTTCCCCCCTTATCCATATTCCTATTTTTGGGTCTTTGTTGTTCCCTCAAAACACCCAAAGCTCAGTTCCCTCCCTCTGAACTCGGCTAAAAGGTCCTTCCCTGTCAACAATATCTAATAGTGTCTCCCCCTTAATTATTCCCTATTACATTATCTTGGGCCATTTCCTCAGTTTCATTTTTCCACTATCTAAAATTATTACATTGATATATTAATATTTCCTTCTACTTGTCTAAAGAAACAATAGGATAAACAAAGAACTGATTGTCAGGGACAGCTGCTTTGGCATGGGATCTAGGTAGCATACTGTCTTGCAGGGCATGGAAACCACACGGCCAACCATGGGTTGGGATCCCAAGTCAACCTGAAACATGTCAGGCGCCAGCACCCAAGATCCTCACGAACTGGAGGCTGGGGGAAGGGGGTCACAGGTGACAAGGCTGCTGAGGGAGCCTCTTGCTCTCTCTCATGAACGAAAATAAATGTTTTTTTAAGAATCAGATTTTTAGGGACCAGCAGTTAGCATAATGGCTATGTCGCTGGACTTCCACATAGTCAACCGCGGTTCGCATCCTGGACCCCGTGGCTTAAAACTCATGCCGGGCACGTGTGCATGCGTGCCCAAGATCCCGAGAGGAGAATGGAGAAGGGATTGTGGCATGGCCATCCCCCCTGGGGGGTGATTTCTCGCTTTCTGTCTGTCTCTCTCTGTCTGCCTGGCGAGCGCACGCGCCCTATAGCAAAAACCTCTCAAAAAAAAAAAAAATCAGATTTTTAAAGAAAGGTTATCAATGGGGTTGGAAACAGACACAGATGATAGATTTTTTTTTTTTGAGGTTTTTCGCTATAGGGCGCGTGTGCTCACCAGACAGACAGAGAGGGACATTAGAGACAGAAAGCGAGAAATCACTCCCCAGGGGGGTGGTCATGCCACAATCCCTTCTCCTCCATTCTCCTCTCAGGATCTTGGGTACGCACGCACACGCGCCTGGCGTGAGTTTTAAGCCACCGGGTCCGGGACACGAACCGCGGTCAACCATGTGGGAGTCCAGCAACATAGCCATTACACTAACTGCTGGTTCCCAAGATGATAGATTTCTTACGTATGTGTTCTTCCATTGCTTTATTCTGAGCTATGTAAATGAATCTTCTAGTCAAAACAAATTGTATTTTTACATGAAAATTTCAATTAGTAGACATTTTTTTGATTGCCACAGAATGTATTGTTCATTATTTGTACGGCTTCTTCGTGAAGATAATTCACATGTTTAAAACACCCTCAAACATTTAACAGGGTATTATCAGGCATTATCACTTTAACTGGCGTTTTACTAACAAAATCACGAGTGCCTACATCTCTGGAAATCTTTCTTCTTACTTTTTTTTTGGAGAGGTTTTCGCTATAGGGCACGTGTGCTCACCAGAAAGAGAGATAGAAAGCGAGAAATCACACCCCAGGAGGGATGGCCACACCGTAATCCCTTCTCCTCTCTCATCTTGGACACGCAAACACATGCGCCCGGCATGAGTTTAAGCCACCGGATCCAGGACAGGAACCGCAGTCGACTACATGGGAGTCCAGAGATATAGCCACTAGCCAATCGCTGGTCACTCCTCTTAATTTAAAAAAAATAACACTGATGAACTAGCAGAAGCACTATCCATTCAGTGTGAAGCCAGTGAGTGTCAGCTGCACCTCCGATAAAAGTTCCATTGACAACAATTCTTGGAACTTGGACGTGGGCCACAGGGGCACATGCTGACTTCCCCAGGGACGAGGTGCTGCTCCGCATCCCAGAGGCTGCAGGCCCGCTGAGCTGCTCCCGCGTCAAAGCAGCAACCTCCCCGCCAGCGCCTCACGGCGCCAGGACATGGTCAAACCGCAGAGCTGCTACGAGCGGAGTGGCCGGTGACCTCGGCCTCGGCAACACGGATGGGGGTTACACATTTCTTCGCAATTCGTCTAGCTTCTCTTCCAGAATGAAAAATCTTTAAGAACAGGGATCCTGTTCACACGTTTACACCCAGCCCTGTACTGTAACCATGGCTCACTGAATACCCACTGAATAAGCAAATGTACCCATAACAGCCATGGAGAGTTCTCGGAGCCACTCCCAACACGACCCGGAATGCGTCACCACTGGCCATCAACCGGGGCTGGGAGGCGCTGGCAGGTGGTGTGTGCTTAGGGGCGCTGGACTCCCACGTGGCTGACCACTGTGGAGTCCTGGACCTGGTGGCTTGCTTTCTCACTCTGTCCTCCCCCCCACTCTGTCCCCCTTTGGTCAAATTAAACATAAATAAATGAAATAAAATGAAATGATTGTTTAAAAAAGGGGGGGGGTGGGAACCACACACCACAGCATCCTCCAGTGGCCACCAATGGGTACCCTACTTAGTGTCAGATCTCCCAGGTTAAGGGCTCAGTCCCACAGGGTGGCCCGTAACTTAGACGGCAATCCCAGGTTCTAACCTGTGCTTCTGACCGAGGGCCACAAACCAGGGTTCCCATGACCCTCACATCGCCACTCGCTGGAGTGGCTCACGGCACTCAGGGAAGTGCTACTTCTGTTTACCTGCTTATTACAAAGGACGTACGCGGGCAGCCAGATGGGCCATACACTGGGCAAGGTGTGTGGGAAGCGCTCCCGAGCTCCCGTGCCCCTCCCACCCAGGCACGCTACCCTCCAGGTCCTTGCGCACGGTCGGCACTCTGGGTTTCATTCCACGGGCACGGCCGTTTCAATCACTAGCCAATGGCAATCGACTCGACCCCTGGCTCCTCTCTCTTCCTCGGAGGGTGGGGGTTGGGATTGAAAGTTTTCAGACGCAGCTTGAGTCCCAACCTTTCCACGTGTACCTGTGTATTCCTCTCATCTGATATTACACTGCTGTTCACTCACTTTCTGTATGGATATGCGCCATAAGCTCCATGTTATTTTTTTTTTATTTTAATTTATTCATTCATTTTTTAATTTGACCAGAGAGAAAGAAGGAAAGTGAGAAAGCAAGCCACCAGGTGTCTGGGACTCGAACCACCGTCGGCCATGTGGGAGTGTCCTACGCCTTAACCACCACGCCACCTGCTGGTCCCCTCCATGAGGATTTTGATAAGGAAACTGTATCTGTAACAAATGCAGAGCTTTCTGGCAGGGCTCTGCCCACCCTGTTTGGCCTCTTCTTCAGCAGTTACTGTGCAAGTCTCCTCCCCTCAACAACTTCAAGGGCACCAAGGTTTCCCAGAACAAAGTTTGGGAAACAAACAGCTTGGGGCGTGACAGATACGTGTTCAAGTCAATTCTACTTCTGCGAATTTGTAAAAGATAAAACAAAAACAACTGACTAAAGGGATTAAGTGTGGAGGGTAAAGAACTGCAGGGCGTGGGGCTGGGAGAGGCATGGTGGTTAAAGGCAGTGGATTCCCACATGGTTGACCTTTCCACATGGTTGACCATGGTTTGAGTCCCGGATTTGGCGGCTTGCTTTCTCACTTTCCCCTTCTCTCTGTCTCTCTCTGTTCAAATTAAAATAATAATAACAACAAATGGAATAAAACAAATAATTCTTTAAAAATAATAATACTTAAAAAAAAAAAAAAAACCTGCAGGGCATTTTGTAAACAAAATGGCCTCAAACATCCCATTTTTTGCTACTTGCATGGGCGCCTCAGCCCTAACTCCTTCACCAAGTACAAGACTGCTTTAGCTCCAGATTGTCCCCTTCTACCTACCCAGTCTCAGAACATCCTACCTATCTTTAGTTACTGCATCCAGAAGCTGCCTGTCCAGTTCTGACCCCCGTTGTGGGGTAACTCCGCCGTAAGTTTCTTCCTTTAAGTGAGCATGAATGATTAAATCTATCGCTGCTGTCTCAAACCACCAGGCCTCTGGGATCAGACCCAGCCCAGCGTGGACAAGGTATCCCTTTCTACAGATGAGGACATCACTCTCCTACTTCACAGGAGGGTGTAGCTCTTGGGATGTGCGGTTTCCTTTTCCTCCTCCATCGAGGTGTTTCCCTTGGTCAGCAGG
>NW_006205765.1:1976474-1989492 GCF_000334495.1 Tupaia belangeri chinensis
CTTGTGCAGCAGGAACAACTCAGGACATCAGAAACAGTTCAGAGTCTAAAACCCGCCAGCTCTCTGATAAGGTTACTTCCAGTGCTCAATACTGGAGTTATGTGAGAAGACAGAAATGACTTACCTGGAACCAAACAGAAAGGGGAGAAGTGCAGGAATCAAACCCACTTCTGGGATAAAGGCCAAGCTATGCCTCTCTCCCTAAACTGTTTGAAGAGCAATCAACTCCTTAAAGCCCTTCTGAGAGAGGAAGGCAAAAGCCCTGCCCTACAGAGAAGCCAGTATCAATAGCATAAGTGAGGTACATCATAGGCGGCTCTGCAGAACACAGGTTACTGCAAAGCAAGGGACGAGCAGATGGCATAACAGTTATGTCACTGGATTCCATGTAGTCAACCAGGGTTTGAGTTCTGGACCCAGCAGCTTAAAACTCATGCTGGGTGTGTGTGCATACATGCCCAAAATCCCGAGAGGGGAACGCAGGAGAAGAGACTGCAGCTTGGCCATCGTCCCCGGGGGCTCATTTTTCGCTTTCTGTCTCTGGTGAATGCACATGCCCTATAGCAAAAATCTCTCTTTAAGTAAATAAATAAATAAAATAAAAAGTGAAGTCATAGGTGGCTCTCACAGAATGCAAATTAGAATTGGAAAGCAACGGACCAGCAGATGGTGTAATGGTTATATCACTGGACTTCTGCGAGTCAACCGCAGTTCGAGTCCTGGGCCCAGCTTAAAACATGCCAAGCACACATGCATGCATACCCCAAACCCCAAGATGGGAATGAAGAAGAGATTGCAGCATGGCCATCCCCACTGGGGGTTAATTTCTTGCTTTCTCTCTCTCTGTCTGAACACAAGCTTGTGTGTGCACCCTATAGCAAAACCAAACCAAACCAAACAAAACAAAATCTCTTAAAATAAAAAAAGAAAGAAATAGAGCAAACCTGAGAAACGGTACCGGTTACAGCTGTAAAAGCCCAGGGCAATAAGTCCAATGAAACCAGCTCAACGCTGCATAACTGGGGAGCAAGCTCTCCTGAAGCCTCGACCTTTGTCAGCTTCAGAAAGGAACCTTTTCCTGTCACGTGTGCTCTGGAGCTGCAGTCCTCAAAGCATGGGTCACACACTCTAAGGGGACCTTGAAACCCTTTCAGAGGTTCAGCGATTTTCTTAATAAAACTAAGATGCTAACTGCCCTTTCCACAGATGCTTCCAAAGTGATGGTAACAAAACTGCTGACACTTCAGAATAAGTTAAAACAATGGCACAGGGACCAGCAGATGGCATAGTGGGTATATCATTGGACTCCTACACGGTTGAACATGGTTCGAGTCCCAGACCCAGCAGCTTGAAACTCATGCCAGGTGCGTGTCATGTGTGCCCCAAATTCTGAAAGGAGAATGGAGGAAAAGGAATGTAGTGTGGCCCTTCCCTCTGGGCGGTAATTTCTCACTTTCTATCTCTCCAGTGAGCTCACGTATCTTACAGCAAAAATCTCTCTTTAAAAAGAAAAAAAAAAAAAAAAAGACAATGGCATCAAGTTAGATTCTTTACCACTACACACTTTCCCACCACAGTGAAAAAATAAATCCAGTTTTACCTGATGACACAGTAAAAGTTACAGTAAATCCCTGTATGTATCTTTTTTTTTTTAACATTTTATGTGATAAAAGGAGAAGCACATAAAGAACATTTATGCTGTGTTCAGAAGATGATGTTTACCTCTAACTAAAGCATTTGTGTGGCTGTTTAAATTGCAGCGATTTTTCTGTGGAACACCATGTTTGCTTGAAAGGATAAAAGACACATAGCTACGGTTATTCAGACTTTGGCATTTGGCAGGCAAGTTCTGGAAAAGAAAACAAAGTGAGCCTGTCACTTCAAGGATAACAACTGACAGACAGTATTTGTTGCCAGTGATAAAATGTGAGGTTCAAAAAGAAACAAAAAAACTTTGGCAACATTGTATCTGCCACCATGAGCTTGATGGCTCCTCAATACAATACTTAACCGCTTTGCTGCAGATTGTAGAGATAATATAAATCATCTTTTTGCTACTGTATAAAAATGTGGCAATGTAGAGGATCTCTGGAACATTGTATCAATCATATATTAGAGAATGGGGACCAGCAGTTAGCATAAGGGCTATGTCTCTGGACTCCCTTGTAGTCGACCACAGTTGAGTACTGGACCCAGTGGTTTAAACTCACGCCGGGCGCGTGTGCGTGCGTGCCCAAGATCCCGAGAGGAGAATGGAGGAGAAGGGATTGCGGTGTGACCATCCCCCCGGGGGGTGATTTCTCGCTTTCTGTCTCTCTGGCGAGCGCACGTGCCCTATAGCAAAAGCATCTCAAAAATAAATAAATAAATAAAAGACTATATTAATCTCTGTTTACAAAGGTGTATATTGCTGGAGATAACTTCCTATGTGAAGGTGTGTCTTCATTTACTCCAGATCCTGTTTGGAATTGGAGGAAAGTAACAGCTGCTTACCTTATAACTCTTGTAACTTGGTTAGGGGAGATCTATGGCCTGTTTGAGATGATCTGGGCCAGGACAATGCATCTACCTTCAACTACCTCATCCTACCCCTGCCTTTCCATCCTTCCACTTAAAAGGAAACATTAAACCATGTATCCAGCCTTAACAAAAGAGTCATTCATTCACACCTCCACTGGAGCTGGACTAACAGAAAGCTTCATACTTGGGCTTACAAACCGCCTAAATTAATAGACAGTATTTTAATATGGTGTCCTGATTTTTAAGGGGGATTCTATTCTTGCCCGTAGGACTCCAATTGAGTACACTATATGACATCACTTAGTGTTTCCCATATGAGGCCCCTCCAGCATGATTTCCTTGAGAAATTAGTACAAGAAAAATACATGCACTTCCCCTGAGTAACTAGTATGTTTCTTCTCATCTAATAATAAGCACTATGCAACTGACCATATCTCCCCTTTTTTGCTTTGTCTGCCAGGGGGCTTAGAGCCAAATTTAATTAGACAATCATGCATTAGTATAAGATCAGAAGTTAGAAATAGACCAATGGATTTTTACATTTTTTTTTTTTTAAGGCTTTTGCCATAGAGGGTGTGTGCTCGCTGGAGAGAAAGAGAAATAACCCCCCCCCCAGGGGATGGCCACACAGTAATCCCTTCTCCTCTACTTTCCTCCTGGGATTCTGGGCATGCCTGCATACATTCCTGGCATCATTTCCAAGTCACTGGGTACGGGACTCGAACTCTGGTCAGCCATGTGGAATACTCTGCCACCTGCTGGCTCCAGATCAATGAATTTTAATGTACAATAGCATAATACGAAAAAAATTAGATCTCATCAGATTTTTTTTTTTTTGGAGAGGTTTTCACTATAGGGCGCATGCGCTCGCCAGACAGAGAGAGACATAGAGACAGAAAGCGAGAAATCATCCCCCAGGGGGGATGGTCACACCGCAATCCCTTCTCCTCCATTCTCCTCTGGGGATCTTGGGCACACATGCACACGTGCCCAGCGTGAGTTTTAAGCCACCAGGTCTGGGACGTGAACCGCAGTCGACCACGTGGGAGTCCAGCGACATAGCCATTATGCTAACTGCTGGTTCCCAGACCTCATCAGATTCTACATTGAAACTACCCTTTACGAAATCACTCCTTGTTCAGTACCAAAAAGGAATACCCACAAGTATCTGAGAAGATATACTCCTCCCTTTTCCAACCAATTATCTGAGCTCAATTTTCTTCATAATTCAACCAAAGCAACATATCACAATGGACTAATGAAGAAACAGATGTGAAAATCCAGCTCTCTTTCATTAAGTCAGACGCTAAAGAAATTCCAGAGAACACCAGTGCTCTGGGGCCAGCTGATGGCACAGTGGCTACATAGCTGGACTCCCACATGGCCAACCATGGTTTGAGTACTGGACCAAGTAGCTTCAGACACACACTGAGGGCGTGAGCATGCATGCCCAGAATCCCTGGAGAAGGACCTTCAGCTTGACCATACCCCGAGGGGTGATTTCTCACTTTCCCTCTCATTGTCTCTGTCCTACCACCCATACACACCACTCTAAGGCAAAATCCTCTAAAACCAAACAACACCACTCTTCTCACTCATCTTTTTGAATCACAGTAAAATGTTGGGACCAGCAGATAGTGTAATGGTTACATCGCTGGACTCCCATGTAGCCGACCACGGTTTGAGTCCTGGACCTGGTGGCTTAAACTCATGCCAGATGCATGTGTGTACGTGCCCAAGATCCCAAGAGGAGAATGGAGAAGGGATTGCGGCATGGCCATCCCCCTGGGGGTGATTTCTCGCTTTCTGTCTCTGTCTCTGTCTTTCTGGTGAGCACACACGCCCTATAGCAAAAACCTCTCCATGGAAAAAAAAAATTACTTGTGGGACCAGTAGATGGTGTAATGGTTACATCACTGGACTCCCATGTAGGTGACTGGTGACCACAGTTCAAGTCCCAGACCCAGAGACTTAAAACAGGCTGGGCACATGTGCATGCATGCACAAAATCCCAGGAGAATTCAGGAGAAGGGATTGTGGTGTGGCTATATCCCCTGGGAGGTTTTTGTTTTGTTTTGTTTTGTTTTGTTTTTTTTCACTTTCTGTCTCTCTGGTAAGTGCACATGCCCAACAGCAAAAATCTATTAAAAAGAAAAAAAATTAATTGGAATTGGAATAAACATTTCATGACTTGATTTGATAAAAATAGGTTTTAACTGGGCTAGCAGGTGGCATGGTGGTTAAGGTAGTTGGATTCCCACATGGCCGACCGAGGTTCAAGTCCCAGACCCAGAGGTTTGAAAAACACTGGGTGCATATGCGCCCAAAGTCCTGAGAGAATGGAGGAGCCGGGACTGTGACATGGCTATCAACACTAGAAGGTGATTTCTCACTTTCCCTCTCTGTCTCTCTCTTCTCTAACAAGTGCATGCACCCTACGGCAAAAACCTAAAAAAAAGAAAGGCTTTAACTGTATCTAAATAAAGTCTCTTTAAAATATTTTGCAAGTTTTATCCAATACAGCTTTAAAAACCTATGGTCAAAAAAAAAAAAAAATTCCAGTTACATTGTTTTGCTTTTCTGAATCAGAATATTTCAACAAGGGACAAGCTTCACTCTATGAGCGGTGTGTATACCAAGGAAAGACAGAAGGCCTTCTGGGTTTGAGGAGTAACTGAATCGCAAAATAAAGCTCCCCTGAAATCAATGTTTCTGCACACTCTAATAAAATTCTGGAAATACGAGGGCTGTGCCTCCCACCTCCCCTGCCCTCCCCCGTATTTTTAAATAAGGGCAGTTTTATAAATGAGATCAGGTGGAAGCCGAGGATCTGGAAGTGTATTCAAGTAACGGTGTATATGTAGACATAAGCCTCGAAGTCTTGGGCCCAGCTTGAAAACCACTGCTCCCGGGCGGTATGGTGGTGGAGGCGGCGGGGCTGCATTCCCTGTAGCCCACTGCACAGTCTGAGTCCCCCACAAGGCAGTGGACGAGTGTGTGTGCTCAAAATCCCAAAAGGAGAAGGGAGAAAGGATTGCCCCAAGGCTGTTCCCCCTGAGGGTTGATCTCTATCTCTCACGGATGAGCACATGCTCCCTATTGTTTAAAACAAACAAAAACCCACACTGCTCCAGATACAGTTCCAAATCAGCAGAACATGCCAGGCCCTCTGTGATCTAACCCCAGCAACTTCGCTTCCTAGCTGCCACCATTTGGCTCCCTTCCAACACAGACCAGGTTTGTCTGTTTGCACTTCTTTTTAAGGCCTGGCAGTGTACCTTTTTTAAAGCCACTTAAGTATCTGAAATCTCCTCCCCCCCTCTTTATTCCCAGAAAACACTTGATAATTGTTCAAGGTTAAGTTAAGTATCTGGTGACTTTCTGAGCACCCAGGGGGTAATTTTTATGCAAACGGTGTCTTAGAGTTTCTTGCAAAAATGGAAGGATGGGATTGGACATCGTCCCGAAGGGTCCTACAGATGCGTGTTGATTGGCTAGATCAACCGGTGCTGAAGTTAAAGACTGGGGAGTATCGGGGAAAGCAGGGATGACTCCCTTGGGGGCTAAAACGTGCCTAGACCAGAAAGGGAATCTGACGACCAGGGGGGAATGTGGATATTGTAGTTTTCCAATCACTTCGGGATTAAATATTGTTTCTGTTCCATTGGAGCACACACAAGTGCTTCTTTACCTGATTAAAAACCTCCCTCAGACTGTAAGCTCTGTGAAAACATGCTTGTCTCGTTGGCCATTGTGTCCCCTCAGTACCTCCCACATACCCAGGCTCCGAGAACACTTGTCGGTGGTTATTAAACACTGTTTAGTGGCTGATTAAATGCAGAAGGGGTAGGTGGATAAGCAATTCAGTTCCCAGGATCTCGGATTCTGTTTGCATCCGTGCAGTTTAGTAAAGTGTCTCCCGATACTGAGGATGCGGGAGAAAAATGGGGTGTCCATGCTCAGTTCGGCCCTGATGCCTAGAAGGAGCTCGGGGTCACACCCAGGCGAGGAGAATTTAAACCGCAGCACGGCGGGAAAGAGGCGGCTCGGCGCCTGGGACGAGGGGATGCTGCAGGGCTCGGGCACCCAGAGCCGAGGCCACCGCTCCCCGGGCGTGGCGGGGGGACAGAAGGCTCCGCAGGGCGCCGAGGCGCCCAGTCCCGAGTGGGCAGGAGGCCGCAGTCCCGAGTGGGCAGGAGGCCGCAGCCCCTCGCTGCCCCGGCGATGGAGAGGAACGGGCCGGAAGCGGGGCCAGGGACCGGGGCGGAGGAAGGGGCGGGAGCGTCGGGCCAGCGAAGGGTCTGGGGTCGGTCTCTGCGCTCGGCGGCCACACTCACCTCGGGCACCCAGCTCGCCCCGGTAGGCGCCGGCTCCACTCTGCATCTGCTTCCTCCCTGGGCCTGCTGGGCAAGCGAGCGGCCGCAGGTGCCCTGGCAACCACGCAGCGCCACGCGACCCGCGCACTCGGCCGCCGCCTCCTGCCACCCACTGCGCGCGCCCCCAGCGGACAGACAGCAGGCCCGGGAGGGGCCGGGCCGGCGGAATCCGGGGAGATGTAGTCCCGTAGTAAAGCTCGGAGACTCCATTCCGGGAATCGGGACGCCCCTCTTTTCCCCTGATTCCGCCTCGCCCCCATGGACTCTTTCTTGGCGGTGCCTCAGTTCGCCCTCATGGAATCAAGGGGAGCCAGGGTCTATTAGAGAATTTCCAGTTAAAGCCTTTTAAGTTTGATCCCAAGACAGGGGCGCTCGCCTGACCCACTTTGCATCCTTCCAGCGCACCCAGCAGGCCAGAATTACAACCACCTGCTTGATGGGCTTCAAGTGTAAGCTTCAGAAAGTAACAGCTCAATTCATTATCTCATTATCTCCCGGGCAAGATAGGTCATGCCGCCTGTCTCAGATGTCTTCGAACTTGATAGAGTGGGAGATTTGAAAGCTGGAGGGTGAAAGGATCTTTTCTAATTAATCAGTTACAAAAATAAAGGAAACAATCAAAGATGAAACTAACCTAATGAAGATAATCTGACCCAGTGCAAACAAATAATTGATTCTGGCAACCGTCACTGAAGGATGTTAAAACTACTAGATGATTGATGGAGGAACTTTACCCCGGTGTCTGCCATCACCTGTGTATACTAACGACTCTTAGATCACAAACACTGGACAGTGATACATTGTCTCCTGATGTGATGCAGTCTGAATCACACAGTAATGTTTATGAAGTACAGTGTATTTTTGCCAAAGGAAAAAAAAAAGTTAAACCTGAATCTAACCAAGCTTTAGCTCTAACTTCCAGTTTATAGAAAATAGAGACATTACAAGAAAGCAATCAATTCTAGAATGTGGGCCAGTTTACAGGAGAAATGACCTCCTCCTCCTTCGACAATTTTTCTTTATTCATGACAGAACATGTGCATAGACAGGGTGGGGGGAGAAGAGCCCCCTCCACGGGGCCTAGTCAGCTGTGCTCCTCTTCCTCCGCTCATTACATCCAGTTTATTTCAGACTGATGGTGCAGGGAATTCAAACTGCAGCTGTCCTGTGGATCCAGCTTCTCTTGAGCAGCATACTACCACTTTGCCACAGGGCTGATCCTCTTCAACAATTTCAGAGTATAAAACGGGGAGATGGGGCCAGCAGGTGACATGGTGGAATCCCACACGGCCAACTGCGATTCCAGTCTCAGATCCGGCGGCTTGTTTTCTCACTTTCTCTCTCTCTCTCTCTACCTCTCTCTCTCTTATTCTGTCCCTCTCTGGCCAAATTACAATAAAGAAAGAAAGAAAAAAAGAAAGAAGGAAGAAAATTAAATAATTCTTTTAAAAAAAGGGAGGGGATGTGTTAAATTATCAGAGACTGAAGAGACATAGTCAAATGCAATGAATGCACTTTGGATCCTGATTCAAACAAACTGGAAAAAAGTATTTTTGAGACAATGGAAAAATCTGAATATGGACAGGGGACATTAAGAACATAGACAATATGGTACCAGCAATTAGCATAATCGCTATGTTGCTGGACTCCCACGTAGTCGACCGTGGTTCGAGTCCCGGTGGCTTAAACTCACGCCAGGCGCGTGTGCGTGCGTGCCCAAGATCCCGAGAGGAGAATGGAGGAGAAGGGATTGCGGCGTGGCTGTCCCCCCTGGGGGGTGATTTCTCGCTTTCTATCTCTCTGTCTCTGTCTGTCTGGCGAGCGCACGAGTCCTATAGCAAAAACCTCTCCAAAAAATATATATATATAACATAGACAATAGGTCAGCCAGTAGATTGGTGATAGAGCACGCAAGACCCTACGAGGCTACTCACAGGATGTGAATCCTGGTCCCTATAGCTTGAAAACACCACTCTGAGCATGTGTGCATGCCCAAAATCATGGCAGGAGAGAGAAATGGAGACGGAATTACAGCGAGACCACACTCCGTTGGAGGTGCTTTCTCCCTCTCCCTTTCTGTCTGTCTCTCTCTGGTGAATGTACATGCCCTCCAGCAAATTTAGGAAAAGAAAAAAAAAGAACACAGACCGTGTTAAGTAACCACACTTACAGGGCCAGGTGGCTGTGCAGTGGTGTGTGCTTGAACCCACGTGAGAAAGGGCCTGGACATGCCGACAGACACTGGAAGTGGATGGTGGCAGGAAGGCCTCGTTTGGGGGCCCATCTCTCTCACACTCTCTTTCTCTATATATCTTTCATGAAATAAAGGTAAATTAAACAACACAAACCTTTAAAAAAAGAAACCACAATTAATTTTGTTAGTCATTATAGTGAGCTGTATGGTGATATATCCATTTCCTAACTCCAGGAATCTAAAAACATTACCTTAGATGGTAAAAGATACGATTAAGGTGATCAGAGAAAGGGTTTACCCTGGAATATCAAGGTGGCCCCTAAATCCAACGACAAGTGTCCCTGCAAGAGTGAGGCCGAGGGAGATCTAACACATAGATGAAAGGATCTTTTCTAACAAAAAAGAGAAGACAATATGATCCGGAGGCAGAGACTGGAATGATGTGGATACAAGCCAAGGAACACCTAGAGACACCAGAAGCTGGAGGCGGCAAGGAATAGATGCTCTCCTAAAGCCGCCTTTTTTTTTTTCCTTTGGAGAGATTTTTTTTTTTTTTTTTTTGCTGTAGGGCATGTGCGCTTGCCAGAAAGAGAGAGACAGAGAGATAGAAAGCGAGAAATCACACCCCCCCCCAGGGGGGATGGCCACGCCACAATCTCTCCTCCATTCTCCTCTCGGGATCTTGGGCACGCACGCACACGTGCCCGGCGTGAGTTTAAGCCACTGGGTGTGGGACTCAAACCGCGGTTGGCTACATGGGAGTTCAGCGACATAGCCATTATGCTAACTGCTGGTCTCTCCTAAAGCCTTTTGAGGAAATCAGGTCTTGCTAACAGCCAATTCAGATCTCTGACCTCCAGAACAAAGAGAGGATAAGTTTCCATTGTTTTCAATCACCAAATCTGTGGTAATTTCTTGTTGCAGCTATAGGCAACTAATACAGTCATTTGACATTTTAGTTATGTAATATCCTTATTTTATAGAGAGATAGGGAGATTTTTAGGAATTAAATGACATGATGCCAGGAGGTTACTTCTGCTTTTAAATACTATAGTTGACACCTCAGTAGCAATAAGCACACCTAGCACCTAGGTTTTTTTTTCTAATACCATTCTCCATTAAAAGGAATCAGGGCAGGGACCAGGAGGTGGCATCCTGGTTAAGGTGCTGGACTCCCTCCCACAAGGCCAAACATGGTTTACGCCCTGGACCTGGCAGCTTGAAAATCATGGCAGACCCATGCGCATGCATGCCCCAAATCCTAAGAGAAGAATGGAGAAGAAGGGATTGTGGTATGGCCATCCCCACTCCCCCACCCCCACATCCCCGTGATTGCTCACTTTCCCTCTTTCTCTGGTGACTGTACATGGCCCAAGGCAAAAACCTTAAAAAAAAAAGAAAACAAAAAAGGAATCAGGGCTTCTTGGAGAAATGACTGATTCTAGAATTTGAGCAGGAAATATACAAGATTAGAGTGAGACATACTGTAATAACAAAAGGGAAGTGTTAAACACACAACTGACACTGCTGGGAGTATGCCATGGGAACAGCTCCCAATAACCAAAGGTAGAACAATTAGAACAACAAAACAGTACCAGTTTATAACAGTTTATCAAGTTTAATGTAAGTATCGAAAAGCCCTTGGTATAAATAAACTGAACATGTGCAATAGAAGAGACAGACCCCGGGACCAGCAGTTGGTGTAATGGCTATGTCACTGGACTCCCATGTAGTCGACTGTGGTTCAAGTCCTGGACCTGGTACCTTAAACTCACACCATGCATGTATGTGTGCATGCCCAAGATCCCAAGAGGGAAGAGACTGTGGCGAGGGAAGAGACTGTGGCATGGCCATCCCCCCTGGGGGGTGATTTCTCGCTGTCTCTCTGTCTCTCTCTGTCCTTTCTGGCTAACGCATGTGCAAAAACCTCTCCCAAAAAAAAAGGAAGAGACAGATCCGTGTACAGAAGAATCCCAAATTAGTTATGTAGATACTCTGCCGTAAAGGAGAGGGAGCATAACACCCCACTTGTTAAAGTGACTTCCTTCCAAGCAGCACAGTAGTAAGGAAAAGGAGATGAGGTGGGATGAAAGGAGCAATTTTACGCCAGAAAACTGACAAACACTGCAGCCAGGTGTTCAAGGTCAACACCAATAATCATCAGTCACACTGATTGTAGGTACTCTTGAGGTGATGAAATGAAAATGACATGTAGGAACCAGCAGTTAGCATAATGGCTATGTCGCTGCACTCCCACGTAGTCGACCGCGGTTTGTGTCCCGGACCCAGTGGCTTAAAACTCACGCCAGGCACGTGTGCGTGCGTGCCCAAGATCCCGAGAGGAGAAGGGAGGAGAAGGCATTGTGGCGTGACCATCCCCCCTGGGGGGTGATTTCTCGCTTTCTGTCTCTATGTCTCTGTCTGTCTGGCGAGCGCACGCGCCCTATAGCGAAAACCTCTCAAAAAAAAAAAAAATGACATGTTACTTTGGAAATCTTCCCCCTAAAACTCCATATTCCAATAGAGTGGCATCATACAAAATACCTGGGGGCCAGCAGATGGCATAATGGCTACATCACTGGACTCCCAAGTAGTCGACCCGTGGTTCTAGTCCTGGACTTGGTGGCTTAAACTCACACCAGGCATGTGTGTGTGCATGCATACCCAAGGTCCCCAGAGGAGATTGGAGGAGAAGGAATTGCAGCATGGCTATCCCCCCTGGGGGGTGATTTCTTGCTTTCTGTCTGTCTATCTATCTGGTGAGTGCACGTGCCCTATAACAAAAACCTCTCAAAAAAAAAAAACAAAAAAAAAACCCACATACAAAATACTTGACCAATCAAAGTCATCAAGGACATTAAAATGAGGACAATCTGAGAAATTCTAACAAGACAAGAAGATCCTAAGGAGTCCACCAAATGTAATGTATAATTAGACCCTGGAATAGAAAAAGGACATTAGGGAAAATTAGAGAAATCTAAATAAATTACAGACTTTAATTAATTATAAAATCAGTATTGATGCATTAATTAACTGTATCATACTAATAATGTAAGATGTCAATAATAGGGAAAACTATGTGTATGAACAAGATATAGTGAATTCTCTACTATCTCCTCAATTTTTATGTAAATCTAAAAATGTTCTAAAACACATATTTTTTTATTTATTCTTTCACTTATTATTTTAACTTGACCACAGAGAGACATAGAGAGAAAGAAAGAGAGAAAGCAAGCCACCAGGTCCAGGACTCAAACTATGGTTGGCCACGGGGGAGTGTCCAGCACCTTAACCACCACGCCACCTGCTGGTCCCAATATATTTATTCTAAAAATATACAGCAACAGGGGCAGGCAGGTGGCGTGGTGGTTGGGGTGCTGGACTCCCACATGGTCAGTCGCAGTTTCAGTTTCAGACTGGCAGCTTTCTTTTTTTTGAGAGGTTTTTTTCACTATAGGGCGCGTGCGCTTGCCAGACAGACAGAGACAGAGAGACAGAAAGCGAGAAATCACACTCCGGGGGGGATGGTCACACCACAATCCCTTCTCCTCCATTCTCCTCTCAGGATCTTGGGCACGCACGCACACGTGCCCAGCATGAGTTCTAAGCCACCGGGTCCGGGACGCGAACTGCGGTCAACTACGTGGGAGTCCAGTGACATAGCCATTACGCTAACTGCTGGTTCCCTGGCAGCTTGCTTTCTCACTTTCCCTTTCTTTCTCTCTTTCTCTCTCTCTCTGTCCCTCTCTGATCAAATTTGAAAATAAAAAATAATAGTTAAAAAAATACAGCAATGGAAACCTGCCAAGCTCACTTTAACCAAGGAACAAGAGGTAACTTTACCAATAGTGGCAAAAGTAAGACGATATGATGTACTAACAAGACACATCACTTATGTAGCATTCCTGCCTAAAATTAATAACTTGAA
>NW_006205765.1:2000567-2007852 GCF_000334495.1 Tupaia belangeri chinensis
TTTTTTCACTATAGGGCGCGTGCGCTTGCCAGACAGACAGAGACAGAGAGACAGAAAGCGAGAAATCACACTCCGGGGGGGATGGTCACACCACAATCCCTTCTCCTCCATTCTCCTCTCAGGATCTTGGGCACGCACGCACACGTGCCCAGCATGAGTTCTAAGCCACCGGGTCCGGGACGCGAACTGCGGTCAACTACGTGGGAGTCCAGTGACATAGCCATTACGCTAACTGCTGGTTCCCTGGCAGCTTGCTTTCTCACTTTCCCTTTCTTTCTCTCTTTCTCTCTCTCTCTGTCCCTCTCTGATCAAATTTGAAAATAAAAAATAATAGTTAAAAAAATACAGCAATGGAAACCTGCCAAGCTCACTTTAACCAAGGAACAAGAGGTAACTTTACCAATAGTGGCAAAAGTAAGACGATATGATGTACTAACAAGACACATCACTTATGTAGTATTCCTGCCTAAAATTAATAATTGAATCAAATCACATAGAAACATCAGATATACATAAATTGGCCTGTACTCTTCAAAAATGTCAATCAATGTCATAAAATACAAAGAAAAGTTGAGGGACAATTTTAGATTACAGCAGAAAGAGACAATCAAAACAAAATATGATCTTAGGTTGGATCCTGGACCAGAAAAAAAGAAAAACTGGCATAAAGAACATTATTTGGGGGGACCAGCAGGCGGCACAGTGGTTAAGGTACTGGACACTCCCACATGATCGACCACAGTTCAAGTACCACGCCTGGTGGCTTGCTTTCTCACTTTCCCTCTCTGTGTCTCTCTCTGGTCAAAATTAATATAAATGAATGAATAAGTAAAATTAAATAATTACTTAAAATAAAAAAGAACATTATTTGGGGCCAGCCTGTGGCCTGGTGAAGGCAGCTGGATCCCACATAGCAGACTGCACAGTTTGAGTCCTGGATCTATGTCTTGAGAAACATGGTGGTCCCCTCTGTATACTGTCCTTAATCTCAAAAGGAAGGAAAAATGGAGGAGAAAGGATTATGGTGTGACCATTTCCCATTGGAGTTGCTTTCGTACTTTCCCTTTCCTCCTGTCTCTTTCTGATGAGTGTAGTGTTCTCTAGTTAAAAAAAAAAAAAATTATTTGACACAATTGATTTGAATATGGGCTGTAGACTAGTTAATACTATTGTGGTGGTGTTAAATTTCCTGGTTTTATTCATTACACTTTGGTTATATAAGAAAATACACTGAATCTTAAGAAATCACACTTAAGTAAACTCACACTTAATTATTTAAACATAGCAAACTGAACTGCAGTGCTGGAAGCCACAGGACTGCCAGTCATGAGTTCCTATAACTAGAGTGGCTAGAAAACAGGTCGGGCATGTGTGCACATACCCAAGACCCTAGCAAGCTGGAGGGCCAGGAAAGGGGGTCATGGTGTGATCAAACCCATCAAGGGTGCTTTCCTCTCTCTCTCTCACGCATGCACTATTTATCACGACTAATACAGTAAAAAGGTAAAGAGCTAATTACAGTTCTCCAATCATTCGGAAAAATACACGAAAACAAAATGTGGCAAAATGTTAACAACGAGTGAATCTGTACTTACAACTTTAAATTTTAGATTATTTCAAAACAGAATTTTTTTTTTTTTAATTAGCCATATGGCACGTGAACTCACTGAAGAGAGACAGAGGGGGGAGAGACAAGGAGAAAGTGAGAAATCACCTCCCTGGGGGTACTGACTACATGGGAATCCCTCTTCTCCTTTCTCCTTTCAGGAATTTGGCCATGCCTGCATAGGTACCCAGTTTTTCAAGCCACTGGGTCTGGGACTTGAATTGCACTGTTGGTGATGTGGGATCCAAATGCCTTGTTCTCCACGCTATCTGCTGGTCCCCAAATTGAGTCATTATTTGTAAAGCAGTGACAAATTTTAAAAAGGAATACATCGAGCCAGTTTAGACTGTTTATGACAGCTGAATCTATGAGATTAGGATTTGGGATTTATTATGCCACTCATTCTACTTTTATGTTTGAAACTTTTAGTTCCTCCTCTCCAAAAAAAAAAAAAGTTAAACCACTTACATGCTTATACACATACAAAACTAAACACAGGTATAAATCCTCACAACTTCGAGACATTCTCTAAATTCCAGGCACCACTCATACCATTCACTCGAAACCCTCTTGGCACTTTATAAGCCCTTTGGACAATAATACTAGGTGTAAAATTGTTGATCTGATATTTCTTTTTTTAAAGAATTATTTAATTTTATTTATTATTATTATTATTATTTTAAAATTTGACCAGAGAGAGAAAGTGAGCAAACAAGCCACCAGGTCCAGGACTTGAACCATGGTTGCCCATATGAGAGTCCAGCGCCTCAATCACCAAGCCATTTGCCGGCCCCTGTTGATCTGATATTTCTAACACTTTAGGTTGTATAATCCCAAGTATGTGAACATGTGTTATCTGTTTCTCACACAATGATCAACTCTGCTTTACGCAATAGCATAAAAAGTTAGCTTATAAATTTGCCTACATCATGTTGTCATGGGTCCAGCAGACGGTGTAGTGGTTATGTGTCTGAACTCCCACATGGCCAACTGTGGTTAGAGTCTTGAACCTGGTGGCTTAAAACTCATGCTGGTGGTGTGTTCGTGTATGCCCAAGATCTTGGGAGGGGAATGGAGGAGAAGGGATTATGGGGTGGCCATCCGCCCTGGGGGGTGATTTCTCACTGTCCCTCTAATTGGCTGTCTCACTCTCTCTCTGGTGAGCACAAGCACCCTAAGGCACCTCTTAAAAAAATTGTTTATATACCAGGTAAGAATGCTATTTCAGGGGATCAGCAGATGGAGTAATGGTTACATCACTGGCCTGCCACACAGCCAACCATGGTTCAAGTACCAGACCTGGAGGCTTGAAACAGACCAGGTACACATGCATGCATGCCCAAGATCCTGCGAGAGAACAGAGGAGAAGGGATTCCAGTGTAGTCATCCCCCCTGAGGGGGGGTGATTTCTCACTTTCTGTCTCTCTGTCGAGAGCACACACTATTGCAAATACCTCTCTTTTTAAAGAATGCTATTTCAAACTAGTGTTTAATGAATTATTTGGGGTGGGGGGAAGAGAGTAATTCTTTCACAAGGTAATTCTGCCTCACTTATGTTTTAGGGAGGAAAAAGCAGATTCAAAAAGAGTGTGGGACCAGCAGTTAGTGTAATGGCTATGTTGCTGGACTCCCATGTAGTTGACCACAGTTCGAGTCCCGGACCCGGCGGCGTAAAGTCATGGCGGACACGTGTGCGTGCGTGCCCAAGATCCTGAGAGGAGAACGGAGGAGAAGGGATTGTGGCGTGGCCATCCCCCCTGGGGGGGTGATTTCTCGCTTTCTATCTCTATGTCTCTCTCTGTCTGTCTGGTGAGCGCACACACCCTATAGCAAAAAAAAACTCTCCAAAAAAAAAGAGGGGAAAAAAAAACTTACAACTAGAACTACCATATAGTTAATTTTAAAAATAATGTATTTGCCTAAATCCAGATAGGTCTTACTAAAGTAAAACAGTGTGGTTAACTGACTGCCTGGATCTTTTAAGGAACAGATACTGAAGGTTTGAGTAATGGAATTTTCAAAAGAACAAGTGCTTCTAACATCATCATTAAATTCAATGAACAATTAAAAAAATACATGGAGCATACTGGAACAGAATAAATGACATCCCAATATATAATTACCCAAATACAATGTGGGAAATTCTATTGGTCTACTGGCTTCTTCAATAAAACTGCCAAAAAAAAAAAATAATAGAGGGAACTGTTTTTACATTAAAAGTCATAAGAGGGACCAGCAGTTAACGTAATGGCTATGTCACTGTACTCCCATGTAGCCGACCGCAGTTCGAGTCCTGGACCTGGTGGCTTATACTCACGCCGGGTACGTATGTGTGCATGCCCAAGATCCCAGAGGAGAATGGAGGAGAAGGGATTGCAGCGTGGCCATTCCCCCTGGGGGGGGGGGTGTCGCTTTCTATCTCTCTGTCTGGTGAGTGTATGAGCCCTATAGCAAAAACCTCTCCAAAAAAGACTCATAAGAGCAAGTCAACTAAATGCAATGAGTCAACCTTCTTTAAATCTGCATTTGAACAAACTATAGGTCAAGGAATACTAAAGTCAGTTATTTAATATGAAGCCATTATTGTTTATTTTTATGAAGTATGGTATAGTATTATGGATTTTGTTTTTGTTTTTATTGCCAGAGGATATGTGTGCTTGCGAGAGAGAGAGAGAAAGAGAGAGAAAGAAAGCACCTCCTCACACCGGGTGCAGGTGCGTGAGTGCTCAAGATCCCGAGAGGAGAATGGAGAAGGCACTGTGGTATGGCCATTCCCCCTGGGAGGTGATTTTTTTTTTCTTTGTCTCTCCAGTGAGCACATGTACTCTATGGCAAAACAAACAAAGAAACAAACAAAAAACAGTATCTGGCACACAGAAAGAATTCAAGAAATAAATGTTAAATTGAACTGAAATAATCTAGATAGTAGGAAATTATGGTGGTCCCTAGAAAAATGTTGTTTTTCTAAAGTACAAATACAGTGGGAAATCAAGATGAGGACTAAATAAAGTTCTTTATAAAAATAAGTGTACCTCAGGACCAGCAGTTAGCGTAATGGCTATGTCACTGGACTCCCACGTAGTCGACCGCGGTTTGAGTCCTGGACCCGGCGGCTTAAACTCACGCCGGGCACATGTGCGTGTGTGCCCAAGATCCCGGGAGGAGAATGGAGGAGAAGGGATTGCAGTGTGGCCATCCCCCCTGGGGGGTGATTTCTCGCTTTCTATCTCTCTGTCTCTCTCTGTCTTTCTGGAGAGCACATGCGCCCTATAGCGAAAACCTCTCAAAAAAATAAAAATAAATAAAATATAAGTGCACCTTGGGGTTGGCAGGTGGCGTAGTGGTTAAGGGCACTGGACTCCTACATGGTCAACCATGGTTTGAGTTCTGAACCTGGTGGCTTGCTTTCTGACTTTCTCTCTCTCTCTCTCTGGCCAAATAAAAATAAATAAATAAATTTAAATAAAATAATTATTTAGGAAAAAAATAAAAAGCTGAGTACACCTCACTCAGCTTCCATTTCTAAAACAACTAAAAGTTTAAGGAAGGACAGAAAGGAGTGTCCTCATTTTATGGGTAGAGGAATCAGGGACCTGGGAGCTTATCCTAAGCAATCTTGAGTCAAGGTTTAAGCTTTCCATGGGGGCCAGCTCCATGGCACAGTGTTAATGTACTGCTAAGGAGAAAATGGATAATGTGGAAACTGTGGGTCAAATTCTGAGCCCAGTCAGCTGAAAACAGCCAGGCAGGTGTATGAGTATCCAATGTCTGACAGGCTGCAGAACTGAAAGAAAGGGGAGATGGTATGACCAGACCCTATAAAGGGCGCCCCTTTTCTCTCTCTCTCTCTCACATCTACATGCAGGTGCTCTTTCGTGAATAAAGGAAAAAAAGGTTTAAGCTTCCCAGTATGTTTCTAGTTGGATTACAATTATTTTTAAAAATTATTTATTTAATTTTATTTATTCATTCTTTTTTCTTTTCTTAATTTTAATTCGACCAGAGAGAGAAAGAGAGAGAGGGAGGAAGAGGGAGAGTGAGAAAGCAAGCCACCAGGTCTGAGACTTGAACCATGGTCAGCCATGTGGGAGTGTCCAGCGCCTTAACCACCACATCACCTACCGGTTCCATTTTTTTTAAAGAATTATTTTATTTAACTTTATTTACTAATACTATTTTCCAGTTTGATCATGAGAGACAGAGACGGGTAGGAAGAATGAGAAAACAAGCCCCGCCGGTACTTGAACTGTGGTCGGCCATGTGGGAGTCCAGTGTCTTTAACCACCACACCACCTGCCAGCCCTAGTTGGATTACAATTCTGACTAATGGTCTGTTAAACACCCCTTTCTGGTAAAGCTCCATAACACCCACCCTTCTAAAGAAGCTGGGACTCCCTATGCACTGAAACTCCACTATTACGGTTTAGAAAATGGCTTCCCCATCAGGGTTCATGTTTTGGAATTTGGTCTCAATGTTTTGGTGTTGGGAGGTGTTGACTAGATCATGGTGACTGAATCGCAGAGACAATGGCCTCATGAACAGACTAATGCTGTTTTGGGAAAGACTGAGTGAGCTCTTATGAGAAAAGGTTAGTTCTCATGAGGGCAATTGTTATAAAAGGAAGATGCCCCCAACATGCCTCCTCTGCACACACCTGCCATCCTCTCTGCTTCTGTTAGCCATGTTGTACCTGGCCTCATGCCAGCCTCATACCCTTGCACTTTCCCCACTGGAATTGTAAGTCAAATAAACCTCTATTCCTTATACTCACCCAGTCTAAGGCTTTTCCATTAAGAAACACAACAATGGACTAAGATGTCCACTAAGTATGAAAACTAGTAATTAAGCCTGAGATCTCGAAGTGACCCAATTTACTTCTCTGTTTAATCCTACCTTCTCCTACTGCAGCTCTACTGGCCTTGCTTTAGTGACCACATGGAGTTCACCTAGGACAGATAAAGTTAGAAGGCAAGAAAATGTAATAAGACCCTAAATCGGGATCTTCTGTGAACAGGACACCAGGGCACCTAGCAGTACCTAGAAACTAAAAGAGGGGCTAAGCTTCTTCACCTCTTGCTCTGGAAGTTCCAAAGTAAGGTGAGACACACCTTTTATTGAAAGATTTTAGAGAGACCAGCAGGTGGTATGGAGGTTAAGACACCAGATCCCGCATGGTCAACAGCATGGTTCAAGTCTCAGACTTAGTGGCTTGAAAAACACCCAAGCGCGTGTGCGTGCGTGCCCAAGATCCTAAGAGGAGAATAGAGAAGTGACAGTGGTATGGCCATCCCTAGTAGGGGGCGTGGAGGGTATGGGTCTCTCTCTCTGCAACAAGCACACATGCCCTAGAGCAAAAAAAAAAAAAAAAAAAAAAAAAGGAAAAAAAAAGAGTTCACAGAATTACAAAAAATTAACCGAAAAAAAAATATATATGTATATATACACACAGACATATAATGTATATATATACTTTAAGAGAGATTTTTAAAAAGAATTATTTTATTTTATTCATTGTCATTATATTTTTTTTAAGTTGACCAGAGAGAGACAGAGAAAAAGAAGGAAAGTGAGAAACAAAGCTACCAGGTCTGGGACTCGAACCATGGTCGGTCATGTGGGAGTCCAGCCACCTTAACCAACACACCACCTGCTGGCCCCTTAGGAGAGATTTTTGCTAC
>NW_006205765.1:2008171-2038501 GCF_000334495.1 Tupaia belangeri chinensis
ACCGGCTGTCCCCCCCAGCATGAGTTTCAAGCCACTGGGCCTGGGAGTCGAACTGCAGTTGACAATGTGGGAGTCCAGCAACGTAACCATTACACCACCTGCTAGTCCCAAGAAAAGATATTATAGGAGCTCCAGAAAGAAAGGGATGACTCAGGTGGAGTTCAAAATGGGTCATAAAACAGTGGAGACAACTTGCAACATCAACAACACATTTGGCCCAGGAACCTCGAACAAACGTATGGTACAATGGTGGTTCAAGAAGTTTTGCAGGGACCAGCAGTTAGTGTAATGGCTATGTTGCTGAACTCCCATGTAGTCAACCGCAGTTCGAGGCCCGGACCCGGTGGCTTAAACTCATGCTGGGTGCATGTGCGTGCATGCCCAAGATCCCGAGAGGAGAATGGAGGAGAAGAGATTGTGGTGTGGTCATCCCCCCCTGGGGGGTGATTTCTCACTTTCTGTCTCTCTGTCTCTCTCTTTCTGGTGAGCGCACATGCCCTATAGCAAAAACCTCTTCCAAAAAATAAAAAAATGTTTTGCAAAGGAGACGAGCCTTGAAGATGAGTAACACAGTGGCTGGCCATGAGGTATTGCTCTAAGATCTGAGAAGCATGTTCCTGGGGTTATTAGAGAAAAGACCACTGCACATAGAAAAGGAAGAAGTCTCTGGCACCAACAGCAACAAAGTTTACTGGTTAAAATCATCCTGAATCTGGGGAAGTAAGGAGCTTTATACATACATTTCTTCTATCTTCTCATTCTCAGTTGAGTTGACAGTTTATCACCTTTTTAGTCTCTTTAGCTCTTAGTCGAGTTGGTGACTTGTGTAGTAAAATAAGGAAGAGTTGGCAATAGTAGAGCAGCAAGGCTTGGTGGCTGGACCCCAGGAATCTGGGATCATGTGCTGTGGGTTGGCCTCAGGAGATGAATGAGTTTCCTGCAGTGCTTGGCAGAGGTGGGCCTGGGACTGCTGTTAGGCAGTAACTGATTTCCCAGGGAGAGCAAGGCTAATTTCTCACTGGCACCCAGTGACACCAGCACCTGTGGGACAGACAGCAGATGATGGAAGAGGATCTGAGGTTCAGGAACAGTTGCATCTGGGAGAGATGCAGAGAACTATCATTTGACCTACCAATTTTCACTGCAGAAAAAGGAAATGGGCTCATTGGGAGTCAGAATAAAATGGATAGACGCACAGAAACCTTGAATATATCCAAGGAATCATCATGGAATCTACTTTCATTTTCTTTGCTTATAGACCATGACCAAGACACCAAGAGACCCAAACACTTGCCCCTAAGAAGAGGCAATAAATGCAACAGTGGCTGACAGAGAG
Organism: Tupaia belangeri chinensis; assembly: GCF_000334495.1. Lineage (NCBI taxonomy): Eukaryota > Metazoa > Chordata > Mammalia > Scandentia > Tupaiidae > Tupaia > Tupaia belangeri. The sequence goes on from NW_006205765.1 coordinate 2,009,508, forward strand.
CTAAAAGGTCTGATTTCAGAACACTGGATCCCAATCTCATTCCTACCAAGAATCCTTATTATTTCTCCATACAGAATGCCAGATATTTCCATAATATCAACACTATCCTGTCAAATTTCTATTCTGCATGAACTACCCAATAATGTTATCACCTTGAGCTACTGTATTGGTGCAAAAGTAATTGTGATTTTTATATTGTTGAAATTTGCCATTTGATAGTAGATCCACTCTTAAATAAGTATGATTATGTTATATATCATTTTAATGAGCATTTATTGCTTTATGGGGTTTTTTTGCTGATAACTTGTTACTTATTTTATATGTATGTTAGATTATGGACATAATGTTAGACAAAGAGCAAATTCGACTGATTTTCTTTTTTTTTTAAGAAGTATTTTATTTAACTTCATTTATTTATCATTAATATTTTCCAGTTTGATCAGAGAGAGAGAGGGAAAGTGAGAAAAGTGAGCCACCAGGTCTAGGACTCAAACCACGGTCAGCCATGTGGGAGTCCAGTGCCTTTAACCACCATACCACCTGCCAGCCCCCAATGGATCTTCTCATCCATTTAGTTTAGCGGAGACATCTCACAACATCGACAACACATTTGGCTCAGGAATTGCTAATAAATGTACAGTACAGTAGTGTTTTAAGAAGTTTTACAAAGAAGACAAAAGTCTTGAAGATGAGGAACACAGTGGCTGGCCATCAGAAATTGACGACAACTAGGGCCAGCAGATGGCAAAGTGGTTACATCACTGGACTCCCACATGGCTGACTATGGTTCAAATCCTAGACCTGGTGGCTTGAAACTCACACTGGACATGTGTGAGTGCCTGTCCAAGATCCTGGGAGGAGAATGGAGGAGAAGTAATGGCGTGGCTATCCCCGGGGGGGGGGGGGGGGTGATTTCTCACTTTCCCTCTCACTGTCTCTGTCTCTCTCTCTCCACACCCCACCCCCCAGCAAACACACATGTCCTAAGGCATAAACATCTAAAATGAAAAAAGAAAAGAAATTGACAATCACCAATTGGGAACAATCACTGATGCTTATCTTCTTACAACTACAGGAGACGTGGCTGAAGAACTCAATGTGGACCATTCTACAGTTGTTTCATATTTGAAGCAAATTAGAAAGGTGAAAGACCTCAGTAAGTGGGTGCCTCATGAGCTGACCAAAAAATTTTAAAAACTGTCAGCTTTAAGTGTCATTTTTCTCTTATTCTAAACAATGAATCATTTCACAAATGGATTGTGACATGAGATGAAAAGTTAATTTTTTTTGGAGAGGTTTTTGCTTTAGGGTGCATGCGCTCGCCAGAAAGACAGAGAGAGACAAAGAATCAGAAAGCAAGAAATCACCCCCCAGAGAGGATGGCCACGCCGCAATCGCTTCTCCTCCATTCTCCTCTCGGGATCTTAGGTGGGCACGCATGCACTCGTATCTGGCATAAGTTTAAGCCACCAGGTCTGGAACTCAAACCGCGGTCGACTACATGGGAGTCCAGCAACATAGCCATTGTGCCAACTGCTGGTCCCGAAAAGTGAATTTTATGACAACTGGCAACAATTGGCTCAGTGGCTTGATGAAACCTGCACCAAAAAAAAGGTCATGATCACTGTTTGGTGGGGTCTGATCCACTACAGCTTTCTGAATCCTGGTAAAACCATTACATCTGAAAAGTATGCTCAGCAAATTGATGAGATGCACCAAAAACTGCAACACCTGCAGCTGACATCAGTCAACAAAAAGGGCTGAATTCTCCTCCATGACAACACTCAACCACATGACACACTTAACCACACAACGCTTTGAAAGTTGAACGAATTGGGCTACAAAGTTTTGCCTCATCAGCTATATTCACCTGGCCTCTCACCAACCGACTACCACTTCTTCAAGCATCTTGACAACTTTTCAGAGAAAATACTTCCACAACCAGCAATATGCAGAAGATGCTTTCCAAGAGTTTGTTGAATCTCAAAGCACAGATTTTTAAACTAGAAATAATCAAACTTATTTTTCATTGGCAAAAATGTGTAAATTGGAATGGTTCCTATTTTGATGAATAAAGATGTGTTTGAGCCTAGTTGCGATGATTTAAAATTCAGTCTGAAACTGCAATTACTTTTGCACCAACCTAGTCATTTCTGTCATCATAGAGAGATACATGATCTATCCATTGTGCTTTTCATATACTGAAAATCGGGCAGAAGAGGTAGAACAGACTAGTGGTCAAGAGTAGGGGCTCTGGACTCAGACTCTTGAGTCTGAAACCTAATCTTACGTATGCACTTTGTAACTTGAACAAGTTAAATAATTTGTACCTCCATTTCCTTACCTGCAAAGTGAGGATAATAATAGTTTAAGCCAGATAATGAAGGTAAAATGTTTAATGTGATGTTTTTCATATGGTAAGTGCTAAGAAAGATATTGGGTCATCAGAAAAGTCAGGATCTGTTTTTCTACGCAAAAATGCATCATGGCTAGGGCAGGCAGGTGGCATGGTGGTTAAGGGTGTTGGACTATTATATGATTAACTGCGGTTTGAGTCCAGACCTGGCAACTTGCTTCCTCTCTCTCTCTCGCTCTCTCTCCCTCTTTGGTCAAATTTAAATAATAAATTAATACATAAAGTTAAAAAAAATAATTCTTTAAATATATATATATATATATATATAGGGGCCAGCAGATGATGTGGTGGTTTAAAGGCACTGTACTTCCACATGGCCAACCATAGTTCAAGTCCCAGACCTAGTGGCTTCCTTTCTCACTTTCCCTCTCTCTCTTTCTCTCTCTCTCTCTGGTCAAATTAGAAAATAATAATAAAGCTGAGAACCAGCAGTTAGCGTAATGGCTATGTCGCTGGATTCCCACGTAGTAAACCACAGTTCGTGTCCCAGACCCGGTGGCTTAGAACTCACACCGGGCCCGTGTGCGTGCGTGCCCAAGATCCCAAGAGGAGAATGGAGGAGAAGGGATTGCTGCGTGACCATCCCCCCGGGGGTGATTTCTCGCTTTCTGTCTCTATGTCTCTCTCTGTCTGTCTGGTGAGCGCACGCGCCCTATAGCGGAAAAATAATAATAATAATAATAAAGTTAAAATAATAGTTTAAAAAAATGCATCATGACTTTTCCAACGACCCAATGGTTAGCACTTTCATGGCATCTGGGATGAAGTCACTCTGTATCTCTACATCTTCCAGTCCTCCCTTATCTCCTTCCCACACTGCCTGTACAAGAGATCGGCTGCAGTCCTGAGTAACTCAGCCTTTTCCTAACTTGGTGGAGCCTTCTTCTAGCTCCCTTCCCTTCTCCAGGGTAGGAATAAAAAATGAAAAACTCAGGGCCGACAGGTAGCACGGTGGTTAAGGGCACTAGACTCCCACATGTCTGACCGTAGTTCAAGTCCCTGACCTGGCCGCTTGCTTTCTAACTTTCTCTCTCTCTCTCTCTGTCCCTCTCTGGTCAAACATAATAAATAAATAAATACAGTCGAATAAAATAATCATTTTCTAAAAAGGGCAAAACTCAGGCCAGCAGATGGCATTGAGGTTAAGGCTCTGGATCCCATATGGCTGACTGTGTGGTTTGAGTCCTGGACTCGGTGGCTTAAAAAACGCCAAGCAAATGTGGGTGCATGCCCAAAATCCTGAGAACAGAGAAGGGATTGAAATCACCCAGGGAGTGATTTCTCTCTTTCCTTGGTGAGTACACACACCTTATAGCAAAAAAAAAAAAAGAGAGAGAGAGGGAAAAAAAAAAAGAAAACTCATCTCTAAGTTGCTTTCCCTGGGTTTCCTGCACCTAGGGAAGAACACAGCTTGGATTTCTGGATATCTCAATTCCTTACAGACTAGCTCAGAGAAATGCCATGAAATGTAGGCGCCCTGCCCATTGTGGCCCACAAGTCCCCTGGTTGTACCTGATGGATACACGGCTCCTGTCGGAGGCTCCGGAGGGCGACGAGGGCAGCCTCTTTCACATTTGGCTGGGGGTCTCCACACGCCATCTCTAGGAGCCGCTGGGGTACTTGGCACTGTAATAGCTCCTCCCCCAGCCCCTCAGGCCCCAAGTTGCCCAGAGCTGAAGCGGCATTACGCCGGATACTAGCCTGAGGATCCACAAGTAGCTGGGTCATACTAGGCACCGCAGCTGCCAGGGCAGGTCCCAGGGGACCAGCCTGGTAGGCTGCGTTGCCCACAGCAAAGCTGGCACTGCGCCGCACAGCAGGGTCCTTGTCTCCAAGCCCCAGCAGCAGAAGGTTGAGTAGTCCTGCCTGGCTCTGTAGTGCCCCACGCAGGGCCATGCTGTGTTGGAGCAAGTGTCCCAGAAGCCCATGTGTGCGTGCCCGCACAGAATTCTCTGGGTGGCCCAGGAGGCTGCGCAGAGGTCGATAGGATTCATCAGAACCAGCCAGGAGCTCTTGGATAAAGGACAAATGGCTGGGAGACAGTACCCGGGCAGTGTGGGCCAGCAAGGAGAGAAGGTCAGCAGTCAGGAGCGGCTGGTCACTTAGGAGGGCAACCGAGAGGAATGAGATGATGGTCCTAGGGGAGGCTGCCACCGTGCTCACAAACTGGTTGAGAGAAGTGAGATCCGTGAGGGCCAAGCGTGTAAGGAGGCTCACAGGCAGCTCGATTTGTGGCAATGGAAGATGGTGGCAGCAGACCTGGAAGATAGGGATGCAGTAAAAGGGTCAGGGAGAGAAGGAGTACCTGCAGCTGAATAGGAAGTTTACAAGCTGGGAGAGAGAAAAAACGTGCTATGGGGAGAACTGCCACAGAGAGCTGGAAGTCCTGCTCTACCACACTCCGCTGGAGCCTGAGAGAGCGGGTTCATTCCAAGCACCTTCATTGCTTTGTAAGGCCTCAGTCCTTCTGTCTCCAAAAACACTCTGGGTAACAGCATGAATTGCCAGAGAAGTGATTTCTGGTCAAGGAGCTGAGTCTCCAGTTCCTGGACTGGGGTGTTCTCCCCACTGAATTCTAGAACAATCAGATGGGTGCCTAATATAGAGAAGGTGACACCAGCCCAGGAGACTGCCTCTGCCCAGGCCTGAGAACTGTTTCCATTACAACTCTCAGGTCAAATCAGATACTCCACTCTTATAGAGGTCCAGGAGAGCCTGGTGCTGCTGGAAGTGAATCAGAGGAAACAGGCAGGTCATCTTTCTCTCCCATCTTGATGCCTAGGTAGCTGCCCAAGTACCTGTAGCAGGTGGACTGTGACTTCTGAGTCTCTGAGGTCAGCCAAGATATCTGCCAAGCAGTCAGCATCCACATCCAGGGCGAAGGGGAAACAGAGCAGCTGGCAGACATAGAGCACCACGACAGGGAGAAACTCAGACCCATGAGGCCTAGGAGAACAGTGCAGAACAGGCCTGTCTTGCTTATCTGCCCTTTGCAAGCCTTCTCTCTCTCTTCTCAGCTCCCCTTCCCCAACATCAGTCACACCAAGTATTATGTTCCCACTAAATCCTCATCCCATCTCTTGCCTCACAGCATGCTGCCAGCTCTTCTCTCCTGCCTTCCCGGTTCTCCCTCCCCATTGCTAGCTCTGAATCGTCCAGTCTCCTTCTTCTAGCTCAAACTCACGCCTGGCCCAGCTGATGCAGGAAGCTGGGGGAAAGCAGGTGCTTCAGGGTGGACATGAGGACACTTCCACGCTGGGACAAGTGGCTCAGGCATAACTGGGGTTCCTGGGTAAAGGTGGTCACAGCCAGGCTCAGCAGGGCTGCCATGCCTAGAAACACCAAGAATGGAGACCCAGCAGAGCAGGTGAGAGGTTCAGATACCCCTGCTCCCCCTTGCTCTCAGGGAAGCATGTATCCAGTCCTTTCTCCATCCCCGAGCAGCTCGATGCACATTCTGCCATCCCCTGCCCAGGCAGCAGCAGCAATCTGTGTGGATTAACCCACTTCTAGACTGCCTTCTCTTAAGAAAGGATAAATATGCTGGCCCTACAAATGAGGCCAAGCACATAGAAAAATACCTTGGGGTGAAATCAGTGTCCAGTCTGGCCCTGGGCTTGGTAGACTGGAGAGTGACAGCTCATCTTCCTGTGAGGGTACCTCCTTGGGTAGCCTCAGGGCCATGGAGAAGCGGTGCCACAGAATGGTCCACATTTCTGAGTTGGTCACATCTCTGATCAGGCTAGCCTTCCCCTGCTGGAGAAAAGTTGAGAGGGTGAGTGGGGAGGCAAAAGTCAGAGTTTAAATAAATGCCTTCTCCCATTTCTGTCCCTAACCTTGAAAGACAGGGAGTCCACAAGTAATTCTTTTTGTTTTCCTTCCTAGTAGTTTCCTGTTGCCTTATTTCCCTTTCTTGACCTCAACCTCCTGACCTCTTAAAGTGTATGTGTGCAGAAAACCAGGAAATTCATTTGTCTTCCCACTGGATCCGAGGGGACACAGTTGAGTGGTCTTTACTTTAAGGGTGCATACTGAGAGCAGGCAGGGCAAGTCTCGAGCTATCACAGGTATAGCAGTTTACAGGAGAGGCAGATGTGGGTTGCTTCTTCATTCCTCTTGTCCAGTGGCTCCCAAAATGCCAAGTTTCTCTCTCCTTATCACCCCAAGATGCATGGTACCTGAGTGAGGAGCTGCAGCAGAAGAATTAGGAGGCCATCATAGAACCCACAGCTACCTGGTGGAGTCAGTCGGACCTGTTGAAAAAAGTAAGAAGAATGCAGATCCCCAAGAGGGATGAGGTGGCCTCAAAATGCCTATGTGTCAATTCCAGTCAGGCAGAAAAAGCTCCCCCTTGGCCTGGAGGAATGGGATGAGTTCTTTTGGACTGAACAGTCGTGGCTCCTGCTTATTCCTAAATATATAGTCTGGTAGGGTAAGCAGACACAGAAATAAGTACAGTTTAGGAGAATATTTGCTAAACAAAGGTTGAGGAGCACAGTTCAGAGTGCTGAACACTACCTACTGAAGGTAGGAAACTAATGGATTAAAACTTTTAAAAGGGAGGGCCAATAGATGAGGTGGAGGCTGAGGTGGCTGAATCCCACATGCTAACTATGTAGTTTCAGTCCTGGGTCCAGTGGCTTGAATAACACACTGGGGAGAGGCAGTAGGTGGCATGGTGGTTGAGGCACTGGACTCCCATGTGGTCGACCATGGTTCAAGTCCTGGACCTGGTGGCTTACTTTCTCACTTTCTCTCACTTTGTCTCTCTCTCTCTGTCTGTTTCTGGTGAGCATACATTCTCTATGTCAAACTTGAAAAAAAAAAAGTAAGTAAAATAAATAATCTTTTAAAAACTAAAGAAAGAAAAACACACTGGGTACATGTGTGTGCATGCCCAAAATCCTGCAATGAGAATAAAGAAGAAAGTGTGGCATGGTCACCCTCCCTGGGGACTGATTTCTCTTTCACTCTCACTGTCTCTCTCCAATGAGTTCATATGACTTGTGTCATAAAACCTTAGAAAAATACTTTTTAAAAAAGGAGAATGAGAGGAAAAACAAGTAAATTTTGGAAGTGGTAACTCTTCTGGTATTACATCCCAGAAACCAGTCTGGTAGGCCATATTGCCCACAGCAAAGCTAGCACTGCACCACCGCAGGGTCCTGTCTCTAAGCCTCAGCCGCAGAAGGTTGAGTAGTCCAGCCTGGCTCTGCAGTGCCCCATGCAGGGCCATGCTGGTTGGACAAGTGTACCAGGAGGATTACAGAGCCCAGAAGTAACACATGAGTTTTGAGAAGCAGGCTAATGAGTTTGGACTTCACCCAAAAGCAGTAGGAAGCCACTGAGGACTTACACAGCCTTAACACAAGCTCGTCATGGGCAAGATGTTTTTGTCTCTTTTACTCACTGATCTATCATTTAAGCCTGGGACAGTCCAAAGCACTCAATACATATTTATGTGCTCAATAGTAATTGGTTAAACAAATGAAAATACTTTCCTTTAAAAGCTCTTTTTAGTTGTAGTAAAGAGGATGGAGAGAAGAAAGCTGAGAGAAGAAATCCTTAAGCAGGAAAGTGCCAAAGACCAAAAGAGGAAGTGCACTGCTCATAAACTACAGCAGGATGTCACCATCAGAAAGAGGGAAAGTGAGAAAGCACTCTCCAGAAGGGATGGCCATGCTACAATCCCTTCTCCTCCTGTCTCCTCTATGGATTTTGGGCACGCACATTCATGTGCCCAATGTGAGTTTTAAGTCACCAGGTTCAGTACTCGAACCCTGGTCAACTACATGAGAGCTCAGTGGTGTAACCAGTATGCAATCTGCTGGTCACAATAAATAAACTTAAAAAAAAGAAAAAAAAAAACTCTCTTAAAAATAAAAATAATAAAATAAATAAAATAAACTTAAAAAAAAGAAAAAAAAAAACTCTCTTAAAAATAAAAATAATAAAATAAATAAAATAAACTTAAAAAAAAAAAAAAAAAGACCCTGTTGGGGATGCAGTCTCTCCTCCTTTCCCCCACCAAGGAAATAAATAAACTTTTATGGGAAAAATTTTTGCAATAGGGCATGTGTGCTCACCAGAGACAGAGAAACAGAAAGCAATCCCTTCTCCTCCATTCTCCTCTTGGGATTTTAGGCACGTATGCACACATTCCCAGCATGAGCTTTAAGCCATAGGGTCTGGTACTCAAATCCGAGTAGACCACGTGAGTCCAGTGGTGTAACCATTATGCCATCTGCTGGTCATAATAAATAAACTTTTTAGGAAAGAAAAAAAAGGGCCAGTCAATAGTATGGTGATTAAGGTGGCTGCACCCCACATATCTGACTGTGCAGCAGTTCAAGTCCCAGATCCAGTAGCTTGAAAAACATGCTGGACATGTGTGTGCCTGCTCAAAATCCCATGATGAGAGCAGAGGAGAGGGACTGTGGTGTGGCTATCCCTCCTGGGGGATGAATTCTCACTTTTCCTCTCTCTTTCCTGTAAGTGCATATGCCATCAGCAAACTTTAAAAATAAATTTAAAAACATAAAAAGAAATCTGAAGCCCTGACTAGCATAGGCTCAGAGGGGCCTATTATCTGGGGAGGCAAAAGGGCAGTAAAAGGACTCCTCAGTTCTTTTTCCATGCCTTAGCTTACACTAGGTTTCCAAGAGTTCAGTCTTTCCCCCTTAAGGCAGTCCTAGAATCTGACTCAGAGTAATCGTGGCTGTGCCTTCCCTGGTAGGCTCACCTCTGCAGGAGCAGACAGGGCATGTGTGGCTGCAGCAATCCATTCCATGGGCTGGAGGTCAAAGGTCACCCCTTGCTGACCAAGCTGTCCCAATAGACAGGCCGCTGCACTCTACAAGAGAGGTAAGGAGAAGATATGTTCGAATCTGAATGGTATTCAGGAAAAGCAGAGAGAAGATTTATGTCTCTATCCTGTCCAATAGTATACCCCCAGAAACAGCTGAAAAAGGGACAATGACTCCCCGACTCCCAGGCAAGTTGGATGATAGGTGAAATGGGGAGGGGAAGGTTGAAAACTCACCACAAGAGAGACGATGTGTGAATGCGTAAAGAGAGTAGCAATCTCATTGCCTAGCTTCTCCATGCTGGAACAGGAAGACACATCAAGGTGTGGTCACAAGGAGGTTGGTAAGTGACCTGCCCTCTCCCTCGGCCTGTGCCCTTCAAGTAGGCTACATGTCTAGCTCCAAGGCACAGAGCTGGCAGGAACTAGGTCTGTTCTTTATAAAGTTTCACTCTCTCTGTCCCAATCTCTCCTTAGGCTTTAGGGTGCCATTCCCCATACTCTAAGTCAGGGTTAGCTCTGCGGGGAGAAGACTTCTTCAGAGAGACCCTACTTTATGACTCACCCAGAAGGCAGATCTTGGAGCCGAAAGACAAGAAGGGAGAGAAGGTAGAGAGTCACTTCCACAGACTCTTCCCAATCCACCACTTTCACCTACAAAGGAAGCCTAAGATATCAGAAAAACCTCTGCTGAGATAAGGGGCCACCACAAGACTGCCCATCTACATTGCTGGCCCACCTTGCCCTGGACCAACATCAGCAGTGACTCCAAGGCCAGGGGCTCTTGCCCCAGGAGACGGCACAGGCGCTCACTGACATGGCAGCAGGCATAGAGAACCTACGGGAGTGGGAAGGAGTCTGTCAGCAAGTCATAGTAGCCCCTGGGCTCCTCAACTAGAAGGCTCAGCTGAAGAGGAGGCTAGTGTCTCTCAGCACATCTGGTCTCCACACTTGGGAGTATGCTAGAACTTCCTCTGGCTGTGAGACAGTGAGAGAGAGATTCAACTCAGTTCTGGTAAAGACTGGGTAACAGAGAGGTCTTCTCAGCTTAACAGATTTAAAGACAGAGAGGAGTCCTCAAAGAGGGTCTCTCTTTTTTCTTTTTTTAACTTTATTTAAGTTTATTTATTCAGTTACTTATTTTTAATTTTGACCAAAGACGGACAGAGTGAGAGAGAGGGAAAGTGAGAAAGCAAGCCACCAGGTCCAGGACTCAAACCACAGTCAGCCATGTGGAAGTCCAGTGCCCTCAACCACCACGTTACCTCCCAGCCCCCAAGAGGGTCCCTAAATCAGACTCTCAATCTCTCTCTCGGGGTCCCTGTGTCCATCTCACTCTTTTTCTCTCCTTCTCTCTGTCTCTGTCCTGAGAGATAAAAAGAAATCCAAGGTGTTGAGAGTTATGGGAAGAAAATACCTTGAGAAGGTGCAGGCACAGGATGGGATGCTGAAGGCCCGAGATGACGGATGGCCTCAGCTGGCTGCTGTCTTCAGTCAGTTGACTGGCCAAATGCCGAGAGACCTAATGAGACATACCTAAAGACTCATTCCTCTCCCCATTATGCCAATCCTCCAATTGATCAGGACTCTCAATCTCTTGTTAGTCACTCTAGCAAGGTTCACCAGGAACCTCAAACCTCTTTACTCCCGGTTTTCATGACCAATGGAGAACCAATAGTCATAGGCTCATTTGGCCCCAGTGTAGGCAGGTACAGAGCCTAAGTGTTCTTGGATAACTGAGAGCAAGAAAGTCTTGTTAATCCCAAGCCCTTGAGGAAGCTTCACAGGTAGCTTTGGATCAGCTGGCCTACCACCTGGGCAGTTTATTCACTAACCTGCTGGTCACAGGCTCTAGGATTTTGGCTATTTCGTGGTCTATAAGTAGCCCAGACTCAGGGTGGGGACATATATTTTTGGAAGTACTGAATAAGGGGAGACATAAAAGCTTGTTTATCTGCTTTTCTGAAGTCCTCTGGCAGCACAGATAAGAAGAGTAAAAAAAATGCAACTCAGACCTGCTCTTTGGCTTCCCAGCAGCTAGGCAGGCCCACAGGAGCAGTGCATATGGCGGCCAGGGCCGCAGAAATGGCTCCAGGAAGGTCCTCACTCTGCTCCCGCAAGGGCTGGCTTACTTGCGGGGCTCCTATGGAGAAAGGCAAGGAATACAGGATAACCTCATTTTTTCGCAGATCCCCATTCATTCTTTCATTCTCTAATTACTTCTTGAGCACCCACTGAACACTGGGTGCTATTCTAGGTGATGGCAATAGGAAGAGTGGAGTCAGACCTATGTAACAAGTAAGTCAAGAGAACCTCCCTCTCCCCACTCTGGTTACCTGGGGGTGTGTGGAAAGGGAGTTGTGGAACTGTCAAGCCACGAAGGAGCCCATCCAACACAACCCACTGTGTGGTCAATAGGCTGGAGTAAAAGGCTTTGGAGATGGTCCGGCTATTCCCATCCATGGCTTCACATAGGACAATAAAGCACTGAAGGACACAAGAACAGACATAGCAGTAGGGATCAGAAAAGTGACTGGACTCAGTGAATGAACCAAGAATATACTAAGAACCTGGAAAAGAAGATAAAAATCCAGATAAACAGTTATCTAATTCTAAGTTTTCCCCATAGTGAAAATACAGTATAAGTGCCTTCATGTTTCTAGGATAAGAATTTTAGGTATCAATCCTTCCAATCGCCAACTCCTCCCTAGACAATATTTATCAAAGTGTTATCTGTGGACAATGAGTATAAGAATTTATAGGGGGGCCAGAGGGCTGTGTGGTAGCTAAAGGCACTGGACTCCCACATGGCCAACCACGATTCAAGTCCCACACTTGGTGGTTTGCTTTTTCATTTTCCCTCTCTCTCTGATCAAATTGGAAAATAATTAATAACAAATAAAGTTAAAATAATTCTTTTTTTTAAAGAAAGAATTGCGGGACCAGCAGTTAGTGTAATGGCTATGTAGCTGGACTCCCATGTAGTTGATCGCGGTTCAAGTCCCAGACCTGGTGGCTTAAGCTCACGCCAGGTGCGTGTGCGTGCGCACACATGTGCAAGCACACATGTGCATGCCCAAGATCCCAAGAGGAGAATGGAGGAGAAGGGACTGCAGCATGGCCATCCCCCCGGGGGGGTGATTTCTCACTTTCTGTCTCTCTGTCTCTCTCCGTCTTTCTGGCGAGCAAATGTGCCCTATAGCAAAAACCTCTTCAAAAAAATAAAAAGAATTATTAGGGATTCTTGGGTCCCTTCCAAGCCAGTCCTTCTGTTCCAGAATTTCAAGTGGAAGGATAATTATTCCAAATGCCTCATCTACTCACTGCACAATACCATGAGAAGTGCTGGCCAGTAACATGAATCACTGCTGGGCAGAATTTAGGTTAGACATCAAAAGCTTTTTGACTTGAAAAGGTGCAGCATCCCATCCTATTAGAATAGGATCTCAGCCTAGAAATGTCTGAATGAACACCTAGCTGGAGGCACATATGTAGCCAAGATCCGTCTCCCCAATTACAAGTTTGAACAATGACCAGCAATTGTTTACAGCACTTGTTCCTCTCTAACCATCTCCTCTGGGATCAGTCAGAACGTGGCTATTTTCTCTCAACCCCTCTTTTTTATTTTCGTCCCTTACCTCTAGGACCTAGGGGAGAGAATCTGTAAAGCTTACTAGTCCTTAGGAAAAACAGTTGGAAAGCAGATGGTCTACAAGTCTTCACAAGAAGAAATACTTCTTTGGGTTCCCTGAAATACTCCTTACTGCTTAATGCCTTTGGGTCTTTACATGTGTTGCTTTTGCTCTCTGGAATGTCCTTCCTGCTTTCCTGCTCATCTACCTGGCAAATCACTATGCTTCTCAACCGAGATCATTTCCTTCTTCAAAATTTCTTCTATGACTCTCCAAATAGCACTAACGGCATGTTCTTCAGTGGTGTCTGGATTTTACTTGAAGTTTTAACATACTTTTCACTGAAGTCCTTAATCAGTTTACTGCTCTCCTGTGAGACGATCCCTAGTCTCTTGAAGGCAAGCACTTTCTCTTACTCACATAGTACATAGTGGGAATTCAGCAACATTTGTTGTATTAACTTGATCTGACAATATAATCAAAAGAAAGGATGGGGAAACACAGGAAAAGATAGGAGAAATAGAAATCTGAAAGTGGGGGCAGGTTACCATAAGGCTGTCCCTTCGCAAAGTCTGCTCAAAGTCATCTGGTTGGGCCAGCAGTTTCCCCAAAAGGTCCAGAAAGAGATTGGCAGCTTCCTGAAACACCTGTAGGCTGGGAAAAAATGACCCCATGGTTTCTTCTCATCTGTCTACTAAAAACCCAGGTATGGTGAATAGGTTGGTTCGAGGAAAGAAGGAGACTCAGCTAAGGAACACAACAGAAGGCACCCTCCCACTTCTCGCTAAACACACACACACACACTCACACACAATCTAAACCCCTTCTTTGCCATTTTCTCTAGGTTGTTCACATCTTGGCTCTTCTATTTAGGGCCATGATGACTGCTGACTCTTAAAACCTGAAAGCCTTTGGACGAAGCTGAAGGTGCTGTAGGGCCCTAAAAGGAACAGCAAACTTAAGGGACCATTCAGGTGATCCCCAAACCTGTCATAAACCTCAGCTTCTTCTCACTTGACTTCCAACTAGGAAGGGGTAGAAACAGGAGACAAACTGGCCAACATTTCAGAAGAGCCTCGTCTCCCACCTGTCATCTGTCTGGGTCCTCTTCAGATTGAAGGAGCAGGCAAAGTAGGCCTGAATCACAGCCATCAAGTCCTGTAAGAAGGTCCCATACCAACAGCACTGCCAGGGAAGAGGAGAGAGTGATGGTAATGAGGGGGTTGGAGACAGAAAATATAAAAAGTAGGAAAAGGGGCCAGCAGGTAGCACAGTGGTTAAGACACTGGATTCCCACATGGTCAACCACAGTTTGAGTCCTGTACCTGGTGACTTGAAACTCACACCAGGCATGTGTGTGTGCATGCCCAAAATCCTGAGAGGAGAATGAAGGAGAAGGGATTCAATGTGGCCATCCCCTCTGGGGTAGAGGGTGATTTCTTCTTTCTGTCTCTCTGTCTCTCTCTCTCTCTGGTGAGCACATATGCCCTATAGCAAAAATCTCTCTCTAAAAATAAAGGAAGAAAAGAGAAGAAGAGAGAAAGAGAAAAGAAGAAGAGAAGAAGGAAGAGGAGGAGGAGGAGAAGAAAAGACAAAGCAAGAAAAAAGATATATAGAGATCCAGTCAAACAGAAAGGAAGAGGGGGGAAAGAAGTCTGGGCAGAGAGGGAAGATCTAGAGCTAACCAAGTGTCAACCAATGGACTATAAACAGCCTGGCAATGTATCATGTTTGGCCTTGCTCTATTGTTCAAAAAACTCTCTTTCCAAATTCCTCAAAATCATCCAAGAGTAATAATACTAATTAGTGATATCATCAGTAGAGCTTAGCTTTGCAGCTGTCTCAGCTGAGGCCGGTTAACTGTGTCTCCACTCTGACCTTAAAAGGGCTCCTTGTCCTCAGCTCAACTGCAGCAGGATATAGCAAATGCACTGCATCTCAGTTCTCACTCTTCCAATTATTGTCTGTGCTCACTTAGTGTCTGCGTACAGGCTAAGCTCTGAGCTGCAGTACCCTGATCTGTAAAATCAGGTCAATAAAACCTATGGTTTGGGATAGCCCTATAGCACAGTGGTTAAGTCCTATGCACGGTCACACATGGTTGACCGTGGCTTGAATCCTGACACTAACAGCTTAAAAAACATGCCAGGTGTGTGTGTGTGTGTGTGTGTGTGTGTGTGTGTGTGTGTGTGTGTGCCCCACGGCAGTTGGGGCAAACAGAGATGGAAGTCTAAAGAGAAAAATTTAAGGAAAAGAACCTTCTGTCAGTCTTCAGAAGCTCCAGGCTAGTCCTTACCTGCTGGATACTGTTGTTCTCCAGGCCGTGTCTGAGTAGGCTAAACAGTAGCCCAGGCAGCCCTGCCTCCCGACAGAAGGAATACAGGAGGACAGAGTCACTGCAGCTGGACAGCAGACTGCTGAGGACCCGAAGTGCAGGGAGGATGCAGGAAGCACCCTCCAAGATACCCTTCAGGATCTGGGTGGCATATGGGAAACAGAAAGCAATCAATATTATCAGAGGTTAAAAAAAGGAGAGGTCAGTAGGTGGTGCGATGGTTGGGATGCTAGACTCCACATGGCTAACAACAGTTCAAGTGATAGACCTGATAGCTTCGAAATCATACCAGGCACATATATGCCTAAAATCCTAAGAGGAGGGGTCAGCAGGTGGCATGATGGTTATCACATGGTGTGATGGACCAACACATGGCTGACCATGGTTTGAGTCCCTGACCTGGTAGCTTGAAACTCATGCTGGGTATGTGTACATGCATGCCCAAATCCAAAGAGGAGAATGGAGAAGGGACTGTATCATGGCCATCCCCTTGGGGTATGATTTCTCACTTTGTCTCTCTCTGTCTCTCTTTGTCTCTCTGGGTCTCTCTGACAAGCATATGCCCTATAGCAAAAATCTCAACAACAACAAAAAAATCCTAGGAGGAGACTGAAAAAGAGGGGACTGCAGTGTGGCCATCCCCTGGCGGGTGATTTCTCACTTTCCCTCTCCCTGTCTCTGGTGAGTGCACATGTTATATGGCAAAAACCTAAAAAAAAAAAAAAAGGAGAGAGAGAGTCAGATAATAGGTATTCCCAGGGAGGTGGCAAAGCAGATGCAATGTTTGCATTCCTTTCTTTGTGAGTCTGAAATCCAGAGAAAGAGAGAAGGGAAAATTTCCTAGGGGAACTATACTAGGGAAGAAAAAAGAGGGCACTTCAGAAAGTTTATAGAAAATAGAATTAAAATCCAAGTTTACTTTGATGTAAAAATTCTGAGATCCATGAAAATTTTTTACAATATGCATTTTCTGATTAACTTTCTGAAGACCTCTCTGATACTGAAAGAATTGGAAAAGGACAAACTTTCTCTTTTCCTTATGTCAGCTGATGTGCTTTTATTTCACTTACATTTTTGCTAGGAAGCACATGAACTGGCAGGAGACAGGGAGAGAGAAAAAAAGTGAGAAAGAACCCTCCTATGGGGAATGGTCATGTCACAATCCTTCCCCTCTATTTGTCCCTCCTTTTTTGGATTTTGAACATGCATGCATACAGGCCTGGCATGTTTTTAAAGCCAATAGGTCCAGGAATCAAATTACACAGCCATGTGGGATCCAGCTACTTAAACTACCGTGCTTCTGGCAGGTCCAGCTGATGTTTTGTTTTGTTTTTAAGAGAGATTTTTTTGCTATAGGGTGTGTGTGCTCGCTGGAGAGACAGAGACAGAAAGCAAGAAATCACCCACAGGGGGGTAGCCACATCACAATCCCTTCTCCTCCATTCTCCTCTTAGGATTTTGAGCACACCAGCACACATGCCTGGCATGAGGTGTTTTTTTTTTGTTTTTTTTTTTTTTAAAGGTTTTTGCTATAGGGCACATGCACTCACCAGAAAGACAGAGACAGACAGAAACAGAAAGTGAGAAATCACCCCCCAGGGGGGATGGCCACACTGCAATCCCTTCTCCTCCATTCTCCTCTCAGGATCTTGGGCATGCACGCACACACGCCTGGCGTGACTTTAAGCCACTGGGTCCGGGACTTGAACAGCGGTTGACTACATGGGAGTCCAGCAACATAGCCATTAGGCTAACTCCTGGCATGAGTTTTAAGGTGCTGGGTCCAGGACTCAAACCACGGTCGACTACATGGTAATCCAGAATGTAACCATTATGCCACCTGCTGGTCCCTTTTGTTTTTTTGTGTGTTTTTCATTTGTTTGTTTGTTTGTTTTGGAGAGATTTTTGTTATACAGTATATGAGCTCACCAGAGAGACAGAAAGTGAGAAATCATTTCTCCTTCATTCTCCTCTCAGGATTTTGGGCATGCACACACATCTGCTTAGTGTGAGTTTCAAGCCACTGGGTCCAGGACTCAAACTGTGGTCAGTCATGTGGGGGTCCAGCAACTTAACCATTTCACCATCTGCTGATTTCTTGTTTGGTTTTCTTAAGAGAGATTTTTGCTATAGGGCACATGTGCTTGCCAGAAACACAGAGAGAGAGACAGAGAGAGAGAAAGTAAGAAATCACCCCCAGGAGGGATGGTCATGCTGCAATCCCTTCTCTTCTATTCTCCTCTCAGGATTTTGGACATGCATGCATATGTACCCAGCATGAGTTTCAAGCTAGGACTCGAACTGTGGTCAGCCATGTGGGAGTCCAGCTCCTTAACCACTATGCTACCTGCTGGCTCCTCAATTTGTTTTTGTTTTGTTTTGTTTTTATTTTATGTTTTACCATAGGGCACATGCCCAGAAAGAGAGAGGCAGAAAATGAAAAATCATCCCTCAGGGAGGATGGCCACACTGCAATCCCTTCACCATTCTCCCCCCAGGATTTTGAGCATGCACATACAGACACCCAGCATGACTTTTCCAGGCATCAGGTCTGGGACTCAAACCAGGTTTGGTCATGTGGGAAGCCAGTGCCTTAACCACTACACCACCTGCTGGTCCCTCTGTATTAATGTGTTTTAACACTTCACCTGTAAAAATAGTCTTAAACCCCATCCACATTATCCATCTGTCCATTACCTGGCCTCCTGCCTCTTGTAGCTGACTCTGGATGCACTGGCAGAAGTCAGGATTGCAGAGCAGGGTGAGAGGGGCCTTTAGCTGAATGGGCCTAGGCTGGGTGATCTCTAGCAGCTGTTGCCACTCATCATCACTGTCTGGCTCCTAAGGGAGTGAAAGAGGTCAAGAAAAGCATGTCAGTATAAGGGTACAAGCTCCTTATTTGGGGTTAGAAACCTGAAGAATCATGAAGAAACTGCAAGAAGCCAGAGCCCCTTTGGCACAGATGTATTTCTTCAGGCAACAATATTAAAAGGTACACCTGGGGGCATGGTATTTAAGGGCGCTGGATTCCCACATGGCCGACAGCAGTTCGAGTCCTAGACCTGGTGGCTTGCTTCCTCTCTTTCCTTCTGTCTCTCTCTGGTCAACTTGAATTTTTAAAAATAATAGCAATAACAAATGGAATTAAATAAATATTTTTTTGAAAAAAGGTACAGCTAGCAGTATGTGAAGGGTCTTGAAAGAGCTCTTGGAGAACTGGCAAGTATGCATATAGAGACATTTAGAAAGACATCCACTAAAGCATGGTTTTTAATTTTTTTTTTTTTAATGGAAACATCATGGGACCAGCAGATGGTGTAATGGTTACATCGCTGGGCCCCTACATAGTCAACCACAGTTCGAGTCATGGACCCAGCAGTTTAAAACTCACACCAGGGGTGTGTGCATGCCCAAGACCCCAAGAAGAGACTGGAGGAGGAAGAATTGTGGCATGGCTATCCCTCCTGGGGGATGATTTCTCGCTTTCTGTTTCTGTCTCCCTGTGTCTCTCCAGCGAGCGCAAGTGTCCTGTAACAAAAATCTCTCTAAAAGAAAAAAAAAAAGGAAACCCCGAAACACTCAGACAAGAAGCCATTTTAAATCTGGTCCCAGGGTGTTCAGGGACCAAGGAAACACTCAGACAAGGGTCCTTAAAATCGTCCACACTTAGTGAATCTCCTGCTCTAAGGAAGAAACTTCTTTTTATAAATCCGAATTCATAATCTCTTTCTGTGGATACCATGTTGCAAAATACAGAAGAGAGATTTTGTCACAGAATGACCAGAAACCACTGCAGAAGCACAAGAAATATGAGAAACCAAGAAAATACCTCTCCCCTAAGTGAAAAGAACAATCCTTCATCATCCACAGACAGTACAGTGGAACTCGTGGAAATGTCTGATAGAGAATTCAGAAAATTCATAGTAACAAAACTGAACGGGATGCAAGAGCTGAAAGACAATGAACTCTAGAAGCTGCAGGAGAAAAGAGACAAGTTCCAGGAGGTGAGGAAGTTCTTGCATGATCTAAGAGGAAATACACACCATGAAAAGAATCAAATGGGGACCAGCAGTTGGCTAAATGGCTGGATTCCCATGTAGTTGACTGTGGTTCGAGTCCCGATTCCGGTCGCTTAAACTCATTCCCAGAAGGTGAAGAAATGAATAAGGGCATTGATAATCTATTCCATGAAATCCCAGATGATGGGGCCAGCAAGTGCATGGTGGTTAAAGGCACTGGACTCTCATGTGGCTGACCGCGGTTCAAGTTTGGGACCTGGCAGCTTTCTCACTTTCCCTCTCTCTCTCTCCCCCTCCCTGTTCCTCTCTGATCAAATTAAGATAAACAAATAAATAACATTAAATAAATAAAGTTAAATAAAAATAATTCTTTAAAAAGAAAGAAATCCTGAAGAAAACTTTCCAATCTAGAGAGCCAGTCAAATACCCAGATCCAAGAAATGCAAAGAATCACCCCAAGACTATCTTCTCCGAGGCACATCATAGCCAGATTGGCCAAAACCACAGACAAAGACAAGATACTGAAACTGGCAAGAGAGAAATGTCAGGTTACTTATAAAGGTTATCCCATCAAGCTAATATTAGACCTCTCATCGAAACAATGCAAGCAAGGAAAGAATGGGAAAATATCTTCAAAGTGTTAAGTGAAAAAAAGTTTCAACCAAGAATACTATACCCAGCAAGACTATCCTTCATATTGGAAGAAAAGATAAAAAAACATTCTCAGGGAACCAGCAGTTGGTATATTGGCTATGTCGCTGGACTCCCATGTAGTCGACCGTGGTTCGAGTCCCGGACCCGGTGGATTAAATTCATGCCGGGTATGTGTGGGTGTGGGCCCAAGACCCCAAGAGGAGAATAGAGGAGAAGGGACTGCAGCATGGCCATCCCCCCAGGGGGTGAGTTCTTGCTTTCTGTCTCTCTGTCTCTCTCTGTCTTTCTGGTGAGCACACAGGCCTTATAGCAAAAACTTCTCAAAAGAAAAAAAAAATCTCAGATAAACAAAACCTAAAAGACTTTACCAACATCAGAGCACTTCTGAAAGGAGTGCTTTACCAGGAAAACTAAGACACACGTACAGAAATAAGAGAACAAAAACTAACCAAGAAAATGACCAACTTAATGCTAGAGACAAGAAATATCAATAATAAGGTTGAATGCTAACTTCCAGGATTTAAACAGAAAGATTGGACCACAGTAAGACTGCAAATTCAACAGAAGATTAATTATATAAGACTGAACTGGTGGGCCTGGCAGGTGGTATGGTGGATAAGAGTGCTGGACTCCCACATGGCCGACCATGGTTCAAGTCTTGGACCTGGTGGCTTGCTTTTTCACTTTCCCTCTCTCACTCTCTCTCTTTCTCTGTGTCATTCTGGTCAAATTAAAACTAAAATGAATGAATAAATAAAATTAAATAAATAATTTTTTAAAAAAAGACTTAACTGGTGAAATGGAATTTCATGACTTTCAAGTAAAACATTATTGTCTTTTTCTTTACTATGCTTTGTTTTCCCAATTTAAGGATTTTGCTTTCTTTTGAGCTATTGATAGGTTTGGCAATTTGTTCAAATGCTTTTTCTTCTTGTTTGTTTCTTTAAATGAAACAAACTTTCCTCCCTTCTTGATCCCTCTGAAATCAGAAAATATTTGGGAATATTCTTATTTAGTGGCAGAATGGTTACTTGCATAAGTTCAATAATACCTATTGCCTTGAATCAGAAACCGGAAATACTCATTATTAGACAGGGTTTTCACTGGACTGTCATATCTGAAGCTTCAACAAGGAAATTATGAAACTAAGGTAGACTTCAAATAAGCCAATAGAAGCTCTTAGAAAGATGGCCTGGCACCATTAACAGTTGTGACTGGCAGAGAGGATTAGAAAAGCCATATGAAAGAATTCATGCTATAAAATAAGCTGAACTTTTCCAGCCCAGCATTGTAATCAGTAGAGATTGTGAAAAAGCAGCCATAACCAGAGGATTATTTTGAGGACTTTGAAGGAAGAAACAGAGACTGATCTTTGCTAGCAGATGGTCTATCACAGAATATTTGGTAGGCAGGGCTGAATTGAGAAGGTTTATGTGTGAATTGTGTGCTGGGTGTTTGCTTTCCAACAGTTTAAGTAGTTGACATGTAAATATTTTCTCAAAAATATTTAAAACCACACTGTTTCTGTTAAAGAGTCACAAACAAAATTATAACTAATATTTCAAACATCTTTAAAATTCAGTTTTTTAAAATTTTGAAAGTTGTTTATTAAGTGTCAAGAACTATGGAGTATGAGTTAAAATTTTTTTATATGTAAAGTAAATGTGGGAAAATGTAAAAATAAATAAGTAAATTAGAAAAAATGGAAACATCATAAAGTCACGCAGTAAGGGGATAATAAATCACAGTACATCCATATTAGGAAATACTATAAGGTTATGAAAACGATGTGGCACTGAAGATGTATCATTCCTGTAGTGATACAAAAATATATAACGTGAATCTAATCAGGAGGAATATCAATTGGAAGGACATTCTACAAAATAACTGGTTTATATACCTCAAAACTGTCAGTCGTGTAAGACAAAGAAAGACTAGGAACTATTCTGAGTTAAGAAAATTAATGAGGTATACAACTAAATGCAATGTATGATACTAGATTGGACTGTGGACTGTTTTATATAAAATATATCACTGGAGCAACTGGCAAATTTGAATATAGATTGTAGATTAGTTTATTCATTTATTTAATGTTATGATAATAATAGTACTATATTAATGTTAAATTTCTGACTTCTATCATTGTACTGCCATAATATCAGTAAATAACCTGTTTGTAGGAAATATGTACTATAGATTGTTTTTATTTTTTTTAAAGGATCATTTTATTTGACTTTACCTATTTACTTTCTTATTTTAATTTGACCAGAGAGGGGTAGAGCAAGAACAAGAGAGAGGGAGAGAAGAGAAAGCAAGCTGCCAGGTCCAGAATTCCAACCACAGTCAGCCATGTGGGAGTCCAGCTCTCTTAATCACCATGTCACTTGCCAGCCTTCGTATGTTTGTTTTTAAATTTGCCAATGGGCATGTCTGCTTGCCAGAGAGAGACAAGGGGTGAAAGGAGGAACACCTCCCAATGGGGCACATTTATGCCACAATCCCTTCTCCATTTCTCCATCCTGTTGGGATTTGAGGCACTCATGCACACACACCTCGTATACTTTTCTTTCTTTCTTTTTTCTTTTTTTTAAAGATTTATTTATTAGGGGGACCAGCAGTTAGCGTAATGGCTATGTCGCTGAACTCCATGTAGTCGCCTGCAGTTTGAGTCCCGGACCCAGTGGCTTAAACTCATGCCGGGCGCATGTGCGTGCAAGCCCAAGATCCCGAGAGGAGAATGAAGGAGAAGGGATTGCAGCGTGGCCATCCCCCTGGGGGGTGATTTCTCGCTTTCTGTCTCTCTGTCTCTCTCTGTCTCTCCGGCGAGCACACGTACCCTGTAGCAAAAAAATAATTATTTATTGGGGCCAGCAGGTGGCATGGTGGTTAAGGGCACTGGTCTCCCACGTGGCAGACTGAGGTTCAAATCCCAGACCTAGCGGCTTGCTTTTCACTTTCATTCTCTCTTTCTCTCATTCTGTCCTTCTCTGGTCAAATTAAGTAAATAAATAAGTAAATAAAGTTAAATAAAATAATTCTTTTTAAAAAAGAAATTATTTAATTCCATTTGTTGTTATTATTATTATTAAATTTGATCAGAGAGAAAGGGAAAGCAAGATAGTAATCCACCAGGTTTAGGACTTGAACCACGGTCAGACACAGAGAAGTTCAGAGCCTTAACCACCATGCCTTCTGTCGGCCCCACCTGATATGTTTTCCAACCTGCCAAGGCCAGGATTTGAACCATGCAGTCTGTCATGTGAGATCTTTTCCCTTAGTCATTAGACCACAGAACCAGAATAGCATTGAAGTACTTAGGGGTTAAAAGGATCTGGGGCCAGGGGGTGTGTGGTGGTTAGGCGCTGGACAAACCCACATGGCTGATGAATAAATAAAATTAAATAATTCTTAAAAAAAAAAAGGCATATCTGCAACTTACGCTAAGATGATTCAGAAACATGGTATGTCCGTTTAGACAGACCGAATTGTAAAGCAAATGTGATACAATTATTATTTTTTTTTTTTGGAGAGGTTTTTGCTATAAGGTGCGTACGCTTGCCAGGAAAACAGAGAGAGAGAGAAAGAAAGTGAGAAATAACCCCCGCCAGGGGAGATGGTCACATCGCAATCCTTTCTCCGCCATTTTCCTCTTGGGATCTTGGGCATGCATGCACATGCGCCCGGCATGAGTCTAAGCCACCGGGTCTGGGATTCAAACTGCGGTTGACCATACGGAAGTCCAGTGACACAGCCATTAAGCCAACTGCTGGTCCCATAATAAAATTCTAACTGGTGAATTTGAGTGAATGGATTACTATAATTTAAATGGTTTTGCCCGCTACAAAATATTTGTGTTGCATAATACAAAACAATACATATAGTATGAACTCAGTAATATAAAAACAGCCAAACTATTTCTCCATGTGTATATACATATATGCAAAGTAAGTTTGGAAGGTGACAGACTAAATTTTTATAATAACAGTAGTCACCTCTGCAACTGCACAAGGCTCAAGGCAGACACTTTCATCTTTACCTATCTATTCTAATGTTTAATAACTACATGTTCAGATGTGCAAACTAAAATCTATCCATTAATAATAAAGCAATTTTAACACAAAAAGAGCTCTTACTTAGAGAGGTGGGAATCACTGTTCTAGAAAAACATCTACCCAGACCTGACATCCCATTGCCAGGACAAGGCCAAGAAGAGCACATAGGACCCACCTCATTTTCTAGATCCACTGCATCGATGCTGCGCTGGCACATGACCGCTGGTCTCAGCTCTGGGAATGCTTGCTCACTATCTGGGGTGATCCAGTTTTCCCTGCCAGAGGAAGCCAAGGCATAGGATGAGTTCCAGGTCTGTGATACGTGGGGTTCATCAACTTATCCCTTCCTTTAGACCCAGAATAGGAATGAGGAACAAGTTATATAGGACTGCATAGAGGGAAATTCCATCTAGGGTGCAGGCTATAGCCACTATAGGATATGCTGCCCACTATACACCTTCCCACTTTGGATCTTATTCTTTTCTTTTTCTTTTTTCTTTTTTTTTTTTTTTTTTTTTTGAGAGGTTTTTGCTATAGGACGCATGAGCTTGCCAGAAAGACAAAGAGAGACAGAGAGACAGAAAGTGAGAAATCACTCCCCACCCCCTGGGGGATGGCCATACCACAATCCCTTCTCCACCATTCTCTTCTTGGGGCCTTGGGCACGCATGCACATGTGCCCCGCATGAGTTTAAGCCACTGGGTCTGAGACT
The DNA here is from genome assembly GCF_000334495.1 of Tupaia belangeri chinensis. Taxonomy (NCBI): domain Eukaryota; kingdom Metazoa; phylum Chordata; class Mammalia; order Scandentia; family Tupaiidae; genus Tupaia; species Tupaia belangeri. The sequence goes on from NW_006205765.1 coordinate 2,034,134, forward strand.
CAAACCGCGGTCGATTACATGGGAGTCCAGTGATGTAGCCATTCCACCATCTGCTGGTCACTGGATCTTATTCTTAAATCTCAACTCAAATAATTTTCCTTTTGAGAATGGAGATGATTCTTTCCCTTTCAGTAAATGTACAACTGAGGCATACAATCATGGCCTAGTGGTTAAGGCAGCTGGATCTCACATGGTTGAGTGTACAAGTTGAGTTCTGGACCTGAAGACTTGAAAAACACAACAGGTACATGTGCATGCATACTGAAAATCCTAAAGGGAAGGAAAGATGAAGAAGGAATTGCTGCATGATCATTCCCAAGGGGGATGCTTTCTCATTTTTATCTCTATCTCCTCTATCTGTCTCTCTCTGGTGAGCATATGTACATTTTGGCAAAATTTTTAAAAAAGGAGGGGGTTGAGAGGAGGCGAGGAGGAGGAGAAGAAAGTCTCCAAGTTTTCTGATGATTAGGGATAATAGAATCTGTAGTTAGGACCCAAGACTCATGGGCCAGTTGTGGTGGTGCAGCAGTAATGTGACACTCTGAAATGCTGGACCCAAATGGGAAGGTTCCAGGTCTCCCTATACATGTTGGGTGTGCACAGCCTGGCTGAGGCTAGGAGTGAAAAGTGGCATGAAAACCCTATTGGGGTTGCCTGTCTGTCTCTCTCATGAAAGAAAAAATATGGGGCCGGTGGTGTGGTGGTTAAAGGCACTGGATTACTACATGGCTAACCGCAGTTCAAGTCCTGGACCTGGCAGCTTGCTCTCTCACTTTCCCTTTCTCTCTCTGTCTCTCTCTAGTCAAATTAAAATAATAATAATAACAAATAGAATTAAATAAATAATTCTGAAAGAAAGAGAGAGAGAGGAATAAAAAAGAAAGGAAGGAAGAAAGAAAGAAAAGAAAATTGGGGGAAAAAACGAAAGAGCAAATCCAGTACTCAAGACTCCCAAAGCCATCTCCATATCTAGGCAGTGGCTAGTGACAGGAGCCATTCTGTATTTTTTTTTTAAACTAGAGTCAAAGCTCTGTAAGATACTCCACCCTACAAATCCCTAGCTATGCCCTCCTCACCGAGATGTAAGGGGGGCCTCTCCAGCCCCCCACTCAGCCCAGCTGCTCTTCATTTCTGAGGCTAAGATCCCAGCCAAGAGGCTCGATTCCTGAGGAGTGGCTCTTAGTCTGGATGGAGTTGTGTCAGAAGCTACCTTGTTGGTTCTGTCCTCTTGCTCAAGGGCAGATCCTGTGTCCTGCTGTTTCTGTGGGAGGTGGGTGGGAGATACTGGATGAGAACTATTTGACTGGCATAGAGAAGTGTAGATGCTATTCATGGCCTTTTCCCAATCCTAGACAGTTACCCTTCTATACTCCCCCAGTCACTGGACTGGACATGTTCATATTACCCTCTGTCCCACACACCTGCTTGGCCTCCTCAGCCATACGTTTACAGGCTTGACGCAAGATGCGAGACTGATTGCCCTTGGGGGCCAGCCGATGGGCCTGTTCATCTTTTAAGACCTGAAGTTCTGGAGGTAGGCGACTGGTGAATGGGGTGCCCAAATCTAAGCTTGCTGGTTCAGTTATTACTGCAAGGAGCAAAGACGGGAAAGACATGATCATATTGAGGTTACATGACCACCTGGCCAAAGACAACTTCAGTGTCTCCAGGCTTCTGTGGAACAAGACCATTTTGACAAAATGGCAGAGGGAAGGGGGATTCCAAGCGAAGTAACAAAGTTCAGGCAAAGGGCTAGGAAGAAAGCTCAAGTTGATGGAAGAAAGAAGATATGCTGTATCTAGATGTTAGAGGAGGGGAATAGACCGGGGCAAGAACTAGGAAGTACAAGAGCCCTGAGAACCCTGAGGACTCACTGGTGACACGACCAGCAATAAATGGGTGATGTAAAAGGTCTGGCCAGGACAGACGTTGCCGGGGGTCCTTGGTAAGCAGTCCCTGCAGGAAGTTCTGTAGAGAGAGAGAGAGAAAGAAAACAAAACAAAACAACCCATCAGCCCTTTATTCACTGCCTTTTTAAGTTATAAGTTCTAACATCAGAATTGATATACCATAACTCCTACATCCATTTTTCCAGTCATATAGGTGCTCTTGACCCTCACGTGCTCCGTGACCCTTTCCATGGCCAGACCACTGCTTCATCTCCTAGGGAGCCCTGGTTCCTGTTGATGCACATTCTGTAACTCTAGAAGAGAGAACTCTCAGTGTTGGCAGCAGATGGGGTGTACAGTGTAAAATGCAACACTGTGCAAGGCAATCCCATATGGGAAGGTTCCTAGTTCAAGTTGGGAGACCTCCCAGAGTAGAAGTGGGAATGCTTCATACACAGAATGCTCTTCACCTTTCTCTGTCTCTGTTTTTCCTGAGACTTAACTGCAGGCTACAGCTTGGGCTCATAAGCATCTTGAAACCATTAATTTTATCTCATGAAATCTGCCCACAATCAAGGTGTTCTGAAGGTATGTGTACCCGTTTCGTGCACCCCACTCATGTCAACATCATAAGATTAGAGGCACTAAACCCCAAACATATTCTGTCAAGTCTGTTCATTGATAACCTTTTATTGTAATGCTCAAACAATATATGCAGAAAGTAGACCTGTTTTGGAGGCAGAAAAGTTTGCATTGAGAGCCAGCAGATGACTTAATGGTTACATTGCTGGACCCAGTGGCTTAAAACTCATACCAGGCACGTGTGCAGGTGGCCCATAAATCCCAAGAGGAGATTGGAGAAGGGATTGTGGCATGGCCACCCCCCCACCCCTCCACCCCCCCGGGTAGTGATTTCTCACTTTCTGTCTTTGTCTCTCTGGCAAGTACACATGTCCTACAGCAAAAAACTCTCTCTTAAAAAAAAGAAAAGTCTGCATTGATCATTGATTGGTTTACGTATGCTTTGTGCTTAACGTATAAAACCTAAGCTTGTGCTTTCTGACTATACAGATCACTTACGGACTGGCTGGCAGCCCATCTTGCTCTGCTCTATGTAAATAAATAAACTCATGTTTTCCTCTGTTGGACCCCCAGGTATATTCTTTGAAATTGGTAAACAATACTGCAAGTCCTGATAGATTTGGGGCTCCCACCTACAATTCATGCAGTCAGATAGCCCCCAACTCCCAATTTTCAGTGATCACAGGGGAAACTGGGGGAAGGGGAGAGTTGCTAGGGCAAATGCCAGAGTAGGCCCCTTCCTTGATGTGGTACAAGGAAAACAGTTAAATGGGGACCACCGTACAAGTAAAAGAATGCCATGAAAATGCCTGTATGGGCGCTAGAAAAAAATTTTTTTTTGGAGAGGTTTTCACTATAGGACACGTGCGCTCGCCAGACAGTCAGAGAGAGACAGAGAGACAGAAAGCGAGAAATCCCCCTCCAGGGGGATGGCCACACCACAATCCCTTCTCCTCCATTCTCCTCTCGGGATCTTGGGCACGCACGCACACGCGCCCAGCGTGAGTTTTAAGCCACCAGGTCCAGGACGCGAACCGCGGTCAACTACATGGGACTCCGGCAACATAGCCATTATGCTAACTGCTGGTCCCCAGGGTGCTAGAAAATTTAAAGGCAGTTGATGAGAAGGGGAACATTTGAAAGAAAAAGGAAAATAGAATTTTTTTTTTTTGAGAGGTTTTTGCTATAGGGTGCGTGCACTCGCCAGAAAGAGACAGAGAGACAGAAAGCGAGAAATCACCCTCCAGGGGGATGGCCACACCACAATCCCTTCTCCTCCATTCTCCTCTCGGGATCTTGGGCACGCACACACACGCGCCCGGCATGAGTTCTAAGCCACCGGGTCCGGGACTCAGACTGCGGTCGATTACATGGGAGTCCAGTGACATAGCCATTACGCCAACTGCTGGTCCCAGGAAAGTAGAATTATTGCAGCTGCTTTTAGCTGGCCACTCCTTTGTGCTTTGGACCTGGAAAAAGAGTGAGAATAAGTCACTCATATGCAGGCTCAATGCCTTAGGGAAGAATCTGAGCTACAGTGAGATGCCTGTGTTGCTCAGGGTAAAAACAGCAACTTATTCAACTGCCACCTGGAGTAAACTATTGAACAATTACAGGGACTTGCTGCCAGTTCACAAAACTGAAGGTGATAAAGCTTCTACTGGCAATGAATTTGTGCTGCAATTGCCCAGGCAGGTTGGAATCTTCAAAACTGGCACCCCAGGGAACCAGCAGTTAGCGTAATGGCTATGTCGCTGGACTCCCACGTAGTCGACCGCGGTTCGCGTCCCGGACCCGGTGGCTTAGAACTCATGCCGGGCGCGTGTGTGTGCGTGCCCAAGATCCCGAGAGGAGAATGGAGGAGAAGGGATTGCGGCGTGACCATCCCCCCTGGGGG